>NW_028261385.1:57242974-57555474 GCF_051295495.1 Thamnophis sirtalis
CCCACCCTTGCCCTCCAAAGGCAAATATGGTAACTTTGTGTAAAGACTGGCATGAGAAAATTGTTTCTCATGGATGAAGGTGAATGAAGGTGAAGGTGTCCCAGGATAATGTTGCAGGATTCAATCTGGGTCCTAGTCCCAGTGACCAAGCCAGATTGAATCCTGCAAATTGTTTCTGCTGATATTTACATGAGGTTCTTTGCATAACATTCTGTCGATACTTCATCATGCAAAAGAGCTTTGTATCTTGGTACATTAATGTGTGTGCATGGTTATAAGAATAAATACTGTGTAGAACCTGGAAATATTTCAATATACTGGACAGCAACTAAAGAGAATTGGACAAATCTTATCATTAGCATGCTATCCTGGATCAAGAATCGAACTTTCAGCATTCACAAGATTTTCCTCACTCTTTGTTAAGTTAATAATATCAGCAAAAGTCAGGACTTAGATATTTGGTTGAGGGTTAAAGGAATTGCTAATATTCAGCCAATATGATCAGCTATCAGATGGTAAGTAGAGTTGGCAAGCCATTCTTTTTTTTTCTCCCAGCCATCTGAGTAGCTACAAGCAATTCACAACATTAAAAACCTCCTACCACTCCAGTAGATTCAATAGTAAAAGGCTGGCACATTTGTTAGAGACAGCTTCCAGCATAGTGTGATGTGCCAGAAAAAGTGTGGCTTATGAAAAGGAGCAGCAACAGCTGGTGAAGGCGAACATTTCAAAACAGGGGTCCAAATAAAGACTGAGTATCCAATTCAAACAGCCCAAATGTTGCCTTTTGCAACAGCTCTTTATGAGAACACAAGGAAACTGAAAAATCATGAGGCATTTTATCCCCCTAAGATGAAATAGCTCTTCCTTCTTGCAACTGAGTGATTTCCTTAAATGTGACATTATGTTGTTTGTTTTGCTGAAATAATTAGGCAGCTAGAAGCAGAATAGTTTTCATGTAAAAAAAAATCCATCAGTGAAAATCAAGATTAGATTCTTTATATCAAATTAATGGTGGATTCTTCCACATGACGGTATTTTATTTCACATCCAGTATAGATTCTGTCAAAGAATTAGATTTTTTTTTATTTTAAAATAGTAATCCATACATTCTGAAAAGGGACTTTTTCTCCCTTCTTTTTTAAAGACTCCTTCTAGGTCATTTTTTTATTTGTCACTGCACTTGTTACATGAATGCAAACAGATGTATTAAGACATTAAATGTCAAATGGAGCTGCCAGATTGTTCCCATTTTGGATTATCACATGCTGTGTGCTGCTCAAATTGACTCTTGATTGAGTCACTTTCGTACCAGATACTTTGGTATGATGATGATTAGTGAAGAGGGAGGAAAAAAACATCCCCAAAATGCCTACATCTTACTATTTCCAGACATTTACAGATTGGAGCTTATCCTTTAAATGTCATTGCTGTAATAGACATCTCAAAGACATGGATTAGAGGAAAGAGGTCAAAAGCTATGTGGAGACATAAGGCTAAATTGCTCCCTAGTGATGGGTAAGACTGAAAAGTAATTGGCTTAATTTATATAAGGTTTCAATGTGTAGATGTGCAGGTATGATGGGAATCCTGCAGATAAGATACAGTATATTTTATTCACTGTTTTGTGTACTATAGACAGTTTAATATGTTTCAATAATATCTATCTACTTACCTTCCTATGTATCATCACTATTATAGTCTCCTTAGTTCAGTAGCAGCTTTGGAGATCCATATGTTTTGTCCACCAGTGCTATCTTGTATTCTTAAGTAAATAGTAGCCAAGTCAGAGAGAATACTAGAAGAAACTAGAACCTGGATCTCCAGTATGGAATTTATATATACGAATACATCCAGGGGTGGGTTGCTGCCAGCATTACTGTCAGTTTGGTGCATGCAAAACCTTTGTGCATGCACACCATACGCACTCTTTGCATGCATGCACATTTGCACATAAATAGGTCTGTGCATGTGCAAAATGTTAAAAAATGAAAAATAAATAAATTTGTACAATGAAAATTGTTCTGTGCAAGCACAGAACCAAAAATCAAAATGGCGGCACTGTAGGAGAACCTGTTCAGGGGCGTGGCAGGCCTGGGTCGCTGCAAGTTCCAGGCCTCCAAACCACTACCAGTTTGGCCAAACTGATCAGAACCGGTAGGAACCCACTACTGATCAGAACCGGTAGGAACCCACTACTGAATCCATATACCGAGAAGTTTTTTTAGCAGCTGTGAAGTTCTATTGCACTCTTGATATCTTATTTTTAGATTATTTTAACATTTAACATTTAAACACCAAAAGGGAAGCTAGTATTTGTCAGCAAAATAATAATATAAGTATTTCAGAACAAGACAATCCATGCCCCACTGAGTCATCATTTCCGAGATATTTCCTTACCTAAATAGAGAAACAGAATGATCTGTTGGGGGGCAAAAGAGCAACTTCTTACTGCCTCAATGGCTTCCCCATTGAGTTTCTTTGTGAAAATCTGGCAGAGAGCATCAGAAATCTTCCCTTCCCTTTCCAGCAGGTAAGTGGTTGTTGCTGGCTGGGGGAGGGATCAAGGGATTGTGAAACTGACTGGGAAACTGCCACAGAACATTGAAAATATTGAGAACATGGAGAACATTGAAACTGCCACAGAACATTGATCACATTACCACAGTAGCAGCCAGTAGCATTGAAGCAGCAACAATTTTCCCAAATTCATTCCCTCGGGAGTCATGGGTTCTATGTTTTTGACATATTATGTACGTTAGCCCATTTGATATACCTTAGTTCAAAAAAAATGATGCATTATGATGCTCTGTTTCATGCAGTTAAAGGTCATGACAATTTTAGTAGTATATAGATGCTACTACATTTAGTTAGGATGCACTCTTTAAGAATAAAAACAAGTATACATGGCTCCAACCAATACATCTCCAAAATCTTCATGAGTATTTGTTACATAATTGTTCATTTGTAATTTGCTCTCTAACCACATTAAATAACAAACAGATTTCACATATTCTTGCCTTATTTGCTTCTTGCTCTTCAACCTAGAATCATATGTCCTAAGTATTCTATTTATTCTTATATATGCTTTATTTCCTTCATATATTGTTCTTACTGCAGCAAATATCAACCCTGTTCTTACACAACATTTGATGATTCAAGCCTTTTCACTGTATTGTATGCCTTCCAATAAAAAAGCATGACAAGATTTCTCACATTCAGATGTTGTTATTGTTTTAAAACCTGCTAAATAACTATGTATAGACTCCCTGCTTGGCAGAAAGCTGTACTGAATTTCTTAAATGCTGTTGATGGTCAGTTCTCATATCCACTTCATCAGAAATGGATGTCATAAAGCCAATGCAGTAATGGACGCTCCTGCCTCTGTCCCCTGGTTGGGGAAATGGAAGCTAACACTGATTCTATCATTAAGATAATCAGAAGAATAAAAAAGAAACATAGGCAGGACGTGGAAGGGACACCATTGGATATTGCAGAGATGCTAGTAATATGTCTCCAAAAGACATAGGCCAGACTGCAGGAAGGGGAAATCACAGTTGTGAAATCAGTTGTTTCTTGGGAAGATTTTTTTTTTCCTGCTGGTGCTGGTGCTACTGTTGCAAGCAGGATTTTTCTGATACAGCATTTTATTCTCAAAAGCTGGTTATTGTTGGATTCATCCCAAGCAGAAATCCAATAAAAATACAGTGAAACTACATTCATCTCCTTGGATTTATAAAGCCATCTAAACTTAGACAGGCATGGCTTAATCTCTGAAACAAGGATATGCTGCTGTGGAGATCAACCAGGTACTTAGGGAAAGCTGCCTTCATAGCAGAAAAAGTGCAAGCTCAGTTATTAATGTCTTATTCTGTTGTACTTTATCTATCCTTTTAAGGCTGGAGAGATAGACTGCATGTTGGAGAAATGGGGGAAGGAAGACAGATACATAAATGCCCACTAAATAAAGGCAGTCCTATTTCAGACACTGGCATATTGGTTGATATTATTTTATTATCATGTACTATTTTTATTATTATTGATTAAAACAATCAAGTCATTTTAATCAACATGGTTTACTTAATCTATAGAATGCAGGATCTAAGTGATCATCATTCAATGAATATGCCAGGCACTAGATCAAAGCATGGATATAACCAGTATCCTTACGTAGGATAACACTTAGACTTATATACCACTCCATAGTACTTTAGAGCACTCTCTTAGCAGTATAGTATGTCAGCATATTGTCCACAACAATCTGAATCCTCATTTTACTGACCTTGGAAAGATGGAAGGCTGAGTCAACCTTGAGCCTATCAGAATTGAACTCCAAACTGTGAGCAGAATTTGCCTGCAATAGTGCATTCTAATCACTGTGCCACCTGGGCTATTACATAGTATCCTGATGAAACATCCTGCTTTTACAGTACTTCAATCACACCAGGTAGTAAGTAAGGTACTGAAGTGAAGGCCTCTATCTCCACGACTTCTACATGGCATGGACACAATCACTCTGAACCTGGTTTTAATGGAATCTGTAAACAGGCAAGGCAAGGTATTCAAGCAATCTATGATGAAGAATGATTCCAACAACCACTGAAACCATTAGCAACAACCAGGCTAAATGAATAATGTGTTGCAATATATAGTCAAGTTGAAAAATTGCCCTAACTAACAAGGGTGATGGGTTTCAAAGAAATCTAAGCAGATAGCAAAACTAAGTCTGGCTTCAGCCCAAAGCCTTTCTCAGTCATTTTTTTCTTTAATACTAAGAAGGATATTGTGCCAAGGCGACTTGACAGCAGCTAAACCACCTGTTGTATCCAAGGGGAGCCTGTTGCACATATGCCCATGCCCAATATAGTACATAACTGACAAAAGTACAGGAGGATCTATGTTATTAAGGTTCAGGAAGCAAATAGCAACAAATGCTCAGAGCTGTCACTGATCAATCCCCCCCACCCCTTTTGTCTCAAATGGAAAAATGCCATTGCCATTTGTCTGGTTTATCCTAGGAGTCACCAAGGGGTTAAACAAATGAAAGATTATCAGGAGGTTTTCAGTCTTTACTTATTCCAGCAAATGGCTTCAGTACATCAACACAATTATTTTTAATACGTTTGCTACAGTATATACTTAGCAGCAGTTCCAGCATTTGGGAGGCATATAAAATCCTGCAAGCTGAAATGGGGACTCCAGGAGCCTTCCTCCCCTATTCCATGAATGCAAAAGCTAATCAGCAAATTTTATTTATGGAGATAACAAACAAAAGGAAAGCACCATATCTTTTCAGCATGCTTAACCCATCAGTTATATTGTTATTGTTAGGCTAACATATCCTGGCACAATATTTATACAAAATTTGCAGTATGAAGCAGCAGGCAAATCTTTTTGACTAAAATATGGGAAAGATCACTGCCCCTTTGCTGAATGTTGTTCCCCTCAATGTGTTTTTGCAGCTTACCCTGAAATCCCTGAGCAGTGTTTTTACATTACTGCTTGTCTGAATATCAATTAATATTCTGAAAAATTGCTAAGTGATTTTCTGAATTCTTTTCCCCAACCAGGGGGAAAAATCTTTTGCACCTCCTACCCCTAATAATTCATGGGATCTGTTAAAATTTCCTCCATACCTCAGGACAATTTACTACCAATTGAACGGAATGCTTTAATTGGCTTAATTAGTTAAATGTCTTCACAAATCTGTCACTTCTCCCATCCCTGATCTGAAAAAGCCCAATGGAGCATTTCTTGAAATATGAGACGCCCTCATGCAAACTAATGTTGAGCCAAGCAAGTGTATTGCTTTGAATTCACCCCAGCCCATTCATGAAAGTGTAAAATGAAATCATTCCCGAGCTTCCTCAAATGCTATGTTTGCATTTATCTCTGTTCTAGCTTACTCAGAGATTCAAAATAGTTGTCACAAAATAGTTTAGTGTTTTCCTAATTGTATATTACGTTCCCTGTCAAGGTAAATAGAACTCGTGTATTGCCTTTCTTATATAGAATGCATTTAAGTTATAAACTATTTTAAACTGAAACACATGATTTTGACAAAGTGGTTCAAAACCACAGCACAAATAGGAAAGCAGCTCACAGCTATTTTCTCCAAACTTTTGCTTTGTTGTGAAAAACTGCCTATTTGGTCACATTTATGAATGGTTTCCATGTAATAAAAATGGCAAATGGTGCAGTGAAGTGGTTGGCAGTGGAAGAAATACATATCTTTCTTCAAACATTGGTATTTTAAGTTTTCTCTCTTAGAGCTTATCAGATTCCAGCTGCAAAAATATGGATGATGTACATAGCAGGCAAGACTCTTCTCTGCTAGGTAGCCATCCAGTGAACCCAGTTTTGATGACTGTTTGAGATGTAAGGTCATATCATTCATAACTCTCATATTTTGCACAGCAAAGCATTGCATTCAATTAACAGGCCTGGATCATCATTTGATAGAGCTGCCAGCTCTTGGCCTGATTTCTGAAAGCCACCTTTTTCTGCTACTTTACCACAATTGTTCCAGGATATGAAATCCTTAATCTTTTCCCCCGTCACTCCTTACTCCTTCCTGACCAAGAAAGCAAATGTTTTCTTCTGAAACCCTCCATAAATGATAAGATCTAATTTACTCCTGGGGCGGTTATCCAGAGACAAGACTTTGTAGCATGTGGGCTTTCACACTGAGGTAAGGTTTCCATCCACAGTCACAGGAGCTGGCAAGCTCTAAGAGCATTTCCCCAGACCACAAATGGATTGGAGAATTGGCTTAAACTCTCTCAGCAGGCGCCAGTAATATCAGCTACTCAGAGATCATAGACTCTCTGTCTCTTTAAGCATCTCTGGCATGGCAACTGTGCCTCCACTTCTCTGTTTACAGCAACAACAATATTAATTTGGAGAGTTATCAAATTGTTAGTTGTTCTGCAGAGACACTCTTCTGAAAGAGAAAAATCAGAAAGCCATGTTCTGCAGACCTATGGCTGCAGAATATAAAGGCAGTGTTTCAATAACAGACCCAATGCCCCACCATTTTTAGTTTTTTTCCTTACAATAGTGCCAAATCTATGTTTTTGTCTCAAATCCAGGCCTTCCATTCCATTCATGATTTCTATTCTTTTTTTCCCCAACCACAAGAAAAATAAAGAGAGTAATCAGCCAGAGCTTCAGTCGTACTAGTGTGGCTGCTATCTTGACCTTTTGGGTTATAGCCTGTGGACCTCTCTGTGGTCTTTCTGGGTCCTTTTTCAATTTCCCAGTCTAGCCTTCCATCCTGAGATTCTAATCCCAGATGCTGACATATTTTCATCCTGTTTAGCATCAAAGCCCAGTTTTGTTTTGATAATGTTTTATCACCTTTCTTTTACACGGGTCACCTTTTTGTTTTCTGTTATTTTGCACCTTATAATTCTATCTGGGATGTGCTTAGAAATATTTCCTTGATCAATATAAATAATATATGAAGAAAGTTCTTTTGAGGCCTTCATACATATAAATGCTCTTTATGTATGTAATATTATTAATGTCAATGGAAACATGATACTCTGAGTAGATATATTCATTTTTTAATGAAAAGAAGGACTAGGGGTGACATGATAGCAGTGTTCCAATATCTCAGGGGTTGCCACAAAGGAGAGGAAGTCAAGCTATTCTCCAAAGCACCTGAGGGCAGAACAAGAAGCAATGGGTGGAAAATAATCAAGGACAGAAGCAACCTAGAACTAAGAAGAAATTTCCTGACAGAACAATTAACCAGTTCCCTCCAGAAGTTGTGAATTCTCCAACACTGGAATTTTTTTAAACAACAGATTGGACAACCATTTATCTGAAATGGTATAGGGTTTCCTGCCTGAGCAGGGGGTTGGACTAGAAGACCTCCAAGGTCCCATCCAACTCTGTTATTCTATTCTATACGACATAAACATTGATCAAGGGGGAATGATACTAAATATCACAAGCTTGGCTTTTATCACACCATGTGCAACAAAACTGTACGGATCAATTTCATGTAGCCACCATAAGTAAAGTTTATTTCAACATTGCCTTCATATTTTTAATCACTATATCATAACTGCCAGTCTATGAAAATAGGAATGTGCAGATAACTATTATAGTTGGCTAAGAAGAAAAAGTGTTGCTCAAAATCCAAACACTAAGAAAAGAAATGAATGATCCAGTTCTTTCTTTCTGTTCTTTCCCATTTTCTTGAATAATATACCAAGGCCTCCTGAAGTTATATAAGAAGAAAGCCTGGATTTTTTTTTCAAGGTGGGAATTTTAAATATATATCTTATAAGTAATTATCCTAGCAGGAATGCTTTGGATGCTATAATTTTTCATTAGCACCATAAAGTTCTTCCCCTGAGAGTTGTTGAAGTATAACATGCCAAAAACATAACCTACTTTACTTTTAATATCAAATGAATTTCATTTTAGGTATTACTTGGTATGTTACTTGGTATTTCTCAAAAACCTGTGGAAACGTTAGATTTGCTATTTGAGCACGTTGATAAGTTGAGTAATCTTCATAATCATTCTGGTTCACCTAAAAAATGGGGGCAGATTGCTTAGACACCTGGTCTAACCTCACATATTTGAAGTAAATTGCAAAGAAAACTTTTCTGACTTTAAGTTCCATTATGTCCTACTACCTACTTATACAACTGTCAATTTATAGTTGGAAAGATGAGAGAGAAATAGCAGTAGTCCTTGACTTACCTCCACAATTGACCCCAAGATTTCTGTTACTAAGTGAGATGAGTGAGTTTTGCCCTATTTTATTAACTTTCTTGTCAGTTGTTAAGTGAATCAGTGTCCTTGTTAAGTTAATAACACAGTTGTTAAATTAATCTGGCTTCCCCATTGATTTTGCTTGTCAGAAAGTTGCAAAAGGTGATCACATGACCCCCCCCCCAGGTCAACTACAACCATTATAAATCTGATTCCATTGACAAGCATCTGAATTTTGACCCCATGACGATGGGAATACTTCAGTGAGTATATGTATGAAAAACAGTTTTTTCAGTACCATTGTAATTTTGATCACTAAATGAACTGTTGTAAATTGAGAACTACCTGTACATGTTGCCAATTTACATCAGCAAAACCCATAATCTTTCAATGCTTTGCTGAAATTTTGGACTCAACTGTCATCATAAATTAAGGACTACCTGCAATATTGCAGCCATAGAATAAGCATTTTCTCACAACCAGACGTCAGGGCTAGTTAAATTTCAGAGCTAAAACAGAACTTTCAGTGTAGCAGAAATTAGCATTGTACTGGCAGATGTACCATATACACTGTTTTTAACTGATTCAGGAGACTATTTTATTTCTTTTCCCTCATGTGTTCTGCTTCTATCTTTGCATAAACCAAATGTCAATTCTTCAGCACAGATTTGGAAGGTCAATCTTGTTTGCCTTGGAACACCTTAATCACTCTCACTTCAGAATTATGATACGCTTTCTAATACTGAATTAGTGGCATTTTTAGAGCAATGCCTTTTCCCCATGTTTATCACTAGATATCCGTAGGTCAGGCTTTGCTATTTATTTTTCATTATTACTATTATAAGAAAGCATTACTAATCTGGTCTAAAATGAGAAATCTACTGCATAACTCATAAAAGCTTCTAAAACCATAATCCATTTGAATCCTTCCATATATGAGGTAAGCCACTGCAGTACAGGAATCAATGAAATTCACAGTGGAACAGTGGAGCAATTATTACTTTTTTTTCCCTCCAAAGTACCTTAGGCTTTTGATGATTACTGAATAGCCTTGCTCTTTTAAGTTACAGCCAACAGTAAGGCTTTAAGATGAACTGGATTGCGGACAAATTGTCATATAACGTATGTTGACAGTTTAATAACATGGGTTACTATCTTTCATTTTCTTTATGATGTAATACATCTTTATAGGAGTCTCTTGAGAGCTCCAGCATTATTTTCAAGACTCACAGAATTCAATAAACCAAACTACTCCAACTAAGGTTTTTGAGATCTTCCTGAAAAATAAAGAAGTTTTATCAACGTGAAAACTATTTTTTAGATATGACTGTTTTTCTGCATCTTGCATATTGTTAGATGTTTTAATATAGGACACTTCCATTATTCATTAGTTTGTTCTCCTTTTCAAAGGTTTTCTTTCCCCTTACCATCAGTTAAATATAAATGGCTATATTTTTCAGAGGTAGTCTGTGGATTTTTCATTTAATTTAAAAAAGTTCCTGAATGTTTCCATTTTGATTTGGAGAGATTACAATATGAAATGAATGAAGACTCCATCAGTATATGAATTGATCAATTAACCCCCTACACTTTCTCAAAAATACTACCTATTTCAAAGGTAAAGGTTCCCCTTGCACATATGTGCTAGTTGTTCCCAACTCTAGGAGCAGTGCTCATCTCAGTTTCAAAGCTGAAGAGCCAGTACTGTCCAAAGATGTCTCTGTGGTCATGTGGCCAGCATGACTAAATGCCGAAGTCACACGGAATACTGTTACCTTCCCACCAAGGTGGTCCCTATTTTTCTACTTGCATTTTACATGCTTTTGAACTGCTAGATTGGCAGAAGCTGGGACAAGTAAAAAGAACTCATTCCATTATGTGGCACTAGGGATTCGAACCGCCAAACTGCTCATCTTTCTGATTGACAAGCTCAGCATCTTAGCCTCTGAGCCACCACATTTCAAAGGTAGGCTCACCCTTAAATGACCAGATTCTTATTCATGTAACAGGGCTTCTTCTCACTTTCTGTCACCATCTGCATGTCTCCAGATTCAACTCCATCCATCTGGAACAGATCTGGAGCCTCCAGGCACTGACACAGCATGTCAACCGCTTCACTGAGTTGGCACGGGACAGACAGATACAACTGTGTATCATCCGCATACTGGTGATATTTTATCTCGTGCCGCCGAATGATTTCACCCAACGGCTTCATGTAGATGTTAAACAGGAGGGGGGACAGGACCGAACCCTGCGACACCCCGTACTTAAGGGGCCTAGGGGTCAACCTCTGCCCTCCAACCAACACCGATTGCGACCTGTCCAAGAGGTAGGAGGAGAACCACCCTTTTTATTTGGCATATAGTTTTTCTGTTTTTCTGTTCCAGAAGGTCCTTGATGACACTCTAATTTTATTATACACACACACACACACACACACTATGTGTGTGGCACAAGTCATATATATTGAAGCTAATTATCCTGAAGATTTGGCAAGGTAAAGTATGGAAATGTATTTCCAGCAGCAAGCTAAAAAGCAAGAGAATCACTGAATTCTCATGTTACCTTCACTCTATTTGTACAGGTGTTGAAAGCTGAATAATAACTTAAAGATATTTAAGAACCAACGCTGTATTGAAATCAATACCAATTTTAATATGAACCAACATACTATTTTAAATAGCATATTTTAATGATGTAATTCAGGAAAGAGCTTGTAATAACCACCAGGGCAGTTGTCATAGCAATGCACTTTGTCCTTTATTTAATATTTTATAATTCACATATACAAAGTTGGATTTGGATAATAGTACATACACACTATTAAGTAAAATGAATTTATTCATGCCTCCACAAAGTAGGCGTTCTACTTAAGCTTCCTAAGACCCTATTCAGAAAAACAAATGTATTGCATCCAATCAAATTTGTTGAATCACTTTTTTTGTCTTCTTCTCCATTACCATCTATCTTGTTCACCAAATTACCTAACTTTGTCTGTGACTGGGGCTTGGGAACAGTGGTGGGATTAAAAAAAAATTCTACCATTTCTGTGGCTTAGTGGGCATGGCATGGCTTGGTGGGCATGGCTTGGTGGGAATAGCAGGGGAAGTAAAATCTCCATTTCCTCCCAACTCCAGGAGAAGGTTACTGCAAAATCCCTATTTCCTCCCGATCAGCTGGGACTCGGGAGGCAGAGAATAGATGGGGGCGGGGCCAGTCAGAGGTGGTATTTACCGGTTCTGCAAACTACTCAAAATTTCTGCTACCAATTCTCCAGAACTGGTCAGAACCTGCTGAATACCACCTCTGCTTGGGAACCAATTGTTGAGAAATATGGTTTGAGCAACCCAAATAAAAGCACCTAGACTTGGATCAAGCTACAGAGTTATAAAGGGGACTGACTTACTATGCTCAAATTAAAGATAGTTCAAGAAGAGAATTCAATCATTTCTTCACCAAATATCTATTGTTACTGAGATACAAGACAAATAGTCATTTACCATATCAACACCTCCTCCAATTGCTTAAATTAAATGCAGGTAGCATGGAGCTAGGGATGAAACCCCAAAGTAGAAAACTGTTAAATGATTCTATTATTTGGAGATTCATTACATACAATATCTATAAAATTCAGTAGTTCTGAGTTTCTTCCATTCTGTTTGAATTTTTCCCCTATTCTTTTTGTTCCTAATCTAGTTTCACTTTCCTATGGATGTAACAACACAAAAGAAAGTGTTTTGGCATGTAGATGAGTACCATTTCTCATACAGTATTGTTCAAAAATATATTGAAAACATCCTTGGCAACCCTATAATTTAGCCCACAAGATTGCCTGCCTCTTTTTGCCTTGTCAGCATAGATTCCACATTAAACCTTTCTGCTGCAAGCTTTCTATGCTAAACTACTTTCACATCCTTTGCAACAGGATTTCCCCGGGGCCCACACTGGAAACTTTCCAAGGCCCTCAGGCTTATGTCTAATTGGCATATGCATTTACATAAAGTAGTTATAGCATGAAATAGAAATGCAAGCCCACAGCCATGACATTTGCTCTGCTGGAACTGCTCATTGGAAATCATTATTTCTTAATCACAAAAAAACATAGTAAAGTGGAGGGGATGACATAATGACAGCCCTTTAGATATTTGAAGTTGGAGGGGAAATCATTACATTCATTATATTATTCTATTTTAATCATTTGAAATTTGTTTCTGTGAGAATGAAGACACCGTATAAACAAGAGCCGGTGGGGTCATAGGGAATAAAAACAGGTTGTGTTGTCCAATATACTTCAGGTAGTCCCTGGCTTTCGGCCACAATTGAGTCCAGAATTTTTGTTGCTAAGCTAGACAGTTGTTAAATGGATTTTATCCCTTTTACAACCTTTCTTGCAGTCTTCTAGTGAATCATTACCATTGTAAAATGAATAACATGGTTAAGTACCATATTTTTGGAGTATAAGACGCACCTTAGTTTTGGGGGAGAAAAATAATAAGAAGAAACATTCTGCCTCTGCCTACCAGCATCCATGGTATTCAGCTAACACATGGTAATAAGGTTAGCCAATGAATAGGCATTGCAACTAAATCAGACAATGAGGGCTATTTGGACTCTGAAATTTGCTGTGTGAGCAGCAAGGAGACAGGAAGGAACCTGACTTAGCAGAGAACTGAAAGTGAAACTGCTTGTGTTTTGCTTCTATTTACTGCTACCTTGGAAAACCTGCTTTTGGTAATGTATTGTATATTATTAGCCATGTCAGCTTCAGCACATTGCAGTCTGATTCAGCACAGCTGATTGGCAGGTGGATCGGACTGCCGGAATACTCCCTGTTCTAGGCTGCAGGGATTGCCACAGACCATTGCTGCCTCCATGCCTTGCATTTTTGGCCTCTGGGGAGGGGGCATATTTGGTGTATAAGATGCAGCCAAATTTTCACCCTCTTTTTTGGAAGGAAAGGTGCATCTTATACTCCAAAAAATATGGTAAATCTGGATCCCCCATTGACTTTGCTTGTGCAAAGGTCATACTAATCGTAATATGAATCCATCATTAATATGTGTCAGTTGCCAAGCATTTGAATTTTGATCACGTGACCATCAGGATGCTGCAATGGTTGATAGTGTGAAAACAGCCAAACACCATTTTTTTTCAGTGCCGGAACAATCACTATGTATTGTAAGTCTAGAGTATCTGTAATAGCTATTCCACCAAGCAGTGTTGCTTCCTGATACCTGAAATAAAGCTGCTTAGTTATAAGCAAAGTATGAAACCAGCGCAAAAACATTTAATCATTTAAAATATTTTTTAGATAATATCAATATTATTTTCTTTTTTCTGAACTGTCCGCTTTAGTGCTTTTCTTCAATCAATTCACCAAAGGACCATCTAATTATTCTTGTTATTATTTGAAATACAAGAAGCAACTAGCAAATACTTGTCAATCTCACTCCAAATAGACAAACATGACAAAGCTAGATTAAAAAAAAGAAATTCAGCATCAAACAGTCCAACTGTGGATTGGTTAAAAAAAAAATTCAGCAGAAAAATGAGTAGTTCAGGAGATTATTATTATGGTTAATTGCCCAAACAGCCAGATGTGGGTATTTTTATCCACTTACTGAGTCCTCACCAAGTATTGGAATATGCAGGTGCTGTTTGATAGTATTAAAGGTATCATTGCAAGATGTAAGTTGTTTGGAAAAAAAGCTGCCTTTTGCAATTGGCTGATTTTGTCAATGCTAATATTGTTCTAGTGTTACTCCACATGTTTTGGAATTGCACCCAAGGCACCTACCGTTATTGGCATTGCTTTATTTTGCCACAGTCATTCTCTTTACATTTTTATGCCTCTATACTTTGTGATTTTCTCCAGTTCTTTTTGTTTTATTCTGCTGCTTTCGGGTACTGCAATCTCAACCATCCAAACATTTTTGTCTTTCTTATCAACAATTGTTAGGTCTCAGGTGTTATGTGGCAAGTGCCTGTCAGTTTGAATTCTAAAGTCCCAAAATACTTTAACTTCATTTATAGGATTTTGTCTTTTTTGTGATTTCACCTTCTTCCTTGCAAACAAATGGCATTTTTTGCCGATATTCTAATCCACCATAGCTGCTAGTTTGTCATAATGTTGTTTATAGTTGGTTAATGTGATCTTTGTGCAGCAGCTGTTGTTCTTTCCAGTACTGGTATATTATTTTCAAATAGTCTCATATGTTGAATTTGATTTGTAATGACAGATTTTTTTGTTTTCAATCTTTGTAAATTTGTGATGGGTAAACATATTTTCTTCCAGTAGTTCTGTACTTGCTAGCCCTGGTTGCTTAACCAATAGTTCTAGGTCCTTTAGCCCATGTCAGGTGTGAGAAATTGGGAAGAGAGGCTGTTCATCAGTGTGCAAGTGTATTTCATGCTTGCTCTCTATATGAATCTGATCTACTAATGACATGCTTGACACCTTCCTCAGGCTCAGCCTGGTCATGTCCTACAGTTCATTTGTCAACATATGTCCAAGAACGCCAACAGCTATCATGATCCTTGTAAACCCGGGTGACAACTGATCCAGCATGAATTTATGTAAATTATATTACACCATATTGTTTATGGGAGAGACACTCTTTGTCTGGCTTCTGTGATGAGATCTGTCCAGTATGACTGAACCTCCAGCACAGTTCTCATCTTACTCAGAGCACACAAACAGACAACCACATATATTTTTTCTATTGGGTAAATGTGATAACTACCTGAGCATATCTTTAGGGTGCGTGTGTGTGTAAAATGTATTCAGTTCATCTAATATATTTTTTCTCTGCAAATTAAATGAATGGCTCAAGAAGTTGATAAATCATTCAACATATAAATGAAATTAAACTAATTTAGCTAAATTTAAGTTAGCATACAAATAGAAATTTTATATTCCGAACATTCTTTACTTTCTTAATATTTTATTTATCTCTGAACATTTTAAATTATGATCCCATGAATACTTTATGTCCACAAAATTCATGAAATATGACCAAATCTTTGCTATTTTGATCATTCTTTTACCCACAAAGCACTGTATTCTTTCTACAGTGAGGGACTGTTGTTTGTCTGCATTGAATTAGATGACTATCAGGGCAGGTTTCCTTAGCTGGAGCTTCATTTAACCAGTTAGAGGCTTCATGAAACAAGTCACTTCTCAACTACTTATGTCTGCACTGAAGGCTTAATCAGTTTTTAATACTGAGCTGTTATGCCTACCTCTGTCTAATCAATTTCATCTGCCTATTGGTGTCTGAACCATTCACTGCATCATGAATAAATAAACTGAATTAATAAGTGTTTCCTTCTCCCAATGAGAGCAGCTGGAAAAAAATAATATCATGCAGATGGAAATGACTGCTGGCTATAGGCCAGTTGCCTGTTGTATACATGAGTTCACTGGGAAAATCCAGACAACCCATTCGGATTAGTTATACTTGAAAGTATTGCAATGAAATAAAAGATTCAGAATTCAGCTGCACAAATCAAGCCAGTATCCTATTTCCCTTGCATGTGTCCTTCTCAGCAAAAACTCACAATATTCCTTTATTTTTAACATATTTTATTATGAATGTTAATTATAGTAGTGAAAAATTACAAACTAAACTTAGAAAAAGAGAATGGAAAGAAAGAATAAAAAGTGCAGTAAAAAAGAAAAAGAAGACAACGAAAGAATATAATAAAGAAAAATAAAAGAAATACAGTATAAATAAATTTAATACCTCTTCACCCACTGTAATATTACAAATAGATATCTCTTCTTTACGTATCCCATCTCTTATCTGTAGCAAAATCCATGAAATTTCAACTTTTCAATTCTGGTGTCAGCAAAAAGTCTATAAAGGGTTGCCAGAACATTGCCAAAAAGGTCCTATTTTAACTTTGATCAAATAAACCAATGTTATATTCCTTTTTTATTTCTATCATCTTCAATTCAACAAAACATTGCCACAGAATTTGATTTATCTTCCATTCTTCTTTATTCAATTGCCCAGATTTCTTTGGGGCTTTGACATGTTTCTGTTGTAAATCCAGCAAGAAAACATTTCAAGGTCATTTTCTTGATTTATAATTTATTATTTCCCTTTAAATTTTTTAAAAGTTCAGTCAACTTTGTTTTGTTTATCTAATAGATTTATGTACACTGTAAAGAGCAAGAACCCATAAATTTTTCTTCCGCATCAGTTCCATAATATTTGTAAACAGTGATTCCATTAAATAAGTGCACATAATATTTTGCCTGGTTTTGGCACTTTTGTTGCAAACTTGCTATTAAATTAATATTTTGATAATGTTTCCCTTTTATTCCTCCCTCTCTTTTTTGTTTGTGATTTTAATATGACTAGCATCTCACGTCATGCTGATCAGTACCAGACTAATTCCTTCTCATAGAGCTCTGCAGATTAGCTAATCAGGTTGCTCTAAGTAACTGACAGAGCTCATTAGCATCATGTGGCTCTGCTTACATGCCATCCGCCAGGCAGGATGCAAAGAGATAAAACAGAAAGTTGCCCTGTTGGACCCAGAAACTAATATGAAATAGATAAGGTAACACCCATCTCAATTAGAATTGGAAAAAAAATGGCATGGAGTTCTGTGTAGCTGTGACTGTTTTCTTAGTGCAGTATGGCCACATTAAAAGAGGCAATAAAATAATCTTACTAAGTAAGATTATTTTCTTTAGAATCTTTTTAATCCCACCTTTATTGTTTTTATAAATAACTCAATGTGGCAAACATGCATATTACAGTGGCCCCCTCCTATTTTTCCCACATAAACAATTCTATAAGGTGAGTTGGACTGAAAGAGAGTAACAGGCCAAAAGTCACCCAGCTGGTTTCATGCCTAAGGTGGTATAAAACTCCGTTTCTGGATTCTAGTCTGATGCCTTAAAAACTTTTAGTCTTTATAATTTTCTGAATTAGTATATTTATTTGTATCCTTCCCCTTTCTTTAGCTCTTTTATATATTTACCATTCATAAAAATGTCCCTTCATGTTGTTCAAACATTCAAAGAACCTTTATACATTCTAACTATTTCTGTCCTGACTAATACCAACCATAGATCATACTGTACAATTTTTCTGTAAAGCTAGAACTTAATGTAAATTTCAATCCTTTCAACCGCATATTTTTGTATTAATCAATTTGCATATTTAGCCAAAAGTTTAGCCAATTTTATCATACATTCTTTCATTTGTTCTTCTGAGTCATATTCCAACAAAAAAATATCCATGTTAGCAATAACATGTTCATCATTTGTACATAATTCTATTCTAAATACAGTCTTGCATTGTTCAAAACCATAAAAACTTTTAACCACTTCAATTTTTTTTTATAATTATGTATAAGAAAACCACCGACAAACATATCCTTCTGTTAATTTTATTTTACAATCCCATTGAGAAATTTTAAATACATCACAATAAGTTAAACACTTATGTTTACTTCTAATTTCTCATCTATAAAATGCTTGTGCTGAGAACCTGAAGGGTGTTTTTGGCTAAAACCTAGATTTATATTTATTCCGTATTCTAAGAATGGCCTGAAATAACAATTTTTGGAATCTTCATTAACCTTAGCTTTGTCATAACATAAATATCCATGCCACTTGAATTTCATGTCCTTCTAACTTCAATAGACTTCTATTTCTTAGCAACACCCGCTCTTTCATTCAAGCAGGCAAAATGTAATTTCAAATTTGGTAGAACAAACACAACCCCCCAAACACATCCTGGACCTGACCAACCACTGCCTAACCAACACATACTTCATCCATAATGGACAAAGATGCAAACAGATAGAAAGATCACCCCTCTCACCCGTCATCACAAACTTATTCATGGAACTAACTTTTGAAACTAACGCCTTAAATAAATCTGAACCCAAACCCAAACTCTGTCTTAGATATGTGGATGACACTTTCATGATTTGGCCACATGGGAAAGACATATTGGACAACTTCCTCACACATCTCAACAGCCTACACCCCAAAATACAATTCACTATGGAAATAGAAGCAAACAACCAACTCCCTTTCTGGACATCCTACTCTACAAAAAACCCAATGCTCCCTAGGATACACCATCTACCGGGAAAAAACAACACCAACCACTACTTAAATGCACAATCCCATCACCACCCTGCACAGATCAACTCTGTAGCCAAGACCCTCATCTCCAGAACCCAACGTCTAGCTGACAAAGACCACCTGAAAACTAAATTACACACTGTCACAAATGTATAAATCTCCAACGGATTCCAAAGAAAAACAATTACCAACCTAATCCAAAGGGAGACTCCCCACAAGAACTGAGACACAGAACAGGACAATGGCATCTTCCTTCCTTACATCAAAGGCACCACAGATAAAATCAGCAAAATTCTCCACAAACACAATATCAAGACAGCCTTCAACACTGACCAAAAATAGCCAACATCTTAAGAAACCCCAAAGATAAAATACAGCTAGAAAAAAGGAATCTATGAAATACCATGTAAAATCTGCCCTGCAACATACATAGGACAAATGAACAGGAGAATAAATGCACGCATTGCAGAACACAAGAACGCAGTAGGAAAAAAAGAAAAAAACTTCTTCCCTTTTCCAGCACCTTAAAGCTACAGGACATGAAATTAATTTTGAAGGAACCAAATTAATCTCCAAAACTGAACACTTCAATAAGAGAGTAATTATGGAAACTATCGAAATAGAGAAATCCCCCACAACATGAATAAACGTGACGATACCTCCTGCCTACCAGATCTGGAAACCAGCCCTAGTCAACAAACGAGCCCCACCCACCACCCAGGCCGTTACAACACAAAACAACAATGGACACACTGCCAGCACCAATCAGCACCAATCTACCAATCATGATACAACCACACAGCCAATCAATGCACTTACGGAAACAAAGCCAGCACTCCACACACACACCCATCAAGATTTATAGAAAGATGGCAGCTCTGACCACGCTTTAAGCTGAAAACACCAGCCTGAAGATGGGGAGTGAGACTTCGTCGAAACATTGCCAAGACAATCTCAATCTTACATGGGAAAAGACCCAAATACAACAAGACCAGCATACCTACACCCATGAAAATCTATGAAAACACAGACACACAGACACAGACACACACACAAACACACACACACACACACACACACACACATGCCATTATTTAAATGATACAACAGTTGTCAAAACAGATATTGTTTTCATATTATAAAATATAATGTAAATACATTGTATATATGTAATGTAAATACTATAAAATAACATAATAGGTAAAACATTTATCTTGATCCCAGCAACTCTCCCTAACAATGATAACTGAACATCCCACCTAAACACAACTTTTTAAACTATATCTTTTAACATAGTTATTTTAAAATAACATACAAATTATATTTGTCATAGCAATATCAAAGTATTTACCCTCTTTTAATCATCAGTTCTGTTTGATCTCGTATCTTTGTGCTTTTTTGTTAATATCTTTGTCTTCTGTTGAAACCTAATAGTGACCCAAATTCTTTTAATTTATTCAGTTAAATTCCCTTTCAATTCCCTTTAAAGGGTCTGCCAAAACCAAAATCAAGTCATCTATAAAAGCTCTTAACTTACATGACTCTTTTTTAATCTTTACACCCCATCCTCTTATGTTGTCTTATATTTCTATTTAATATTACAACAACTAAAATAAGCAATTGGAAAAAGTATTTTTTTCCTTTTTGTATCACACATGCTTTGATTAAATTTCCATTAACAATTATTTGTGCTTTGTGAAGTATAAATCTATCTCATCCATTTTATAAAATCTCTCCAAAGTTCATAGCTTCCAAAATTTTAAATAATAAAGTCCAGTTCAAATTGCCTTATGTGCCTCTAAAAAAGTCAGTGCAGCTTTTTAAAATAATGTTGTTCCAAATATTCCAAAATATACAACACAGTTCTAACATAATCCTTTAACTGTCTTTTAAATAAAAACCCACAATGATCCTCATGAATAAATTCTTGCACAATTATTTTCAGTCTTTCAGATAAAATTGTTTAAAACAACTTATAATCATTATTCAATCATAATACTGGTGTGTGGTTTCTTGCTGGTCAAATCTTGTCACTCTTTAAGCATTAATGTTATATTAGCACCTTTTCAAATCTTTAGCAGTATTCCTCTTTGTGAAATAGAGTTCCTAATGCTTTGTAGCAATTATAAAAAATACATCCCATAATACACACTCAATAACCCATCTGATCCAGGCACCTCTCCTAATTTACTTTTTAGCTTCTGAAATTTCTCTTATTGTTGCAGGCCCATTTATAATTTGTTTTCGTTCTTTTCTAATTCTTGGTAAATTTAGTTTTCTGACATACTCCTCTATTTTGTCCATTGAAATATCATTTCCTCCATGCAAATTAGAACATTGACGAAATGTTTTTTATAAAGCCACATTGTCTATTAATACAGCATCTTACTTGTAATTTCAGTATCATTTTCAGTTGTCCGTCTCTTCATAATTTATAAACCAACCATTTCCTTGATTTATTTGCAAATTCAAAATTTCTTTGTCACGATGTAAAAGAGTGCACATCTACCTTGAGGAAAGGAGAGAGGAGATGCTGCCTAAGAAATCATCAGACAAGAGATGCAGGAGCTCATAATTGTTTAATTATCAAAGAAAGAAACTTAGAAAAGACCTGCCCTAGTGGGTATAGGACTTAAAAGTGTCAAGCAGGAAGTTTTTACTTTCAAACTTGCAAGATTCTGTTAATGTAGCTTTAAAGTAGACTTAACTTGTATTCATGCCTGATTTACTGAGAAGGATGACACATAGATAGCTGTTCCTATAAAATCTTAATTTATTGAGAAATATTTATATGCCCTGGGAAATTATTTAATTTTTATTTTTATCTCATTCAAAATATTGTCAATTTTCCTTTTGCTGCTTTTTCAGAATTATGTTGTATCAAGTAAGCTCTAATAAAGGCTTCACTTATATCCCAAACCTTTTTTAAATCAGTCCTCTTCTTTCAATGATTTTCAAAAATTGTTTTAATTTAGAATTAAATTAAATTAAATTATTTTCAATAATTTCCTCTCTCTGAAATGTTTCATTTAGTTTCCAACTGAGAGAACTAGATTTTATTTTATGAACCAAACTCACAGGATTATAGTCTGAAAAGTCTCTACTTTGAAAATTTTAGTAGCCAAGTCTCTTGAAATTCAAATCATAGCTATTCTTGAAAAAGAACTATGCCTTCCTGAAAAATAAATACACTCTCTTGAACAATCATTTTTCTCTCTCCATATATCAACCCACCCTAAATTCTCAAACACATCAAAGAAGAATTTGGTAATTTACCTTGAGTAATCTGCATATTTTTCTCAGAAATGCTATCCAATTGAGGAGTGTCCATACCCTTTTAATCCCATCAAACACCAACTTTCATATGAAAAGTCTACTAGTCTCTCTATACCATAAGTTGTAACAGAATGGTTAGTGAAGAGGATGGAAATTGCAAAGATGGATAAATTTACTTCCTTGGTTAAAGAAAAGACAATATCTATGTTTATGGCTTACTGGAAATCCCTTATAGAGTTTTTACATGAAATAGAAAAATTGCACATGATTTGTGGTTTTGTAACCATACATTGAGAGATAATTTTGCAGCCATACATATAGAACAGAATAGAATAACAGAGTTAGAAGAGATCTTGGAGATCTTCCAGTCCAAGCCCCTGGGTCAAGCAGGACAATTTATAATTCTTTTTTTTATTTTTGTTTCTGCATTTTTTCTTTTTTTCCCCCTCTCTTTTTTATTGTTTTCTTTATTCTGAATTAGCATATGCTGGTTTATCTTCTCTTTAAAACTTTGAATATATTTTATTTTTAAAAAGGAAATCCTCCTTAATACCCAGATTAGTTCACATAAGAACAAATAGGAGGGATCTCTTTCCTAAGTTAGTATTGCATGAGTATTAGGAGCATTATAGGCCAACAAATAACACAATAATGATACAGTTTCAAAAATTGCCATGTAAATATAAAGACCTAAGAAACGCTGAGCACTAAGGACTTGAGGCCTTTGAACTATGGTGTTGGAGAAGACCTCCTGCAAGTCCCTTGGACTGCAAGACGATCAAACTGGTGAGTCCTAGAGGAGATCAACCCTGACTGCTCTTTAAAAGGTCAGATCCTGAAGATGAAACTCAAATACTTTGGCCACCTACTGAGAAGGAAGGATTCACTGGAGATGAGCCTAATGCTGGGAACGATTGAAGGCAAAAGAAGAAAGCGATGACAGAGAATGAGGTGGCTGGATGGAGTCACTGAAGCAGTAGGCATAAGCTTGAATGGACTCCTGAGGATGGTAGAGGACAGGAAGGCCTGGAGGAACATTGTCCATGGGGTCACGATCAGTCGGACACAACTTTGCAACTAACAACAACAAAATGCAAAGTATTTAGTATTTTTTTTTAGTATTTTATTAGGATTTATAGGCCGCCCTTTTCCCTGAGGGGACTCAGGGCGGCTTACAATCATAGGGAAGGGGGTGAAATACAAAAACAAACAATATGTAAATAAAATAAAATGATAAAAACACAACTTGCATTCAACACTCAACACTCGGGCGGGGTGAAATTGGAAACCTATCCCCAGGCCTGTTGGGATAGCCAGGTCTTAAGGGCTGTGCGGAAGGCCTGGACGGTGGTGAGGGTGCGTATCTCGACGGGGAGGTCGTTCCACAGGGTCGGAGCTGCAACAGAAAAGGCTCTCCTCCGTGTAGTCGCCAGTCGGCATTGACTGGCGGATGGAATTCGGAGGAGGCCCAGTCTGTGCGATCTAATCGGTCGAAGGGAGGTAATCGGCAGAAGGCGGTCTCTCAAGTACTCAGATCCACTACCATGGATGTTGGGATGGCATGGACCAGAAGTATCGGACTTTGGAAATTCAAATCCAAGACGCCTGATCTGAAACTAAATATGCCACTGTTATATTTCAGACTATAGACTAATCTTCTTTCTCCTGGTGCCTAAACATATTGAGTATTGCAGTAATTAGGAATCTATATTTTCCAGATGTTGCTGAGCTTTAACTGCCAACATCCTTCACCACAGTATGTCTTGGGACTGGTGGATATTTTAGTTCAATAACATCTGACATTCACACACTCCCCATTCCTTGTCTCTCACTTTTGGTTACTGCAGTAGTCAAGATAAAATTAATGCCATAACCCAGGGAGCCAATGATGGAATGCTCCATAGGCAAAATTAAGCAGTGAGATCCTAATGAGGCTGCAAATCAAATGAGGCTGCTAGCCAAATAGTAAGCAGCCCAGTGGTTGAGAGGGCTGAGGGGAATGACCTCACATTTTCATTCTTCATGCCTATTTAACAAAGCAGAACTAAGCTCTAATGCCTAAACCAGAACCTATGACCAGTAAACAATCTTCTGTGGCCCAGACATTTTCCCCCCATGCGGCTATTAGAAAAAGCAAGATTTTTGCACTGTCAATTTTTTGCATAGTCCAACATGTTGAAATATACTCCTCTGTCCCAAAAACTGCAGCTAAATCAGCCATATTTCTATCATTATTTAGAGTATTTAGAGTATTTATTAATACTTATAGGCCGCCCTTTTCCCTGAGGGGACTCTCAGCTGTAATCATGATTGAGCACTTAAACCAATGTTGTGTTTCACCCAGGAGCAGAGAAAACCTACCTCTTCCCACAATTATGACATTGATTTTGGCTTAACCACCTTCCTCCTATGATTCTAAAGGGAAAGATCATCACCACTTTTTGGCTTTCCTCCCATGGTAGGCCAGATCTTCTATACCTTTACATTTCTCTGTCTCTCTGTCTCTCTGTCTCTCTGTCTCTCTGTCTCTCTGTCTCTCTGTCTCTCTGTCTCTCTGTCTCTCTCTCTGTCTCTCTCTGTCTCTCTCTCTCTCTCTCTCTCTCTCTCTCTCTCTCTCTCTCTGCCTCTCTCTCTCTCTCTCTCTCTCTCTCCCTCTCTCCCTCTCTCCCTCTCTCCCTCTCTCTCTCCCTCTCCCCCCCTCCCTCCCTCCTCCCCCCTCTCTCTCTCACACACACAGAACCACTGCCAAGCATATTGTAATTTTTTTTTCAGCTTGTTTTGAGTTTCATTTTTTCTTGTCCATACTTTTTCCTTACAGAAAAGCCACTTCCCACACGGAAAAACTAACATCGGTTGGTTGTGTGCATTCATTATTACTGTATACTGGAACCTCTTTCCAGTATAATCAAATATTTCTCCTGATAAATCTCTGGATTCTACATGCCAACATCTGGACTAGGTCACTTGAGAGGGGTGCTGTACCTTGGATAAAGTGGCAGAAATGTGGGAATAAAGTGAGCATATTAAAGAGGAAACCCTGTATAGGAAGAAAATCCAGTCCGATTCCAAGCCGGGAGAAAGAATAAAATGGACACTGGCTGATTGGAAAGAAAGTTTCTGTTTATTTGGATGCTAGAAACAGTGACAGCAGCACTGTTTCTGGGATGACTGACCCCGTGACTGGATGAATGGATGGATCTTTATAGGGTTCTGGGATTTTGTGATTGAGCATTCTGTCTTTTGCTATTCTAATGGTGGTGGGTAAATCCTATTATGTCCTAAAGGTCATGTCCTGCCCTTAGAATTTGGGGGGGGGGTGTACATTTTTAATCCCATCAGTCCCAGAGCTGTGGCTGAAGGTGTTTTATTTATGAATAGATTGACCCAGCCTTTATTAATAGGTACAAAATATCCATCTCTAAAGATTTGAGGTTTCTGCTTGAGGTTATTAAGAAAGATTGGGCGTGCTTTCTGCCTTTCTTAAGATTTTTCTCCATTTTTTCCTTTGGGGAAATATAATATTTTACCTCTTTTAATATTCCCCAAAGTATTTCACCCTCTAGGAAGCGTGGTGTAGTGGTGGGGAGGGGGGCTTCCCACACCTGCAAATCCTTTTGCCATTCTGGTTTGATTAATGGCCTCCATATACAAATTCAGGGATCAAGTGTTGTTCTTAACTTTGATATGATTGGTGGAAAAGAGAAGCACTTTCAGGAAGTCCTAGAATCATGTTATCTCTTCTTTAGGATGATCTTGTTTTTTGGAAGGTAGGGAAAGGGGGTTGTTGGTAAGTTTTGGAAGTATAAAGCTTAAATTCTGGCTTCATTGTTCCACAATTTAACAGAATCCAACCTGTTCATTCCTGTAGAGACACTCCTAGTCATAAATGGCAGGCTAGATATCTTTGCTAAAAAATATCTCGCACCAAACTGTAGCAACACACAGAGTTTGCACTGGGTGTTAATTCACGAAATATGTAAATTATTAGAATGCCCTTCCAAAAGCTTTTGCAAAGCATTAAAGCACTAAATTGGCAGGGTTGCTGCATGAGTTAAGCACTAATCTCCAATACACATCAGCTCTAGCTTGGCTTGTCTCGTTAGGTAAACAAAATGTGTCTTGACTGTCATTGCCATAAAATATTAATGTACTGGAAGTCTCCAAACCTTGCTAAGCATAAGGCCTATTATCACACTTAAGAGCAAAGCAATCTAATAAATCGCTGGCTGTATAAAAACTAAGTCAGTTGGCAGAGACAGTAATCTCCCTAATGGATAGTAAGAGCCTAATCTTCAGCTACAGCAGCTGCAGTTCCAGAGAAATTACGTTTCCGCCACTCACAACAAATGCATTTGTGCTGAATTTGGTTATTTAAGTTGTAGCAAAATCATTAGAAGAAGCTGGATGTTATGAGGAAGACAACCATAACAAAGCAGAGCTAGTAAAGTCTCATTTTGCAGGCGCAGTGTTTTTATTGCTCTTTAAATTTGAGGTATTTAAGCCATCCCCCCGAAAGCAAAACAAATGTTCCTGTTGCCCATTTTCTGAAAAACATCAAGCCATGTTCATGCATAAATAATATTGTATATTTACTGAGTTCTGACGTGGTGCACTTAATTGAAAACAACTTCCCCCGTCTGGCATCAATACAAAATCCTTGTGGCTGTATTTAACTATAAACAAAATACTGTCATATATTTTATAATGGAGCAAATCAAATTGTGATTATGTTATTTTTATGGAATACTTATTGGGCCATTTTGTGTGATACAAAAACAAATTATCAAAGAAATGCAATGTTGTACAGTAGAGATCCAAAAGAAAATTTGGCAACAAGGAAACAACTTGTTCTTTCTGGTGATTCTTCAAATATAAAGAGCTGTCTGAGACTGGGTCGGGCTTGTATCACTGATTACTTTACTATTTTAATCAGTCTTCAATCTATCCCTGAGATCCTCCAACAAGAATGGATAAAAATATAAAAATATTCTTAAAAAGAGGATAAAGTTCACTCCCCAGCTGTTCTTACTAGGTATAATTACAGACTGTACAGTTATAGAGACTAATTTGATTCTGAACTTAACAACGGCAGCAAGATTGTTGGTGGCGCAGTATTGGAAGAAGGAAGAATTGCCTACTATTCAAGAATGGATGTTAAAAGTAGTAAACTTAGCAGAGATGGCCAAAATTTCAGCATATTTGAAGAACCATTTAGATCAGAAATACAAGTTGGAATGGAGAAGATGGATTGACTATTGGACTAAGAAATTTCAACTAGTTTACGAATGAATGAATAAGGAATGTTACAATTTATCTAAAGTTAGCTTAATAAAAGGGGAGTTAAAGTACAAGAGGAGGTAGGATGCTATAGTTAGTTAGCTTATCTTAGTGTATGGTTGTTAGATGCTTATACCCTGTATTTTTCTCTGGGAGGTTGGGGGGAGGGAGGGTTGGAGGGGGGGTAGGGTTGGGTGGGGTGGGGGGAGGGAAGGGAAGGGAAGGGAAGGGGAAGGGGAAACATTTGTAAAATGTTTAAACTCTATTAAAACTCTTTAATAAATAAAAAAAGAATGAGATTTCAATGTAGGATTTTTACAGGGACAGATAGTCCTTGACTTACAACCACAATTGAGGCTAAAATTTCTTAGCACTAAAGGAGACATTTCTTAAGTGAAATTTGCCCCATTTTATGACCTTTCTTACAACAGTTGTTAAGCAAATCACTGCAGTTGCTAAGTTAGTAACATGGTTGTTAAGTGAATCTTGGCTTCCCCATTGGTTTTGCTTGTTAGAAAGTAACAAAAGGTGATCACATAACCCCAGGATACGGCAACTGTCATAAATATGAGTCAGGGACTGAATTTTGATCACATGACCATGGGATGCTACAATGGTCATAAGTGTGAAAATGGTCATAAGTCACATTTTTCAGTGCCATTGTCACTTCGAATGGCCACTAAATGAATTGTTGTAAATTGAGGACTACCTGTTCTTCCTTCTCCCAGATATTATGAAAAGTCAATAATATAGCATGGAAGACTATAACAGGGACACTTTCCTGGAATGGCTTTAATGGACAGAGCTATGAATTGATCAACTAGGGATGAGCAAATACATTTGTTTCATAGAAATATCCTGTTTTATCTATTGTGCTGAGGGAAAAAAATTGCTTTGTCTTCTAATAAGATTTAAAAGGCTTTAGATATACCAAATCAAAGCATTAAAAATATGTATGTTATGTAAAAACTGATGTTTAAATTATAATTAATTAGAGATATGTCCACTAAACTGGAAGTAATTTTAGCCATGAATTGTTGAAGCAAACCAATGTTCATAAATTAGACTAAACCAAGTTTTCTAACTAGAGTTTAGTCATCTCAGAAAACTGCAGTTTATCAGCAACAAAAGCAAAACATTCTGAAGCCATCCTCCAGCTACACTATTGAGTGTGTGGAAAGGATTAACATAAAAGCGGTTCAGTTTTTCAACTTCAAACCATAATTTGATATTACTGTGAAACAAGGCATCTTTGTTTAGCTCCAGAATCTGCATTTCTCTGTATTCATGTTGTAATCTGTATTCAGAAGCTGAGCCAATTTATTGCTGGCTCAGCTGTGGTGTATTCAAAACCACAGTCAACACTAATATGTTCTTGGAAATACTATAATTCTGTGGAATTGTAGGCAGTCCAATTCTAGAATCCTTGTCTCACATCCTACCTCTTAGTTTAAGAGTTTCAGACAGAGGTGCTATTCAGCAGGTTTTGACCACTTCTGGAGAACCAGTAGCAGAAATTTTGAGTAATTTGCAGAACTGGTAAATACCATCTCTGACTGCCCCCATCCCCACCTATTCTCTGCCTCCCAAGTCCCAGCTGATTGGGAGAAAATGGGCATTTTGCAATAACCTTGCCCTGGAGTAGGGAGGGAATGGAGATTTTACAGTATCCTTCCCTTGCCACGTCCACCAAGCCACACCCACGGAACCGGTAGTAAAAAAAAATTGAATCCCACCACTGGTTTCAACTGCCCTTCATAGTTCTCTCAAAGAGAAAGGTAGCTTTGTAGCTTTTCAGCAACTGGGATTTGCCCCCATCCCCATCCATCACCAGTGAAGGGCAGATAAATGCAGATAACATGAAAAAAAAAGGACATGAGCAAGAATATGCTTTATTTCTTTTTGCTATAAAAAGGGGTGTTAGATTATTCCTTTGTAAGATCTGTAGGAGCTGAGAGTGCAAGAGAAAATTTATTCCCATGTGTTGATGTTGCAGGACAAATGGAAGAGAAGACAACTATATATCGTCAAACTGCTTTTGAAAGATTAGACAATGGCAGCACCTGAAAAATATAGTTTACTGATATGATATGGTATTGATAGGATAATGTAGTGCTGCTATTTGCCAGTACAAAAATCAGAGGACTAGCTTGTTCTTGCTCTTGCTGATTAGAAACAGTGAAACAAAAATAAATACCCAGTCTGTTGTTGAACAATGTGCTGGTAGGAAATATATCCATACTTGGCGACCTGAGGTAATTTGGCTTTCCATCTGCAGCCCCTTTTCCCAACTGCAGCTGTCCCACAATCTGCATTGACCAGCTTTCCAGGTATATAGAAAGCTGTAATAGTTCCAGAAAAACTCTTTAGATCGCACTTGGAATTCTTCAGGGATAGCCTGACATGAGTAAAATAGCTCACTCTTTCTTGACTTAAAGAGCTTATGCACATCTGTGTTTAATTTTTAAACAGATCATTTTCAAGAGCAAAGAGGTTTTCTCTCAGTATACCAAAGAATTTCTCACTTACAGCATAGGCTTTTTAGCTAGATAGGAACCTTGCCACCTTCAGCTTGTCTGTCAATTTCTCCATCAACTCTAGCTAATATCTTTGGTTTCTTTCAAACACCAACATTCAGCAGAGGTCAAAGATATATGGAATCAATCCAGCATAAATCTCCTATTAGCACACCACTAAACAGTCTTGCTCTCCACAACACAGAATGCTAATGAAATAGAAATCACATGGCATCAAAATTGAGGAATAATAAAAAGTGATAATTGATTAATATTGTTAGGGATTATCTCAGCATACCAAATGGATACCCGTGTGACAGTAAAAGAGATCTCTAATTGCCTCAGAAAAATGGAGAGAGTACCTTCCTTATAAATTTCTATACACCTCACTATAAAATCAATATTCAAGATCATTAATAGCAAAATTATAGATAAAATAATTGATAATATTTCTTTGGTGATTAGTGCATCACATTTCTAGCTATCGCAGTTTTAGAAATATAACACTTTCTATTTACTAGTATGGCACAGTAAACAAATATGCAAACATATGTAAGTTAATATTCAGTTTGTTTGTCCAAACACCCAACAGAGCAAAACCCACAGGCAGTTCAATGTCTCATGTATTAAGAAGATATGTACCTCTTCTATGATTTCCTAATCTCATTTTCACCAGAATTGTCTAAATGTTTTCATTATATTTCAAAATATAGAAGACTTTAAAAAAGGTACCCATTAGTCATTTTGGCTGTTTATTTCCATTTCTATTATTTTGTGTTTCTTTTCAGAAAATGAGGATGTTATTCCAAAGGAAGAAAAGAATGACACCAACAATTTATTAGCTTTTATTAAGATCATCTTCTTAAAATGAGTTTTTTTCAATTGATCATTGAAATATCATTGGCTAGAGATAGAATACACACATTTTTGGCAGTTTTCCTTTCTAATATGTGTCTGTTAGAAAGAAACAGGCCCTCATGGAGGCAGAATCACCAGTTGCTCCCACTTTGAAATAAGAATTTCCTAAAACTTTAATCAGTATTTTGTAATCTTTCTTGGATCACTAAGCACCAAATACTCAATATTTCAAAGATTACCCAAAAACATCGAATCATGTAGAAATAAAAACACTATCATTTTAATAAGGAAAATGTGATAGCTACATTTTTCAACTACATAGTTTAGTTATCATCACTTATGGGAGAAAAAAAGCAATTAGGCAGGTATATCTCATTTATTCTCCACCATACATTCTACCATCTAGTGAAGGTTTATTTTATTTTACTTTTTAAGCACTAGTTTGTTTCACATGCAGGGTTTAATCAGTCAAAATAGTTTTAAATTGGGCAAGTAAAAATAAACAACAGAAGATAGCAGGAATTAGAACGGTAACCTCATAAATAGTAGGTAGGTCAATCTGAGCTAGCAAACAATATTTAATTATCAGTCTAATATACATCAACCAAGAAAGGTCCTAAGGAAAAGTGATGTTTCCTTTTATTTTCCAACCATTATGTCATTTTCTATCCCACTGGTTTTACTTACAAATAAATATGTATGCCAGTTCCAGGACTGAAGTACATTTTCATAATTTTTGAAGGCTTTAAAAAGACTGATTTATTTCACTTTATATGGTTGTCTATCTCAAGCTCATGACTCTGTATGGCTTTGCATCTGACATATCTTATGTTCGTCCAAGTTTCCCCACTTCTTGTAACAAAATTAGTGAAGAATTACGATGGTCATAGAGCTTTCCATTAAGTCCAAAAGTCCCTGGAAAAAAGAAGAAGGTGGCCTGCTATATCATTTATCCCAGGAACTTTGCAAGAGAACCTGAGATGCTTAGGTAAAAAACAGCTGAAAAAGCTATTTGTTCAGTGTGCATGAACCCTGGAATAGGTAAGCTAATAAATGCTGACTTCTGGTTGTTGCTCTTTTGCATGTTTTTGTAATGTTTATCATCTAGAGAAAGGCAGCCTTGGACATCTTAAGTCAGGCCTGTCAAACTGGCGGCCCGTGGTCTGGATGTGTCACGCACATGCCATACCCCATCCGGTTCCACAACAGCAAAAAAGTCACGACAGGTCACATGACACAATCAAGTGTGACATCCATGTCTTAAGTAATAGATGTGCATATTTAATAAAAGTGCAGTGTAATAAATATACTGTCCATCATGGCAATTCCTGAAACTTAGAAAGGCCTGTCTTTATTTTTTAAGACCCTTTCCTGCTCCAGCGTTGTGCTATGGAGGGTGCGGTGTGTGACTGTTCTCCAACTCACTAAACCAACCAGCCACATTTCACAATGTGCCACATTTGCAAAGAGCATGGTTGACTAAGGTTCTAATATAGTCCACCTAAAGGAGAATATGGAATTAGCCTTTATGAAGGAATGAGAGGACAGTTGCAGGAACATCAGCTTAGTCACCCGAAAGAGAAGACGGTGAGAATAAAACTCAAGACTGCACCACCCTGATGGTCTTTGGTGACTCTGCCAGCCATTATATCTGCAACAATAAAATATAGTTTCAGTAGAACTTGCTGAGTTTGTTTCCTGACCTGGTCTATTTCAAAAAACTGGCAGTGCCACTCTAGTTCCTAACTCTCCTGCTATCTAGGGAAGAAGTCTTAGAACAAACATATCTCACTGCCATGTATAATATTAAAAAGTAGGGTAGTTTTTTTTCCAAAAAATATGTGTAGTTTATATTGCTAATAGTTATACAAATCAATTATAAAAAATAATGTAAAAATAGGTTCCCCATCCTCAAGAATTACCTCTTCCCAAATGTGTTCACCAAGCTATTTGCCATGAATCAGTAATTTAAGTTCATTGTTCTGGTGCATATATGCAAATACATGTGCAGAAAACTACATTTATCTGATTTCAAGGCTGCCTAATTCCCTAATGACTCTGCTGTACAGATAAAAAAGAAAAACAGCAGATAGAAAGTGAAGTCATAGCCAGCCATAAAAACAATACAACCATAAACAAAACAAAACAAAACTTAACTAAAGGAGATTCCACAGTCACTTATTCCAATGGCTGGGAGAACAACCAAGTTTGTAGTCATTTCCTAAACATCATAAGGATGAGACCTGAACAAATCTCTGGTAACATTGTTCCAGAGCTCAGGCCTGGCAACAGAGAAGGTAAATTCCCTGGTCTATTCCAACAGGGAAGGTATATTTCATAAGATGAAACTGTTCTCATAGCACAGAAATACTGCTTGATTATGTCATATGGGCAGAGACAACTGAAGAGAAATGATCCCACAGGCAGCCTATGACATGAAGGAAGTTCAATAAGAGGCAGTACCTCAAATTCCATCTGGAAACCAGTTGGTAACTTGCTTTGGAATCAAACAAGCTTTATAAGACACTTTTGTTGCCACCTTCACCGTAAAGGGTGACACTATAGAATTATTAGGTGGCTCAATGTCTAAGAAGTTGAGCTTGTTGATCGAAAGGTCAGCAGTTCGGCGGTTCAAATCTCTACTGCCACATAACAGCTCCCGTTACTTGTCCCAGCTTCTGCCAACCTAGCAGTTCGAAAGCATGTAAAAAATGCAAGTAGAAAAATAGGAACCGCCTTTGGTGGGAAGGTAACAATGTTCAATGGGCCTTCGGCATGTAGTCATGCCAGCCACATGACCATGGATACGTCTTTGGACAGCGCTGGCTCTTCAGCTTTGAAATGGAGATGAGCACCGCCCCCTAGAGTCAGGAACAACTAGCACATATGTGCAAGGGGAACATTTACCTTTATAGAATTATCAAGGAAATAATATAAGCAAATAATAAATTACAGTATAAGAAGTAAAGTTAGCTCCATCTTTCCCAATCCTCAATCATGAGTTTTAAAAGAAAATAATGGAGTGGTTTTGTGCACCAGTCAGTTCAGTTCTATTCCTAATTTTCTGGTTTTGTTAAATACAGTGTGTTTAGACCTCACTGAATCTCATTTGTAATAATTGTTAGATTAGTACAGGCTCCCCTGCCTGTGCTTCAAATGTTGTCCTACTTTGTTGTTTTCCAGATCCTACCTTTGCTTCATTTCTTCTCTAATTATATTGCTTAGTTTCTCATGCATGCATATTCACTATCACACACACACAGAGAGACAGAGACAGAGAGAGAGAAAGAGACAGAGAGACAGAGAGGGGGGAGGGAGGGAGGGAGGGAGGGAGGGAGGGAGGGAGGGAGGGAGGGAGAGAGAGAGAGAGAGAGAGAGAGAGAGAGAGAGAGAGAGAGAGAGAGAGAGAGAGAGAGAGAGAGAGAGAGAGAATTAATCATAGCTTACATTGAATTTCAATGATATCTTTAATGGAAACAGAAAATAGTTCTTGGCTCCCGACTGGATTCAGCTACCCCTGAACAGTGTCACACGGAATCTCTCAATTGTAAACTCCTACTGCATTGCATGCTGGCTTTGTATCTTATTATACATGAAGGTTATTGTTATTGTAATGTCTCTCAGTGGTATACCAAATGTTACTTTAATGATGTAATTAATATGCCTGGATTTTCCATCTGATGTTCTTATGCACCACTTGCATTAGCATGCAATACTAACAATTTCAAAGATATTTGGAAACAGCCGCTTTTTGTTAAGGGAGTTGGCAGAGGAAGAAAAGGCTTAATGATCTAAGTCAGGTTTTCTAACACTTGAAAAACATTTGTGTCAGATGTGTTCAGATGATATGACAATGTGGAAGGCTGATGTCTCAGAAGCTTTTACAAGCTGCATTATTTATAGTCTGTCATTTCTTTTTTCCTTTTCTCTCTCTCTTTCTCTCAATCCATAAAAGTAGAAACAACAATCAAGGCTTCAGACAGGTTCAGCCACTGCACTAACAAATCCATCTTTGAAAATGCTGAACTGCAAAAATCAATCAACATTTTTTTTGCCAAATTGTCTTCATTGTTGGTTTAAAGGTAGATCACTTAATTAAGTTCAGGTTAATTGATAGATAGTAATTTACATAAGCTCATTTTCCCAATCAACCAACCACAAACCAGGGAGATTTGCTTGAGCCTTTTTATGGATTGACATTTCTCTGACTAACAGCTGCAGGAGGGATAGCAAACAACAGCTGAAACTTTTTCTGGAATGCCATTTCAATTATCAACACATGCGATGATTTCTATTAGTTGAGTAGCTCTATAAAAATCTGACAACCCTAAGGCTGTTAGTAAATATAGAAATGAAAATTACTATTAAATGTATTTTATTAGTCCAATAAGGTAGCAGGTATTGAAGAAAAGGAGAATGTGATTGGTTATTACTAGCGGGAAAGATATTGTCTTGGAAAAGGGAGGATCCAATATTATTTTAAAGAAAAATGAAAGCAAAAAGAATCACTGAAAACAAGTATATCCCATTTTCCTGAATAGAAAATTGTCTAACCAAAAATTTCAGTAGATATTAGATTACAGCAGTCAAAAAAATATATTTTAGCCTTATTGAATTCCCATTGTCTTCAGTGTATTGTTGAAGTGGCAATGTGACTAATTTTTCACTAAAGCAGCTTCTTGTAATATTCTAAAGTTATATTCTGAACAAAAATTAATTACATATTCATTTGACAAGGTATAGTATTTTCAGACATCCATATTCTTATTGCATACCTATTACATATAAATTGATGGCTGGACAACATAAATCTCTCAGCCTGGGAGGCGAAACTATACGCCCCTCAGAGAGGGTTCGCAATTTGGGAGTCCTCCTGGATCTGCAGCTGACTCTAGAACATCATCTGTAGGCTGTGATCAGGGGGGCCTTTGCGCAGGTTCGCCTGGTGCACCAATTGCGACCCTATCTGGACCGGGAGGCCCTTCGGATAGTCACTCACACCCTCGTCACCTCAAGACTGGACTACTGTAATGCGCTCTACATGGGGCTGCCCTTGAAGAGTGTTCGAAGACTTCAGCTTGTCCAGAATGCAGCCGCACAAGCGATTGTGGGTGCACCTCGGTACACCCATGTTACACCTATCCTCCGCGAGCTGCACTGGCTGCCCATTGGTCTCCGGACACGCTTCAACTAGGTACTAGTTGTTACTTTTAAAGCCCTACATGGTATCGGACCTGGTTACTTGAGAGACTGCCTCCTGCCAGTCAGCTCCCAAAGACCTATTAGATCCCACAGACTAGGCCTCCTCCGAATTCCATCTGCCGGCCAATGTCAGCTGGTGATTCCCCGGGGGAGGGCCTTCTCTGTAGCTGCCCTGGCCCTCTGGAACTATTTCCCCGTTGAGATCCGGACTCTTACCATCCTTCTGGCCTTCCGCAAAGCAGCTAAGACCTGGCTGTTCTGACAGGCCTGGGGCTGTTGAACTATCCAGCCCACTCCGAGTTTATGACTGTTGTTGTATTTTAAATTCCTGTTTTCTATTTTTATTTTGTACCCCCTCCCCTTCTGATTGTTAGCCACCCTGAGTCTTCCGGGAATAGGGCAACATACAAGCCAAATAAATCAAATCAAATCAATCAAATCAATTGTTTGTCCATCCATGCCATTCTTATTACTGAGAGACTAATGCTTAGAAATTGAAAAGATAAATTTATAATGCCAATTACTTAGTGGACTGAAGACCTGATGTTACTTACAGCTTACAAATGAGTTGCTTACAGATGTAAATAATAAATGAATAATTAGACTAAAATAAGACTATTGTTTATTGAAACTATTAGTAAAATTAGATCTATCTGTGGAAAAGTAGGAAAGCAAGGTGGACATCTTAAAAAGTCATCACATATGGATTGTATTTTTCTCCACATTAAAAAAAAATCAGATCAAATATCTTTATTACAGTCTTTCATCAGCCTTAAAAAAGAGAAATAGATGACAAAATATTTCTTTATTGGGGTAGAGAAGAAATTATAAAACAACAAATATAATGAAAAGTTTTATGCAGTTTTATAACTTGGTGAAGATATTTGGCTATTGATATGTGAGTTTGGCATGAAAACAGAGGTTGTATTCAGCAGGTCCAGACCAGGTCTGGAGAACCAGTAGCAGAAATTTTGTGTAGTTCAGAAAACTGGTAAATACCACCTCTGACTGACCCCACCCCTATCTATTCTCTGCCTCTGAAGTCACAGCTGATCAGGAGGAAATGGGGATTTTGCCATAACCTTCTCCTGGAATGAGGAGGAAATTGAGATTTTACAGTATCCTTCCCCTGCCATGCCACACCCACAGAACATGTAGTAAAAAAAATTGAATCCTATCATTGGGTAAAAAAGATATTTCTAAATCAATTCAATTATTGTAAAGAAAAAAAGCCTGAAAAGAACTGTAAAGAATACTTGGCAATCAAAATTTATCACAAATATGAGAACATTTGCATAAAAACACCAATCATGGGGGAACTGCATTAAAATATGCATAAAGAATTGACAGAAATTTACACATGGTTAATTCACCTTTTTGTATCTATAAAAATGTGAAAGAAAAAGTTTTAATACTTGTAATTTGATATAGTCTAGATTTAGACAGACTTGTACATTGCCAAGAGAATGAATATCATTAGCACATTCATGTGCCTTGTTAGTGTATTTTCCAATAATTAGCTTATGATTACATGATAAAAATATAGATGGAGGGGAAAGCATTAATCAGTCCAAATAACTCTGTCTGGAAAGAAGATGGGTTTCTAACCACTGGCAGTAGGAAAGCAATTATTATTGCATTTTAGATAGCCTGGGCAGAATTGGGATTTTCAAGACTGCAACAGAATTAAATTACTTGTACTCAATTCTTCTCAGTATTTCATATGCATTATTTAAAAATTCTACATCTAGTTAAATGGGCATTCATGTCTGCTTAAAACTGCACATAATGAAATAATTGCATATGCATTATGAAATACATTTTATGCCAAAAGACAAACATCACAGTACTTGAAGGGATCATTTTTCCCCATTGTGGCATATTATAAGAATGTGGAAAAGTCCTTTTGATTGTGTGTTGAAGGATTTGTCAATACTCTGAGCTGTTGAAGTTTGCCACTAGGAATCAGATATCTTGCTACTTTCAGGACCACATTTTCCCACTTGGGTCAAGTTGACCTATTCTATCTTACCAGGAAAAGCATCTCATAATTCCCTAATTTGGGGAGGTGAATGGAGAGTGACAGACTCAGAAGTATCTCAGTAACAGTTTCATCCAGAGGTGGTGTTCAGCAGGTTCTGACCAATTCTAGAGAACCGGTAGCAGAAATTTTGTGTAGTTTGGAGATCCAGTAAATGCCACCTCTGACTGGCCCCACCCCCATCTATTCTCTGCCTCCCAAGTCCCAGCTGATCAGAAGGAAATGGGGATTTTACAGTATCCTTCCCCTGTCACGTCCATCAAGCCATGCCCACCAAGCCATGCCCACAGAACCGGTAGTAAAATATTTGAATCCCACCACTGGTTTCATTCCTCTAGAATGACCTTCCTGTGGCCTTCCATTTTAATCAGCTTCCAGAAGCAGCTGAAAACAAAGCTTTTTTTTGGGGGGGGGGGAATAGCACAGTACTCAAAAAAGTGCAAAATACAATAGCTACCAAATTTATAAATCTATGTTAATTCAAGATAAATTGGTCAGGTTACTTTAATATAGGATAATATTTTAAGCATTCATTTTGCTAGGTACAATGACAGAGATACACTGATAGATCGTTCCCAGTAAATGGCATATTTAAAGCTTTTAGCGAAGTAAAATTTCTAGAAATCTGCTATTTAACTGGGGAGTCAAGAGACTTAGGCAAAATATGTACATCATGAAAGAAGTATCTACAGATCAAAAGCACAAATGCTCTTTCATGAAATTTTATAATGAGGCAAATGCATAAGTGTAGCTCCTAATTAATTGAAGCATATGTTAAGTCAAGCAATCTGTTAAGAATCTGAGGAATTCAAGTGAGTTATTTTTATTGCTGTTTTCTCTTTCTCTTCTCACATTCCAAAACCAAGCCCAGCTGAGTTCTGTATTTTCCAGGTTTTCTATCTCGTATGTCATATTTCTGGCAGTACAGCCAATTTTCCATTTAAGCAAACTGGTGTATACAATTGTAAATCTAGTCACGTTTAAAATGTTCTGCAAGTAAACAATGCTTCAAGAAGAGAAAGGTGGTTTTTTTTATTACCACAGTTGATCTGTTTCCTTTAAGTGATTGCTCACTTAAAATCATATATAGAATTAGGAGAAGAGGAAGCAAAACCTATATGAACCTATGAACTAATCCACCTGCAATTCAGTGGCTGAGACTTCAAAGATGATTTGCTCACAGATGCCAAATTTAAAAGGGGGAAAAAGACATTTTCCTTTTGAGATCATTAAATACTTTCAATGGATGATACTATCCAATACCATCCAATCAGAAAAAATGAATGCATTTGTAACATGGTTGTTCACTATTTAAAAATGCATTACCGAAATTGACAAATGTTCCAAATTTTAACCTTTTTAAACAATCATCTTTAGCAATTAATTTTAACAATATGTCAAATGGGCAAACAAAGCAATCTAGATTTAAATCTTTATGTTATCTAAAAGTAGTGACTACAGATATAAAATCAGGGTTTGACAGTGTTCCTGAGCTTATTAATCTAAGGAATATGAATGTGTATGTGTACATCATAAGAGGACTAGGATATTTAGGCTCCGACCCTTGTCTGCACCCACTTCTCCCTGAGCCACCCACCTCAGCTGATTCATAGCCAGATTTCCTTACCCACTGGCCCTACCTGTCAATTCTCCATAGCCAATTGCCCTCTGGCCCTCTGCTCCCAGCCCTGCCCATTCCCCAGGCACCGTTTCACCCAAGCGTTTTGATGCATAGATCATAGCTGCCAAGCCAATTGAGTAGTGGACAGAAGCAATGGTATTGCAGGAACAGTGTGTGATTGGCAGTGGATGGGACAGTCATGGTGGCTATGGGGGCAGCATGCAATGCAAGGTGATCATTGGGAGGGGATGGGGAAGCAAACTTGTTGGAGAAATCAAAAATCATTCAGATACGTTTCATCTGGCAGAGCCCCCATATTGTAGGGGTCAAAGAGGGGGCCGGGGGCAGACAGGGGCTTGGAGGAAGGGGGAGATGAAACCAGATTGGCATGAACAGAGGGGAAAATGGGGAGGAACTATAAAAATTATGAAGTTGGAAGAAATAGTTTATGCCATCAAATCCAACCCTATTTCAATGTAATACTTTAAATTAAAACATCCCTGGCTAACAGCTGTCCAATGTTTAGTTTTTCAGGTTATGAATTGGAAATCAGCAAGTAATGTAATTCTTTAAAACAGTGTTTTTCAACCACTGTGCCGTGGCACACTAGTGTGCCGTGACATAGTGTAAGGTGTGCCATGGGAAAATTACTTTATATATAGTCAATATAGGCACAGAGTTAATTTTTTTAAACATTTTCTAATGGTGGTGTGCCTCGTGATTTTTTTCATGAAAAAAGTGTGCCTTTGCACAAAAAGGTTGAAAAACTCTGCTTTAAAATATCAGCAAAATATATCACAAACCATGGGATGTGTTTTTTGTACAGGTAGCCCAATCTTATATAATTTTTTGGGGGTGTATATGCTTATATACAGTAATCAGTTGCTTATAGAATTATCAGCAAAATAAATATCACATTACATTACATATCTTGCTAATCTGACTCTAAGGTCCGGTCAACTAGACATGAACTCAAGGAAGCTTTGGATGTGATCCTCAACTATGAGTCAACTACAGGCTTCTATGGAAATTATTTGTAATAGTGAAGATTTAAAATAGTGAATCATGATTTGTGATGTGATAGAATGGAAATGAGCCAGTTTGGTGATGTAGCTAAGGCATCAGGTTAGTAACCAGGACAACAGGCAATTCTAGCCCTGTTTTTAGGCACAAAGCCAGCTGGGTGACCTTGGGCCAATCACAGTCTCAGCCCTAGGAAGGAGGCAAGCGAAAATCACTGCTAAAATCCTTCCAAGAAAATTGCAGGGACGTCTCCAGGTAGTTGCCAGGAGTCAACGTTGACTCAAAGGCATAGACACAGAATGGAAATAGTATTTCCATTCTTATCATTGCTAATATATTTTGAGTGAACATCAAAGTGTTCTTCCTTCATGAAATCACTAAAACTTTTATAGCATATGTTGGCAAATGTTTAACTCTGAAGAGCCCTGCATGACAAATGAACCACAGTTCAGCATATGACTTGTTACGTCTGAGCAGAGTCAGCAGTGGAAATCTTTAGGACTCTTTCAGCCTCTCCCTTGTGTACCAAGTCAACCCAACTTTTCCCCTTGCCTAAACACTCTCAAATATCCACACACTCACTCAAGCATACCTTTAAGCCTCACATCTAAAGGGAATTAAATAATGAACAAAGGGAGGTTAGGGAAGCCCTCCCTTCAGCAAAAAAGGCAACTGCATGTCTTAAGAATTTTTCCAAAAGCAACTGAAAGTAACATTAAAACATTACATGGCTCAGCCCTAATGTTTATACAACTGTTGTGTAAAAGTAAACATGCATTTAAATTAAGATATTGCACATTCCATATGTAATAAAAACAAAAAAAATCTGCATATTTAGTTTTTAGTTTAGTTTCCTTTATTTGTATGCCGCCCTTTTCCCTGGGGGGACTCAGGGCGGCTCACAATTCAAAAAGGGGGGGGGGGAAGACAAACAGTATTCCACATGAAGACAATACAACATATTAAAAAGAGAGCACAACAGTCACACAGTCACACAATTCGGGTGGGGTTAGAGTCTTAACCCCAGGCCAGCCGGGACAGCCAGGTCTTTAAAGCGGCGCGGAAGGACTGAAGGGTGGTGAGGGTCCGAATCTCCACGGGGAGTTCATTCCAGAGGGTCGGAGCAGCCACCGAGAAGGCTCTCCTCTGGGTAGTTGCCAGTCTGCACTGGCTGGAAGATGGAATTCGGAGGAGGCCTACCGTATTTTCACCCATATAACCCGCGGGTTATATGCGGTTTTTACATGCACAGCGCCCCCCTGCGGGTTATATGCGTGGGCGGGGTATACGGAAAATATTTTACACGATCGGAGGCTTACACGATCGGAGGCTTGCTTCTTTCTCCGTTTCTTCCCCCACCCCGATCTCAGCTGTTTCCTTCTCCTCCGTTCCTTTCCTCTTCCCCAGCGTGCGCAGGCTTCTTTCTCCGTTTCTTCCCCCACCCCGATCTCAGCTGTTTCCTTCTCCTCCGTTCCTTTCCTCTTCCCCAGCGTGCGCAGGCTTCTTTCTCCGTTTCTTCCCCCACCCCGATCTCAGCTGTTTCCTTCTCCTCCGTTCCTTTCCTCTTCCCCAGCGTGCGCAGGCTTCTTTCTCCGTTTCTTCCCCCACCCCGATCTCAGCTGTTTCCTTCTCCTCCGTTCCTTTCCTCTTCCCCAGCGTGCGCAGGCTTCTTTCTCCGTTTCTTCCCCCACCCCGATCTCAGCTGTTTCCTTCTCCTCCGTTCCTTTCCTCTTCCCCAGCGTGCGCAGGCTTCTTTCTCCATTTCTTCCCCCACCCCGATCTCAGCTGTTTCCTTCTCCTCCGTTCCTTTCCTCTTCCCCAGCGTGCGCAGGCTTCTTTCTCCGTTTCTTCCCCCACCCCGATCTCAGCTGTTTCCTTCTCCTCCGTTCCTTTCCTCTTCCCCAGCGTGCGCAGGCTTCTTTCTCCGTTTCTTCCCCCACCCCGATCTCAGCTGTTTCCTTCTCCTCCGTTCCTTTCCTCTTCCCCAGCGTGCGCAGGCTTCTTTCTCCGTTTCTTCCCCCACCCCGATCTCAGCTGTTTCCTTCTCCTTCGTTCCTTTCCTCTTCCCCAGCTTGCGCAGGCTTCTTTCTCCGTTTCTTCCCCCCCCATCTCAGCTGTTTCCCTTCTCTTTTACTCGTCGCGGGTTATATGCGTGGGCGGGTTATATGCGTGGGCGGGTTATATGCGTGGGCGGGGTATACGGGAAATATTTTACACGATCCGGAAAACCCGCGGGTTATATGCGTGTGCGGGTTATTTGCGTGGGCGGGTTATATGGGTGAAAATACGGTAATCGATGCGATCGGATCGGTCTAGTGGAGGTAATTGGCAGTAGGCGGTCTCTCAAGTACCCAGGCCCTCTACCATGAAGGGCTTTGTAGGTGATAAGTAGCACCTTGAAGCGCACCCGGAGATCAACAGGTAGCCAGTGCAGCTCGCAGAGGATAGGTGTTACCTGAGTGAAGCGAGGTGTACCCACAATCGCTCGCGCAGCCGCATTCTGGACTAGCTGAAGTCGCTGAATGCTCTTCAAGGGCAGCCCCATGTAGAGCACATTGCAGTATTCCAGCCTAGAGGTCACAAGGCACGAGTGACTGTTGTGAGGGCCTCCCGGTTCAGGTAGGGCCGCAACTGGTGTACCAGGCGAACCTGAGCAAATGCCCCCATGGTCACAGCTGACAAATGCTGTTCGAAGGTCAGCTGTGGGTCCAGGAGGACTCCCAAGTTGCGAACCCTGTCTGAGGGGCGTACTATTTGACCCCCCAGCCTGAGAGATGGAGCACTTGGCCAATTCATGGGAGGGAAACACAGCAGCCACTCGGTCTTTTCTGGATTGAGCACAAGCTTGTTGACCCCCATCCAGTCTTTAACAGCCTCCAGACCCTGGCTCATCACATCCATCGCTTCGTTGAGTTGGCACGGGGCAGACAGATACAACTGAGTATCGTTCGCATATTGGTGGTATTTTATCCCGTGCCGTCGAATGATCTCACCCAGCGGTTTCATGTAGATGTTGAAAAGAAGGGGAGACAGGATATTATTAAAGAGGTAGGAGCTCTTACCAGCAATGAAAGTTAGGGCAAAAGCTAATAAGAACCAAATGCCTCCCATATGTTGCACTATGATCCAAAATCTCAGAAGGTCATATTAAGTGAATCCAACTAATAAAACTCAGCATAATAGCAAACACTTTCATAATATGAGAATTTATCTGAAGCTCCATACTGCCAAAAATACTAATAATGCTTCAGAAATTTAAATGTATTATTATTGCTTGAGCTAGAGATCAAAATCAACATTTTCCTAGGTGTTTATTATGATGTCTTTCGGTTTGATGAGCAGACTTTTAAAAAAATATGAATAACAGCTGTCCATATCACAATATAACATTTGAATAGTAGAGTGTTGTTGTGGTGGGGAAAATAGGAGGAAGGGGAGGATGGGTTTGTTAAACACCTTGATTCCAGAGGTGCTATTCTACCAGTTCAGACCAGTTCACCCAAACTGGTAAGGAAAATCATGGGTGGCCCCGCCCACCCAGCTCTATGGCGTCCCATTTAGGCCCGTTTTTACCAAAAGCACATGTGCTCACATTTACGAACTGGTAGGGAAGGCAAGGGAATACCACCCCTGTTCGAGTCATATATAAAATAAAGGTGGAATCAAAATCTAGGGAAAAATATGGTCAGATGATGTAACCTCTTCGGTCTTTGAATATAGTGCTGGCTAAAATTTTAATTTCATCTTGCAAAAGTAAGAAGGAAATGTCTGTTTCTGCTTTACATGGTAACATGGAGCTTGCCCAGCAGTTCAGTTGCCTTTAAATTTTCTCACATCTACAGAAACCTGGGCCAACTTCTGCTCTTGTCCTATCGTTCTAAATGTTTCTTCTTTATTACTAGACAAGGACCACAAATTAGCCAGCAATTTACTTTAGGCTTAATATACTGGCAAGGTTGTATGAAAAGGATTTAAATTGCCCCTGAATAATATCAGTCCTACTGCTATTAATTTTCACTTTTTTACTGCATACTTTAGCTACTACGTGACCTGTGTTGTGTAATGGCAGTTACACTCCAGGGATTAGAGATTAACAACATGTTCTCAGAGTGGTTTATTTTACAATTGCTGGGAAATAAAAGCTGATGGAAATGAGCCACTGTTGAATTACTCTGCCTACACAAAACAATATTTTTTATCATTGATGAAAAGCTTTTATTTTCTTCCTTGTTCAGAAATATAAGTGTTCTCTTGTAGTCTTAACACACTGCAGAAGAGAGACGGTCTTTTGTGGAGAATAGAGGGCAGGAATACTTAAAATATTTCAGCATGTTTTTTGTTGCAAGCTTGTTGAAATTAATCAGTTCAATTTATGTTCTGGATAATTAATATATGATTTAGATCTCATCAGCAAGTTAGTGGTGGTTCTAAAATCAGCAAGCCCATTTTTAGGAAAAGACAAACATTGTTATGCTGGTTTGATTAAGTTTTCTTAATCAACATTACATATCCCCATGCCAAGTATCTGCATTCCTGGGTATAAGAAAAAGACTTTTTGATTGTGAATTTGATATTGCTAAATTGCTCACTTCAATAAATTGGGAGGAAAAGAAATGATTACTTCAGTCCTGGAATATAATAGAAGTTTGGAACAAGTTAACCTGCTTATTGAGAGTAGGATACTCTGTTATGAATACCAGGCAAATAAAAACATTGAAAAACTGGTAGAGAGCTAGCAGTCCTGGATTCACACTTTGGTCATAATTTCATTCAACCATCTGCTTAATTTCAAAATCCCATTGCAACCGATCAGCTCAAACCTCTAATAAGGAGAACGTCTTCCCTTCTCAGAAACTCGGTTATGAGAGGGAGTAGAGTAAAGAGAATTGAAGAAGGAAGATGGAGGTGAGTATCAGGGAAATAGTAATGGCGTAGCTGAAGCGGTATCCCTTGAGCCAATTCTTATTTTGGGATCATATGATTGTGGGGGTGGTGTAACAGTTGTAACTTCAAGGAGAGGTCACTTTTTCTGAGGCTGTCATAACTTTGAACTGTCATTAAACAGTCAATTGTAATTCAAGGAATAACTGTAACAACTTTTAAACACAGCTAATCTATAGAAACAGGTGCTCTTAAAATTAACTTTTGAGTCCATGGTTCAAAAATATCCTTCAGTATGTCCAATGTTAAAATATTTTGCTTTGTTTTGTATTTATAAATAATTTTGAATGTTCTCACCTTTAATTGTAATCTTTACTTCCTTCTAGTTCTTCATATTGTCTGATTTTTTTTGTCTTTTTGTGCCATTTTCACACAGAAAATATTCTTTATAATTAATTCCAAATTATTTCAAATTTATTTGGACCAATAGTCCAAATAAGGGACTTCACAATTTTTTAAATTTAAAGTTTTAATTACTCACTTACTGTTTGTTCCCAACAAAAATTGTTTTAAGTCCTTAAACTTGTATTTAAGACATATTCAGTATGGACTAAGGGAGACTCACTCAGTGTTGTGAAATGTATTAATCCACAGATTCCTAATAGTTAATTATCAGTTTCCAAAGGTAATGTAAGCAAGTATGTGAATCTAGTTTCCTTTCAAAGGTGCCTACCAAAGCTTAGGTAAATGTAAAAGTTCCACCTCACATGTATGCTAGTTGTTTCCTGCTCTAGGGGCAGTGTTCATTTCCATTTCTAAGCTGAAGAGCCAGAGCTGTCCAAAAACTTCTCCATGGTCATGTGACTGGCATGACTAAACATCAAAGGTGCACAGAGCGCTGTTACCTTCCCACCAAAGTGGTATTTTTCTATTTGCATTTTTATGTGCTTTTGAACTGCTAGTTTGGCAGAAGCTAGTACAAGTAATGGGAGCTCACTCCATTATATGGTGCTAGGGATTCAAACCACAGAACTGCCAACCTTCTGATCGACAAGCTCAGCATCTTAGCCACTGAGCCATTGCACTCCCTTATACCGCGTACCGCACAGTTCAACAAGATAGCTATTCCTTGTCTCCCAGAGTTTTAGACCTGCTAGAGAATGCTGTCTTGAAGTCTCCTTAAAGAGGAACCTCTTTCTGGGGCCCTTGTGGACAATCTTTGTCAGGAGAGGAATTGAGGGGTTGGTTTACTTGCCCAACAAGCGCTCCACAGACTTTTTTTTGCCATTTCTTCTTGGAAATCTTACAGATTTCATTGCCTTATGATATAGCCAGGGAAAGTATTTCTTTTTGAGTGTATATCTGTATGTCTGCTGTTACATAAAAACAGTCCAGAGTTCAAGAGCTGGTTTCCAAAGCACTATTTCTTCCCATTTCTATAGATTTACTTTGGCCAAGTCTTACAATCTGTACCTTTCTTTAAATACCATCTCTGAGCAGAGGTGGTATTCATCAGGTTCTGGCCAGTTCTGGAGAACTGATAGCAGAAATTTTGAATAGTTTGGAGAACCGGTAAATACCACTTCTGACTGGCCCCACCCCCATCTACTCTCTGCCTCCTGAGTTCCAGCTGATTAGGAGGGAATGGGGATTTTACAGTATCTTTCCCCTGGAGTGGGGTGGGAATAGATATTTTACAGTATCCTTCACCTGCCATGCCCACCAATCCATGCCCACCAAGCCACACCATGCCCACCAAGCCACGCCCACAGAACCGGTAGTAAATATTTTTGAATCCCACCACTGTCTCTGAAGAACATTTCTGCTAAGTCCTGTGCTTTAGCCCTTCTGCTTAACAATGTAAACTTCATTGCCTAGTATGCAACTATTAGATTGCAGTTCTATGTAGCTTAAAGCAGTTTTTAAAATATCTAAGACAACACCATAAAAACAATAATTACAAACAATAAACAGTTCATTTGTATAAAAGAGGCAACCTACACATCTTGTTCTGAAGTAGGTTATTGTTAAGCAGCTTGTCTTCAACTATTGCCTACTCTAAAAGAAAACAGCCATTAAGAAGGTTCTACTTCTTGATGCATTGATTGGATTACATTGTGGAAGTGATCACATAAGTACTTAAATCCTATGACATGTAGAGCATTATAGATTAATGTCAACACCTTAAACTGAGCCTAATATGTCAGAGGCAATCTATAATCTGTTGTTATGTAGTCTCATTTAGCCATCTGACTTAATCATTGAAAAGTTGCATTGTGTCCCTTTTTCACAAGTGGTTCCTCTTCTGCCATGTAGCGTGCAGGAAAATAACCCAGATGTGAAATTAGTGAGGCTTGACATATAAAAGCAAAAACATACAGTACATTAGCAATAATGATTTCATGTTGACTAAGTTTCCACAGAAATGAAATTCAGTTAACCTTAGGTGTTTTAACAATGGGAGTGCCCAGATATTATAATCATGTTTGTAAGAAAGTAAATTGACATTGTACAAGAGATTTCATCAAAGTGTACATGACAGTGAATGTGTGCATGTTCTTAATATTTCTGAACCATGCAAGCTCAACCATATGTTAATTTACTAGTGAATAATGTATCAAATGACTGTATAAATGGAGCTTCTAAGATGTGAACTTTGATCTATGTCACTGTAGCTCTACAACAGTATATTTCCCTTTGGTGCCAGATAAAGGATATTGCTACAGCCGATTCTACGTATCTTTCCTTAGTGGGAAGTGGAAAAAATCCACAACAGAGGTTGGATTTATCCAGACCTAGACAAAAGCTCTACTTAGCATTGAAATCAATCTGTAAATGATTAACCCTTGGTTTGAAATCATTTTGCTTCTTAACGAGTCATGTGGACCAGTGGTTAGAATGCAGCAGGCTACTTCTGCTGGCTGCTGGCGGCCAGCATTTTGGCAGTACCAAACTCACCAGCTCAACGTTGACTCAGCCTTCCATCCTTCCAAAGTTGATAAAATGAGGACCCAGTTTGTTGGGGGCAATATGCTGACTCTGTAATTAGGACTGTAAAGCACTGTCAAGCAGTATATAAGTCTAAGTGCTATTGCTATTGCTAACAAACATTTATTAGGCCAATTTAAGGCAGCTTGGATTCATTTTGATGAAAAACTATGTGATCTGGGCACAACACGATTTTCTCAGTCAAAACACAAAAGAATTAGTTTCCCACAACAAAGCACTTTATGTTGCTGGCCTCAATTAGCGCTTGAAAGAGTTGAAAAAGGTTCTGCCCATGTGAAAAGTCTTCTGCTTGTTGCAATCCAGGTGAGGTAAACAAGGTCCCTTCGCCTCATCTTTAGAATTGGAGAAACCTTAAGAAGCTGCTTGGTGAGGTAATTTGGAAGGGAACGTATTGACTTCCAAGGACAGTACATGACTACATGATCCACAAGTTATATCTTGCATACAGGTTGCTTTACTTAATCTCTTACTAGAAGAAAGGTGTCAAACTCATTGCCTGTGGGACGGATGTGTCACACACTGCCCATGCCCATGCTCAGTTTAGCAAAGGGGAGGGAAGTTATAATATGTCACATGGTGACATGGCGACACGAGTTTGACACCCCTGCACTAGAAGGATTTCAGCAACTTGTGTCTAGGGGTATTGGCTAACTAATTTTCTGATGCAGGATAGGAACTGCTGTTTGCACAAATACTCCTGAAAATGAAAAGTCACAGAAACAAAATAGCAATTTTGAGAAAATGCATGGCAGAGTTTCAACATTATCTCTGGCTTGCAATATAGCTGTTTTCTTCTCAAAAGTCTCAGATTTCAGTGCCCCTCCTTTAATCACCTCTCTTCAATTAAAAAAAATGTAATGAACATTTTATAACTAATTGAACACATCACCTGCTTCTCATAATATTTACTTTATACTAATATGAATGACATTACTCTGTTTCAACACCACAGATAAGAATAAATGTCAGTGATTTCCACCCTACCATGTTTCTTGCAAAGAGTTCCATTGTTAACAGATAAGGACATACAAATTATGTTCTTAACAAATCTCAACGCAGTATTAGTTTGTAGTTGCTTAATAATAAATTCTAAATCAATGGCCATTTGATTTCTAAAGTATATAAAATGTTATTCAAGATGAATCTGGAAGATGAATCTGTTAAACATTGGTGAAATGGGCACAGATTTTGGGTATCATTGCTAGATAAATGAGAGAATGTGTGGACTAATAGACTAAATTTTACATTAAATAGCAGCTTGAAAGATTTTTTTTAAAAAAATTATGTTTCATTAGTATTTGACGCCAGATAGACTAGCAAAAATGTATAAAGGCACCTTCTAATAAGTGCTGGAAATGTAATCAAAATCCAGGTTCATTTTATCATATATGGTGGTTTGCAAATATGTGAAAACATAGTGGACAAACATAACAATGATAATGCAGAAAATATTTAAGATACAAATATTAAATATTAATGAAACCTTGAAGCTTTTCTTTTAAGTATTATGGACAAGCCAATTGAAAAACAATTTGGAGTGCTTTTCCTTTACATGGTGACAACTGCAAGGATTGTACTCGCCAAACACTGGGGGAAAAAGGGATGCTGACTGTTGAAGAATGGGTTTTAAAACTGTTTGAATTAGCAGAGATGGTGAAATTAACTGCTTTGATCCAAGATAATGGACTAGACAGTTTTATGAGAGACTGGAATTTTTTGTGGGCTTTCTATGCACAGAATACAATAACAGATGGTTAACAGAGGGATTTGAAGATTAATCTAATGTTTAGCTTAACCTGGTGACTGCTCTATATATATTTGTAAAAGGGGAGGAGAATTTACTGAGGTTTTTTTTTTTCAGCATCCATTCCGGGTTGATTTTATATGTTAAATGTTAAATTTATTTAATATTTGGATCACCTTTTCCCCTATTTTGTACACCACTTTTTGTTATTGTTAGTATGGGATGTATGTTTTTGTTTTGTTTGTTTTCTGGTTTGTATTTTATCTTTATGGTGAAACAAAATAAATATACTCTAAATTCTAAATTGATATAGCTTCATTAAAGAGGAACCATCAATGTATTTAAAGCAGCATGACAACTGGTTGGAAGTATTTGATTAAAAAAAAGTAAAGCAAAATATTAGCTGCGTTACTAAATTTGCTTGTGACTTATTGTCAACTGAACATGTATTACAAAGCATACAGTGGTTAGAATATATTATTCCTTATTATCTTACAGCTAATCAACCACATGGGGAGAATCTTTCATCAGCTTAGTCCATATTTTTTTATATTTTTGTTAGCAAATGTAATATCAAATTATATAAATATAAACTATGAAGAACCCATTAGCTTTAATAGGCCTATAAAATGATAACAAAACTATTCATCTATATCGTGCCTACAATTGAACTTTTTACAAGAAGCAAGACAGTGTGGAATCTGCCCAGAGAAAAAGGAATTTGGAAAGGTAGTAAGGAAAATTGTTTAAATAATTGCAAATTAAAATAAATGAATTGTCTTTCCTTATAGATCAGGGGTGTCAAATTGCATCATCAAGATGGCGTCACGTGATTTATCGGGACTTTCCCCCCCTTACTAAACATGGTGTGGGCCAGAGGTGGGTTCCTACTGGTTCAGACCGGTTCAGCTGAGTAGGTAGTAACTGAACAGGCCATGCCCCCAAACCAGTTCTATCGGCAGCACCATAGGCGGTGCCATCTTGGGGTTTTTTTTGTGCATGCACAGAAAAGCAATTTTTAACTACTGCACGTGTGCGCATAGTGTGCAGCAAACTGAGCAAACTGGCAGTAACAGAAGCAGGAACACTCTTGGTGTAGGCATTGCAAGCGGCATGACACATCTGGCCTGTGAGCTATGAGCCTCACAGTCCTGCGATCGACCATAATTTTAAAAGACTGAGTTGTTCTTGTTGTTGTTCTCTGTTTTTAATTGTTGCTAAGCCATCCATATTTTCTATTTTTAGACTTGTTTGTACTTTTGTTTGGATAGAATTTCTGTTTTATAATTGTACTAAGTAACCCATGACACACTGGATTATTGTTTCAGAGATATTTCCTCATCTAAATAAACAAAATGACCACAGGTGGGCAAAAAAGCAATGGCAAGGAGGCCTACTTTATTTTTTGTAGGAAGCTGGCAGGGAGCATTGTAAATGATAATCATACAATGTGGCAGTATGGTGGCATTGAAGTAGCCACAACCTTTCCAAATTTAAATCCCATGGTTTTAATGAACTCTGAATTTTGGACACATTCTTTAAGTTATTCCATTTGCAGTGTGTTGATTCAAAAATTTCTACCTATGATATACTGTTTCATCCAAGTGAAGGTTACAAACATTTTTATTTGTAGCCCAGGAATGAACTGTGTAGTCCTTGCGCTATTGATGATATTATCTAGTTTGGTAATGAAATATCTTCAAGAAAATAACCAAGCTTAGAGAGCACCAAGGACTATACCAGTTACAAACTGTCAAGACCCAAAAGCAATAAAGATACCTGGTGACTGCTCAAGAAAAATTATTTATTGTTTCCACATTTATAGACAGAATCTTGCTAAACTAAAGCACTCTATTATCTGCATCTACTATATACTGAGAACTATTAGGGAGAGGCTGTCTTTACCCTCTTTCTCTCACACAAAATATCTGGACCGAGTTGCCTCTTATTCCTCTAGAATGTACCTTTCCCTCCTGGGAATCCGGACTCCCACATTTCATCACACAAATAGGAGTGTTTTATATAAATTTATCTTATATGGTGTTCTATATTTATACTTTAGAATTTCTAGATAATAGTATAAACATGGTAAATAAATATACAAACAAATAAAATAAAACTGTGTTCTATCTCTCCTCTTAAAAGGCATAAGATGACAGGCTGAAGTTTTTTCATTCCTATTTAAGACTTGAATTTTCAAAGTTTTTGTTCTACTGACCAACTCAAATCTTATGATAATGCACAGTAAGACATAAATTTAAGCTATTATCTGAGTGGTGTTATTGTCAATTCCACCACATTAGCATTTATTCATGAAAGTAATATGTTAATCAATATTCTGTTGAATGAAAGGACACAAAGTGGTGTGGTCTGGCAGTGGCTGTGGAGCTGGCAACAGAGTCAGACAGTGAGGAGGTTGGGGAGGAACAGGGGCCAGTCCTGAAGTCTGGGGAAGGCTCGGACAATGGCTCTGCATTGGAGGCAGAGAAGGAGCGATGGCCATCTGGTCATTATTTGCTGCCTCCAGAGTCTGACATCAGCGAGGCAGAAAAACAGCAGGAGCCTGTTCCCAGTGTGTGCATGCGCAGAGCTGCCAGAAGGCAAGAACAATTAAGAAAACAGAATTGACTCAGGAGTATGATTGGCCCCTCCTATAAGACATAAAAGAGGAGGGAATGGGACATAAGCTTTTGCAGGAAGCAATTAGTTCATCTGGTTGGTTCAAGTTTTGAAAAGTTCTGTTTGACTCTGCTAAGTTTGGCACTGCTCTGCATTTAACAATTAGGTCTCTGGCAGCATTTCAAGGAAGATTAGGTGGGTGTTTATCAACATTCCCCTGAAAGACTGTGGCAACTCGAGCAGACATTTGTCAGAATCTTTACAGTTTGTGAAGCCTTGTGGGTTGTGAATGACCATAATTAACAATCGTATAAATAAAATAGGGTTTTTGGGACTATGATTGTGATTTATGCTTTCTCAGGAAGCCTAGGTCAGAACACATAGCTCAGCATCAGAGTAGGAATCTTGTTTGGGAAAGGCCCAGATTCTGTATCTGGAATTTTATATCATGCAGACAAATTTCTAGCCAAACCTGCTAGACATGTAGAGTGTGAATATTGGGGCAGATGGGCCAAAGGATTTCCAAAAACATAGTTTTTTATGCTTCCTGACCAATATAACTCTACCAGCCTAGTTGCACTATAGAAAGAATTATCTCCTTTGTCTTCACAAATCCATGTTACTCTTTTAGCATCTAAACCAGACAGAAATTCCAGAAGTGTAGCTTTTCCTAGCACAAAACGATGCTTTAGCATCCGTTTAAAAAATAACAAACCTAAAAGTGGCCAGGAGTGCAATTTGACCCTTTTTCTGAAAAGCACAAGTAGCACATATGCATGACTGCTACACATGTTCAGACAGAAGAATGACTATAATTACAACCTGCTCCCAATCTACACGGTTCATCTAAGCAAAATTGATTTCCTCATTATAAAAGGAAAGGCTATTTTTGCTCACTGGGTTTGACATATCTTAAATCAATTCCACTCTTTTTTTCCCTGTAGAAATATCCTTCTGTGGGATTTTAAAGATTGGTTGCATAAAAGGCTAATGTAAGCTACCAGCCAAAGGTGTTTTTTTAAGTGCTACCTTTTAGTTTATCTTTAACTTAGTTTTACCTTGATCTGATGGTTTCAGTGTTCCTGGATTTCGTTCCACACACCGGGGAGTGGGGGGGGGGGAGACGTTCTGTTTGTTCCTTGAGCTATACAGTTTCCAGCCACAACTAAATATCCTTCTTACTTAAGTAGAGGTAAAAGCTGTTTTTTCTTTGGTTTGGTTTTTAGTCTATGTTGGTTACAACATTAAGAACCGATTTCAAAAGGATGTTATTGAGAGGACTCTAGTTAGCTATGTCTGCCTTTAATAACAGAAAATAGCCAGCAATAGGTGGTTAAGTTTTACATAGTATAAAGCAGGGGTGAAGTCCACAATATTAAAGTTGCCAAAATTGGAAACCCCTGATATAGAGAATGAAAGGGACATGGTGGCTCAGTGGCTAAGATGCTGAGCTTCTCGATCAGAAGGTCGGCAGTTCAGCAGTTTTTAGTGCCTCATAATGGAGTGAGCTCCCATTACTTGTACCAGCTTCTGCCAACCTTGCAGTTCGAAAGCATGCAAAAATGCAAGTACAAAAATAGGAAGAATATATAGATATAAAATATAAATATATTTATAAACATAAAAATATATTTAGATAGATGATAGATAGATAGATAGATAGATAGATAGATAGATAGATAGATAGATAGATAAATAGATAAAAATATAGAGAATAGCATTAGAATTTGCCAACACCTTGGTGTGAGTAATTTTCTTCACACACAGTTCATTGTTAAACTATGGACACCCTGACATAGCTAGACTAAGGTGACCAGACGTCCCGCTTTTGGCGGGACACACCCGCCTTCCAATGCATTTTCCCGCGTCCCACCCACCTTTTTAAAAGGCACGCTTTTTTTGGCGCTCGCAGCTCCCACCCATCAGCTGCTAGCTTGCTGGACTGGCTCATCTTTCTGTTCTCTATCCTACCAGATGAGCCAGCCCAGCAAGCTAGCAGCTGATGGGCGGGAGCTGCGAGCGCCAAAAAAAGCGTGCTTTTAGCCTTTTACCTACTACCTACAAATTTAAGCCAGCCCAGCCTCCCGCTCACTGATTGGATTGGCCTGGACTCCAGCCAATCAGTGAGCTGGCTGGGATGGGAAATTTTCAGCACGCTTGCGCGAGTTTCCATTTCCTTTCTACAAAAGACGAAAGAGGTTGCAGCTGCGCTGACTGGTGAGTAATCTAATTCTAATCGAATTTTCCGCTCGCTGCGGCAGGAGGAGAGGATGGGGGCAGCTGCAGCCGCCCGCAGCAGAGAAGTTCCACGCGGTGCAGGGGCTCCCGCCGCCCGGCAGAAGCCCCTGAACCGCGTGCGGGCGGCTGCCCCCTCCTCCTCCCTGTCCTCCTGCGGCCGCGAGGACTAGTCCGTTCGTGCAGAAATTGCCCGCCCTGGCTGAGTGAATTGGGATCGCCTGCGGCCGCGAGGAATACTCCGTTTGTGCAGGAGTCCTCGCGGCCGCAGGCGATCCCAATTGAATTCACTCTGTGCGGGCGGCTCGGCTGCCCCCCCTCCTCCCTCTCCTGCGGCCGCGAGGAGTAGTCCGTTCGTGCAGAGATTGCCCGCCCTGGCTGAGTGAATTGGGATCGCCTTCGGCCGCGAGGAATACTCCGTTCGTGCAGGAGTCGGGCGGCTCGGCTGCCCCCTCCTCCTCCCTCTCCTGCGGCCGCGAGGAGTAGTCCATTCGTGCAGAGATTGCCCGCCCTGGCTGAGTGAATTGGGATCGCCTGAGGCCGCGAGGAATACTCCGTTCGTGCAGGAGTTGGGCGGCTCGGCTGCCCCCTCCTCCTCTCTCTCCTGCGGCCGCGAGGAGTAGTCCGTTCATGCAGAAATTGCACGCCCTGGCTGAGTGAATTGGGATCGCCTGCGGCCGCGAGGAATACTCTGTTCGTGCAGGAGTTGGGCGGCTCGGCTGCCCCCTCCTCCTCCCTCTCCTGCGGCCGCGAGGAGTAGTCCGTTCGTGCAGAAATTGCCCGCCCTGGCTGAGTGAATTGGGATCGCCTGCGGCCGCGAGGAATACTCCGTTCATGCAGGAGTCGGGCGGCTCGGCTGCCCCCTCCTCCTCCCTCTCCTGCGGCCGCGAGGAGTAGTCCGTTCGTGCAGAAATTGCCCGCCCTGGCTGAGTGAATTGGGATCGCCTGCGGCCGTGAGGAATCCATTTGTGCAGGGGTCCTCGCGGCCGCAGGCGATCCCAATTAAATTCACTCTGTCCGGGCGGCAGGCGCTGCGCCCACGAGGAGCTGCCTCTTCGTGAATGGGATCGCTGCCTCCGAGAGCATGGGCGCAGCGGCTGCCGCCCGCACAGAATGTCGTGCGGGGGTCCCGCCGCCCGGCAGAAGCCCCGGGACCCAGTGCAAATTCGCTGCGCGAGGTGAAACGGCCGGCAGCAGCCTCGCTCTCCTGCTGCGGCTTCTGTTTCAGTAGGGAAGAAAACTTCCTTTCGCTTCCCGGGCTTCTGCCGCCCGGCAGAAGCCCCGGGACCCAGTCAAATTCGGGAAGCGAAAGGAAGTTTTCTTCCCTACTGAAACAGAAGCCGCAGCAGGAGAGCGAGGCTGCTGCTGGCCGTTTCATCTTGCGCAGCGAATTTGACTGGGTCCCGGGCTTCTGCCGCCCGGCAGAAGCCCCGGGACCCAGTCAAATTCGCTGCACAAGGTGAAACGGCTGGCAGCAGCCTCGCTCTCCTGCGGCCAGCGTCCGTTTCAGTCGCTTCCCTTGTCCGTCTTGATTGCTGGAAGCAGTAACAAACGGCGCCTCCGCTCCGCATCGCCCTGACAACCACCCCAGCCGGCGGCTACCGGGCCTCGCTGGAGTCAATTGCAAAACTGCGTTCAGCGCTTTGAGGACCTGAGGCATCTTGGGAAATGTAGTTCCCTATCAGAAAGAATGGAGTAGCTGCGAATTTGTAACAACATAATATAACTTGGTGCTTCGCAGGTTACGAAAATCTCGTTTGATTTGCACACTGTTTTTTAAAAGTTAGATAAAGAAATTATGCTGTGAAAGCGACTAGATAGCCCCCCTCCCCTTCCTGTGTGTGAGAAAGGGAAGGAGAGGAAGGAAGGAGGGAGGGGGGAGGAAAAGAAGAAGGGAGGGGGGAGAAGATGGAAGGAGAAAAGATGGATGGAAGGAGAAAGAATGGAAGGAGAAAGAATGGAAGGAGAAGGAGGAAGATGGAAGAAGAAAGGAAGAAAAAGAAGAAGGGAGGGAGAAGGAAGGAGGTAGGAAGAAAAGGGGAAGAGAGGGAAAGAGCAGAAAGACAAAGAGGATGAAGTTGATAGGCAAGAGGAAGGGGGAAGGAAGGGAAAAAAGAGGGAGAGAGGAAAGAAGAAAGGATGGAACTAGAAAGGAAAGAAGGGAAGGAGGGAGGAAAGGGGAAGACAGGGAAAGAGCAGAAAGACAGAGAAGGTGAAGGTAGATAGGCAGAAGGAAGGAAGAAGCAAGAAATAGGAAAGGAGGGAAGGAGAAAGGAACAAAAGCAAAGAGGAAGGGAGAAATGGAAAGAGCAGAAAGACAGAGAAGGTAGATAGGCAAAAGAAATGAAGCTGAAAGAATGGAAGGAGGAAGGAAGAGAAAAAAGGAAGAAGGGAGTGAGTGAGGAAAGGAGATGATGGAAGGAGAAAGGAAGGAAGAGAGGGAAAGAGCAGAAGATGGATATGTTGGCATGAAAGGGATCCGGGCACAATCTCACCTGTTCCAAGTAAAGTTGCCTTTTGCAATTGGCTACCGGTAATCCTCAACTTACGACCAGGATTGATCCCCCAATTTCTGTTGCTAAGGGAGACGTTTGTTAAATGATTTTTGCCTCATTTTGCGACCTTTTATTGCCACCTTAAGTGAATCATGGTGGTTGTTAAGTCAGGAACATGGCTGTTTAGTGACTTTACAATGGCATTGAAAAAAGTGACTGATGACCATTTTTCACACTTAGCGACCATTTTCACACAGCGACCGTTGTGGCATCCTCATGGTTACGCGATCAAAATGTTGATGTTTGGCAACAGATTCGTATTTCTGATGATAGTTTGAAATGGTGACAGTATAAATTATTGCTGGTGTAATACTTAACAGTGGTTTTTAAGGATTTCTTTTATTTATAGAATACCTTTTTTATTATTTTGGGGGGATTTTTACTTTTAAATTGTTTATAAAATGTATTTACTACAAGAAATGTTCCTTTTTGCAAATGTGATCTTTGCAAATCTTTGTGATGCAATATGTTCAGACCAGGTTTATGTGTCTCAAAGTGGCTGCTATTCTATGGGCAGGCCAGGTTGGTGCAAGGCAGCTTTGCCAGATTTTGTGTGTTTCACCCTCATTGAATTTTATATCGTATAAAGAATGGAAGGAGGAAGGAAGAGAAAAAAGGAGGAAGGGAGTGAGTGAGGAAAGAAGAGGATGGAAGGAGGGAGGAAGGAAGGAAGAGAGGCAAAGAGCAGAAGACAGATAAGGTGAAGGTAGATAAGCAAGAGGAATGAAGGAAGAAGTGAGGAGTCTCGAGGAGGGGGAAAACATTTAGTGACCAAAGTTACAATGGCATTGAAAAAAGTGACTGATGACCATTTTTCACACTTAGCGACCGTTGCGACCATTTTTCACACTTAGCGACCGTTGCAGCATCCTCATGGTCACGTGATCAAAATTTTGTTTGGCAACAGATTCGTATTTATTCTGGTTTCAGTGTCCTGGGGTGACCTTTTGACAAAAAAAGTTTTTTTAATCAAGCCCCCCCCCCCCCGGTCAAGGGTGTCCCTCTTTTCCAATCTGAAAATCTGGTCACCTTAAGCTAGACTACAGCTCAGTCTGGGTTGGTAACCGGGACCAGAAGTTTAGTCGTATTGGAGCTGATCCTCAGGCAACGTCTGCCTACCAGAATATGTCTCGGATCCCAGACTCCTCTCACCACATCCAACTCTGAACTCTCCCTCCTAACCAAACTAATTATGAAAGAGTTTCACTGGAGCCTGGAACTGGCATTTGCTCATGTTGAATGGTGGACTAGATACAATTTGCTCATTTTTCCAAGCTAGCTTGCTTCTTTAATTTATAATGAAATGATCTCATTAATAATTCTGAAAAAAGAATCAATTTCAAATTTTGGAGGCAGGCAAGATGTCATCTTGTTTTATGTCACAAAAGATCGAACAACCTGTTTCTTGAATCCTATCTAAAATCTACAAAAAAGATGAGTTTCTAAAAGTTGGATATTATTTTCCAGATGATATTGCTAAATGGAACTTAATTCAGTTATAGGGAAGTCACTCCTGCTTGGTAAGCATTACAATAGTTTTGTCCTATCCAGCCTTTTAAAGAATTTATGAATTATCAAATGATCCTGCTCTGGTTCAAATGAATGAACGAACAAATGAATGAATGAATGAATGAATGAATGAATGAATGAATGAATGAATGAATGAATGAATGAATGAATGAATACTTTATTTGGTCAAGAGTGATTAGATGCACAAGGAATTTGTGTCCAGTGCAGAAGGAAAAGTAGGAATTGGTTTCTCTAGGAATTAGATTGGACATTTAGGCAGCATATTTTAGTTCAAAATACCAAGACAGCAATACTTTCAAGGTTCAGTGTTTCCAGCCAATTACTTAAAAATTAATTTTTGCATTTTATTTACCTTTTCCCTCTTGTTCTTTTTTTCCTATTTTTTGAGGTGTGTCATTTGTTTTACAAGCCAGTTTGTTGACTATAAATTTAGCTGAAGAATAAATCAGAACTATTAACATAATTAATTTATTCACAATAGAAACCATTGTTAGATTGTAGTTCAGTGCAATCCGTTCTGAACGTGCATCTTTGACAACAAAAAAAATGTTTTGATAATTTTGATAGTTAATTTTTTTATCTAAATTAATTGCATGGGTATGTGAAAGAGCAACAAGAATAGTAATATACAACATGAGGCCATTTCTCCCAAAATACGTGTTTTATTATTCATGTTATTTATGTGATATCAGAATGATGTGTGTGACATCATTGCGGTCTCTAAAAGACTGTATGATTAGAATGCTTTCCAACTTTGTGTCTGCTGGGCTATTTACATTATTCCCAACCAATAGTAGACAATATTTAGTGATGAATTGTTTGTGTGTGTGTGTGTGTGTGTGTGTGTGTGTGTGTGTGTGTGCGTGTATGCACTAAAGAGACTCCATTGCCCTATTTACCTTCTTTATACAGAAAAATCCTTATATTTCTGAGAGGAAATCAAAATGTTAATCAACATAAGCCTCAGCAGGAAAAGGAAGAGGAGCGGTTGATTCAGTCTTGACACATTTTTAAAGGGTGGCATAACAGTTGTGTGAAATGTTCAAGAGTAGTAATTATCAAGAAAATATACAATTAGAACATGCTAATAAGATAAAGCATAAATATGTTTGGCCTTCTGCAATGGAACTGTAAGGAAGTATTTGAAAGAGGCAAAGTGAAAGAAGTCATCAAAAATTGTCAGAGTTTACAAAATGCAACAAACAGGATTGCTGTGTAGTCTGTATGCTTTAATGTGGATGTTTTATTTGCACACAAAGTTGTAAGCAGATATTATATCAGTGTGGCAAAGTAAACAAGAAGCTTTACAAAAACAACTCTATAATAATTCAGATTATTAGAAATCTTAACACCACTCTCCATCTGCTAAATACCTGAATATTATTTTTAGTTTTGACTCAAAACGTTTTTTTGCTGCTAAACAAGATGGTATGTATAATTCCAGTTGATAGGGGGAGAGAGATTTGTGCAGTTAATCATTTCACATTACTTGCCTTTGGTTTGATCGATAGACAGTCCTAATTTAATAAATGGAAATACTGTACACTGAATGCCAGTTGTGGGCTGACTCATAGTCCACCATCTCCCGTTGACAGGGCAAAGCAGAACATTCCCCAAGGAAGCTTGTAAGCCAGCTAAAATAATGACTCTTTCTCCTATCCTTAGTATATCAATCTCTGGGGTATTGTATTCAGACTTGGAGAACAAAGACAGTTTGGTAACCTTCTGTGCAGAATTCAAACTGGCAACTATTTTTATTGATAGCAATTTTAAACATCTGCAAGGGATTAAAATGCAAAGTGATTCAGTCCTGTTCCCTCTTAGTAGGTTCCTATTAGACCATATGAACTGTCCTCCCACAAGCCAAGTGGATTTATGTGACTCAAGGCAGAATTCCCATTCTTTTATTTTTAACATCCAAAGTTGGAAATGACATACTCTTGAAGCAGCCATCTTTTTATTGTATCATTTTAATATGGCAACAAGAAAAATGTTAGCAAGTATAAAAAACTCCTGTTTTAAAAAGTCAGAAAATAAAAGATGCATATGAACAAGAGTCACATCCCTTTGCTCTGCCTCTCAGAAACACAGGTATTTCTGATGTTGAAGAAGGCACTGGATCATATCAGGCAAAAAGCTAGTAGAAATAAAATAAACATTCCTGGTAAACATGTTATATTTATAGGAAAGAGAAATCCCTGTTGAAACAATTGGAAAGTCCTTCCCTTTGTTTTCAAAAAGTCCCCATTATTTTGTTTTCCGTTGAACATGATTCTGTTTTCCATTGAATGTAAGGTTCCACCACAAAACCGCGGTAGACTAAAGCATGTGTGACTAAAGCGCGGTGACAAAACCGCACCGTCAAAACTGCGTGACAACAGCGCGCCGACAGAAGCGCGCTGTAACATAACCCTAAAAATAACCCTAAACCTAACGCTAAACCTAACGCTAAACCTACCCTAAACCTACCCTAAACCTAACCCTAAACCTAACCCTAAACCTAACCCTAAACCTAATCTTAAACCTTACCTTAAGTTAAATCGCGCTTCTGTCGGCGCGCTGTTGTCGGCGCGCTGTTGTCGGCGTGCTTTTGACATCGCGGTTTTAGCGCCGCGGTGTTGTCGGCGCGCTTTTGACGTTCGCGGTTATGTCGTGCCACGGAATGTAATATATTTACTATATATAAAGTATAATTGTATATATGCTGTTTCCCAGAAAATAAGATCTCCCCAGATAATAAGTCCAGTTGAGCTTTTGAGTGCATGTGTTAAAATAATCCCTCCCCCCAAAATAATCCCTCCCTGAAAATATTGCACTGCCTTCTGCACCTCAAAAATAATAAGATCTCCCTGAAAATAAGGCCAAGCATCTTATTTCGGGGGTCAAAAGTAAATAAGACCCTATCTTATTTTGGGGAAAATGTGGTGACAAAGAATGAGGAAGGAAGGAAGGAAGGAAGGAAGGAAGGAAGGAAGGAAGGAAGGAAGGAAGGAAGGAAGGAAGGAAGGAAGGAAAAATTATCATAGATGAGCTCAAATTGTGCAAATGATTCTAAATTTCCTAGCATCAGTATCACAAAAATGCAAGGAGTGTAGACTCAAAAAAACCCAATTAGATTTTGTTCATAGTAATAAACAACTGCCTAAAGCCAAGGTCTCTAACAGTTTGGTTCTATAGTATGCTTGTTAATTCAGGACTATTATTTTCCATTTAATGGAATAAATGTGCACTAGCAAGTGGCAGCACATAGTTTGCCTGCATACATAACTAAGTAGGCTGGTTCTGGTTAATATCATTAGGGAATAATAATGCTGTAGGTTTACAATGGGAAGTTAAAGAAACATTCTGGAAAAGAATGGCATTGTAGTACTGGTGCACGAAAACTGCCTAATCATAGACATGAAATAATCAGGAATCAAGTTCAAGAAAATATGGATTGGATTACTGCCTAAGAAATCCAATGCAACACAGTAGATATGTTCTGGATATGCACTGGGGAACCCACATCAAACCAAAGACACTAGGAAGCTCATTAGTTTTTCAAACTAATCTATTGAATTTGGCAGTTATGCAGACAAAATAGGGTAACTCTCCCAATTGCTTCTAATTATAGTGGGAGGGGAGACATGTTTGTGAAATGTAATGAATACTTAATCATGAATGCAACCATTTGGCCTAGTGTTTACATCCTTTATATTAAACTAACTTGAATGCACATTGGATACAATATATGGAAAACATAGAAAAGTAGAAATGCATTTGTTTACATCCCCAGTTACTGCACTCTGTTGTATTACAAAAATGAATAAAAATAGACATACTCCAAACAATGTTTTAGTCCACCAGCAGAATGTTCCACCTACTGGAAATTTTCATGTGGTACAATTGCTTCTATATGAGTACAGGTAGTCCATAACTCACAACAGCTCATTTAGGGACCATTCGAAGTTACAATAAAACTGAAAAAGTGACATGTCTGTTTTTCATACCTATAACTGTTGCAGCATCCCCATAATCACATGGTTAAAATCCAGAAGCTTGGAACAGACTCATAGTTATGAAGGTTGCAGTGTCCTGAGATCATATGGTCACCTTTTTGCAACCTTTGGACAAGTAAAGTCAACGAGGAAGCCAGATTTACTTAACAGCTGTGTTACTAATTGAACTACTGCAGTTATTCCTCAGCAACAGTGGCAAGAAAGGTTGTAAAATGGGACAAAAGAGCAAACAACTGCCTTGCTCAGCAACTGAAATTTTGGGCTCAGTTGTGGCCATAAGTCGAAGACTACTTGTACATATTTTATGCATTCTATGCATTTTCATCATTTTCTTAAACAATTAAACACCATTTCCCCTTTGAAATATGTATTGTTATTACATTGAGAACTTTAGCCATCCTTCTGCAATGAAGATGTCTATTTCCATCTTACCATCTCTCTGCATCTTGCTCAGCTTTCTACATTTCCAGTCCAGGCCATGATAGCATTTCTAATCAATCATCTCCTCCATCCTCAGATTTTGTTCATAAAGCTTCTCCTGGAAAATATCTATTTATGTGATCACTAAAAGTTAATAAAAGTGATGGCACATAATCAATCAATCATAGAGCTTCTCGTGTCCTGATGTTTATGTATGAACAGTCAACAACTTACTTTCATTCACTTGGTTTTATTTTAGCCAATTCAGAAACTTCTGTCTACAGATCTATCTTTGTTCTGACATGTTACCAGACTGTAGCCTTCAGTCTCAGAATGATTTATTGTTGTTTGTTTTGCAACGTATCCAACAAAGGTAAATAAATGTATATAGACAACTAAATGGATAAGGATAGAACATGACAAAATTATTATTATTATTATTGTCTGTGCAGTGGAAGAGTGGTTATATTATTATTAATCCAGAATTCTATCTATTTAGCTTTGGTCACATAGATAACTCAGCCTGACCATCTTTGAAGAAGGTATGATTAGCACCAGTTGATATTCTCTGTAAGAAAAAATTTAGACATGCCTATCACTATAAATATTGAACAAATCTAAGCACAATAAAAATAGCTGAAGATATTCCAAATTCATTTCAGCCTGCATTGTAAATCTTTGGGAACAGAAAAGTCTAGCTGTCAAGAAAATCTTAAAGGTGCATGGAATCAGCCCATCTATAAAATGTCATGAATAGAACATGTGAAATAACAAACAGATGAACCTACAATAGTGATGGTTTATAATTATTTCAAAGAAAATTAGGGCTACAGTCCTTTCTCCAAATTGCTAGGATTAACGCCTTTCAACCTTGAGCTGTACAAAATAAAGTTAACATATAAATCAAATAAATAAACAGGCTTGCCTTTTGGAGGAAAAGTATAAACTAGTATATAGAATAAGAGACTATTAATATCAGTCAGGTATATTTTATATGTTCAGCTATATTTGGAGGTCTTACAGCAAAAGAGTAACTGATCCAACATTTTTCATTCATTGGCCAATAGATTCTTGCATTCCATTGATTGTAACTCTGTCACAATCATTAATGATGATCTTATTTGATCATCATGAACTAACTGTCAGTGTTCCAACTGATGCCCTAATAAAAGCAGGAGTCTCAAGCCAGTTTTCAAGAAAAATCCAGTTGTTTATTAGGAGTGCCATGTCGGCACAGACCTAGTGAAGCCAGCTCTAACCCCACTCAGTTCGTGCCTTGCCTCTGATCCTGTTTCCCCCTCCCCCACAGGTGTGTCATCAGTCACATTCCCCAACGAAGCAATTTCGTGGGTTGTAGAAGGCAGTCTCTCCAGCCGTTACTGGTTTCTGTAGAGATGGCCTTGACTTTGGCCAGCTAGGATGTGCATTGTTTTGCCTGAGGTGCAAATTCCTCAATACAATTATGAGGCTCGATTCCCACCCCACCCCCTCATTCTCTGCCTATGGCAACTTGGGAACAGGTTGAGAAAGCTTCGCAAGTTGACACTAACATGATTATGTTGTATATCATTCATATGAATCTACAGTTTCAAAGTTCTTTTGTGCTACTTTTTAACAAAAAAAAATACAGAAAATAAATACAATACTTCAAATATGCTTATAAATCATCAAAAGATGATGCAGCATTAGGCTCCATGCATATGGAGTCCAGGTTAGCCATTATGGACAACAATAAAAAGGTAATGTTCCTCCTACTCCAACCTCAAAATAGGAAAAGCTGTTTACCAGTTTGTTTCTTGTGGCCCTGAATATTTCCAAGTACATCATATAAGCATTAATTGGATTTGAATCACTCAAGAGTATATTTGCTGTGACAATAGAATTCCTCTTACACATCATTTCAATATTTATAAAAGAGGTGAAAATTAATATTTCCTGCCTTTTCAGTGTTAAGTACACCTCAAGAAACCTTGAAAAACATCTGAAGTATCCCATCATCCTGGAGTTATGGTAGATTTGCAAGTGTTGTCTCATAGTGAATTATGGCAGACATTGAATTGCAATCTCTCTCTCTCTCTCTCTCTCTCTCTCTCTCTCTCTCTCCCTCCCTCCCTCCCTCCCTCCCTCCCTCCCTCCGTGTGTGTGTTTGTCTGTGGGTGGGTGTGTTTAAGGCAGCAAAAATCTAGAGAGGCATATTTGTTACCTTTCTTTTTCTATGTTTATATCATCAATTTAAAAAGTCTTTGAAAAATTTCTTAAATCAAAGGCCCGCTCCTACAGCCCCATCCCTTTGCGGGGGGGGGGGGATGTTATAACAAATTGACAGTAATTGTTAATAGCATATAGCAATAAAAATTATTGTTAACAAGTCTGTTAGTTATCCTGAACAGACTTGATAACAATAATTTTTATATCACTCAGGTTTTAATGGTAAAATCTGGTTTCAGTTGGGAAAAATAAGTTGCCAATAATTTTGGCAAAGAAGGGGAATAAAAAATGCAAAGATATAACAGGACCATCTTTGGCGTAGTTATTCTACCTAAATCTTCAGATTTACTGCAAATGTTGGGCCTAAATTGTAATTTTTTTATTACAAAAATGAGAAATGATGAAATATGGGACATTGTGACAACTAATTATATTTTTTATTTGTAATTAAAATTGAATTTAACTTCAGCTAAATTTCATTTTTGTCTTATCCCCACTCACATTTTAGTTCTGTTTCCAGTCAATGCTTCAAGGGCAGCTTTTGGCATTTGATTGAAAATCCAAGAATGGTTTCTGGATTAGAAAGAATTGTACGCTTTTGTTCTAAACTCTTTATCTAGAAATCAGTTGCCCAACTCAAGAAAATGTGACAAAACATACAACAAGAATTGAAGCATGAGCCATTCTTCCTTTCTCAGCTATATTTATGAACTGTCATTCACCCATCCCCTTTTTCATCAATATTCCAATATTAAAGTTTTCCCATTATGATTGTGGCAGAGAGAAATGTCTCTATTTCACATACACATCTCTGCCCCTGGTGAGTTAAGCAATGCTGTGGGCATGTTATGTCGGTGCCTAAAAGGCCTGGATGGAGAACAAAAGACTTCAAGTTATCACTGGCAAGGCTGATTGGCCTTGGAGTTTGGAGCTTGCTAGTTCTGGGACAGTGGTGTTTTTGGTGTTAGATGGGGTTGCACTGTCCCAAACAGTCTTAAGGGTGCAAACTGGGGGTCCTCTTGGATGCATCCTAGGTTCTTGGGAAGAACTTGATGTAAATTAAGATATTGTAATCATCATTACCTATTATTAATCTTGCATGCCACCTGACTTAGTGATTCTGGGTGACTCACCACAAAGACATCACAATTAAATCAATAAATGCAAATCTTAAAGATAAAAGATTGCAAGTGTCATGAAGCAAGGAGTCACTTTCCCTCACCAAAGGCCTGGATAAAGAGCCAAGATGTTTAGAATTATTTTGCATTTTTCATTATTTACTGCATATTTAATTTTATCTCAAGTGCCTTTGTACCTAGCAGTTCTCATTTCATGTATTGTTGAAGTCTACATTACAAAATTAGGCTCTTCTCCAGGTGGCCAAAGTATTTGAGCCTAATGCTAGGGAAGATTGAGGGCAAGAGAAGGACACGGCAGAGAATGAGGTGGCTGGATGGAGTCACTGAAGAGTAGGCATGAGCTTAAATGACTCCAGAGGATGTTAGAGGACCGGTAGGCCTGGAGGAACATAGTCCATCATGATGGGTCGGACATAACTTTGCAACAACAACATCATTACAAAATCTTGAACATGATTAATCTAGCTCATGGAGTAAGTACAATTTGAGCATTCTCAAGCAATGCCCTTTTTAGTATTACAAAATAAATCGATCTTTTCCAGACCCTTGGCCACTCTTGTGTTTTCCATATTGCTTTCAAGCCTTGTCTAGCACTTTACCTGCATTATGTTGTAAGATTTTAATGGTTCTCTGATATTTCATCTACTACTGAAACTTTGTGGTTGGTAACAAATTTTCCAGGGGCAATTTGATTTTTTTTTTCTGGAGTGTCTGCCTCAGTTCAGTAATCAAATCTTCATCTGTATGTCAATGTCCTTTTTGTACAGTTTTGGGCAGTTCCTCCATATTATCATGCCATTTCTTTTTTATATCTTCTTTCCTCACTAGATTTTTGTTATCATTATCTTTTATCATGACCATCTTTATATTAAATCATCCCTTAATTTCTATAATTTTCCTAAATAAATTTCTTGTACTTGTCATCTGATTTTTATCTGCAGTCCCTTTGTATTTTCTTTGTATTCCCTAGAAAAGTATTTAGTTAGGCAATTTTTCCTATATTTCTATCAGCTTCTTCATCTACGTACACAGTAATAGTCAATTCCAGTGTTCAACATTCAGTGTTGTCCATCTGTAGTGTTGTCATTTAGTCTGTTGAAAGAAGCTGTTATAAAGTCTGACACCTACATTTAATTTACTTTAGTATGTATTGGTCTGACTCTGCTTTATTTCATTACATTAGACAATTTTTTTCTGTTGTTCCCGATGGATGTTTTAAAGAAGAGACTGGATAACCATTTGTCTGAAGTGGCGTAGGATATCCTGCCTAAGCAGGGGGTTGGACTAGAAGACCTCCAAGGTCCTTCCAACTCTGCTATTCTAGCCTAATCTACTTGTAATTTCAGCTTTCCAGTCTCCTGTAATTAGAATCACTTTTAAAAAAAACCTTGTTTTCAGTGTGGTGTCAATAGTGCATTAAAGTTCACCAATTTCTGCTTTTTCTGCACCTGGGGTTGAAGCAAAATAGACTTGAATCCTGTATGTCCAAACGAAGCCTAAAATTGAAGCAACCGAAGCAAGGCAATTACAAATCTGAGCGCTTTGACTGATGTGTTGTAAATCTTCCAGCAGGGGCCAAAGCAGGCTATTTAGACAGTGAGCAACAAAGAGAGATTGCTTGTCACATAAATTACAGCAGTGTTGCAAGCTGCTAGCTGGAAGAATTCAGAGGCAGCAGTGCCAGTAGGAGTCCAAAAGGTCAAGCACCAGAGAATGCCATGGAAACCAGTCCAAAGCTCCAAGCGCATGGCAAGGAGGCAGGAGGAAAGTGGGACATAGCACCATAGAAACACAGTTTAGGAAGCAAGAAAGGCTGCTTCTAACAAAGGGAAGAGATCTGCAGCAGACTGTCCAGTTATACGAGTTAGTTCTTGGTTATACTTAATCAGAGAAGTTAATACCCCTCCCTCTTAAGGAGCTGTGCTGACCTCTGCTGTTCAACTCTTGTTAGCTGTTGGTTTAATTTAAAACTTGGTACTGTTCCAGGATCAAAGTCAAGCTCTGAATCAACAGCTACCTTCAGTGAGTCTTCCTCATCATAGAATTAGAATTAAAAGAATGGAATGGAATGGAATAGGGATAGGGATAGGGATAGGGATAGGGATAGGGATAGGGATAGGGATAGGGATAGGGATAGGGATAGGGATAGGGATAGGCATAGGGCTAGGGCTAGGGCTAGGGCTAGGGCTAGGGCTAGGGCTAGGGCTAGGGCTAGGGCTAGGCATAGGCATAGGCATAGGCATAGGCATAGGCATAGGCATAGGCATAGGCATAGGCATAGGCATAGGCATAGGCATAGGCATAGGCATAGGCATAGGCATAGGCATAGGCATAGGCATAGGCATAGGCATAGGCATAGGCATAGGCATAGGCATAGGCATAGGCATAGGCATGGCATGGGTGGGGGTGGGGTGGGATGGGATGGGATAGAATAGAATAGAATAGAATAGAATAGAATAGAATAGAATAGAATAGAATAGAATAGAATAGAATAGAATAGAATAGAATAGAATAGAATAGAATAGAATAGTTGGAAGACACCTTGTAGATCATCTAGTCCAAGCCCCTGCTCAAGCAGGAGACCCTGTACCATATACTTGTAAGTGTCTGGAAGCATTTTGACTCCTCAACCATAGACTGAAAGTGCCTGGTTCTTCTCTTTGCTCTAAGAACCATAGCAATCCATAATATTGTAACAATTATTTTCCTTTGGATTCAATTTGATATCTTTCTATGGTTTTCGGATTGTATCTCAGCATTGATCTCAACCCCTTTGGTTTGTAATACCAACTACAGGTAGTCTGTCCCTTACAACAGTTTGCTTAGTGTCTGTTTGAAGTTACAATGGCACTGAAAAAAGTGACATGATTGTTTTTCACACTAATGACCGTTCCAGCATCCCCATGGTCACATGATTTGCATTCCAATGCTTGGCAACTGACTCACATTTGGGTCATCTCATTTAGCAAATTTCTCACTTAACAACCTAAATTTTGGGGTCAATTGTGGTCGTAGGTTGAGGAATACCACTATTCTTCTATGATATTTTTGTCTACTGTTTTAATGATGTGAGAAAGACATTGGGACATTGGGTAAAGAGATGCTTGGTATGGTCACATGATATGTCAGAAAGACATTGGGACATTGGATAAAGAGATGCTTCCTAAGGAACAGCATAATCCACAGTTCAATAATGGATGGGACAAGAGGCTCAGAGGAGGCCTTCCCTAGTTCCTCAGGCTGTCAAGGAGATGGCAGAGGAACTGTACTTTCAAACCTGCAAGACTCTGTTAATGTAACTTTACAATATAGTAGAATTAGCTTATCTGGTCATGTTTACTGCCTGGTCTACCTGGTAAGGCTGACAGAAGTAATTCTTTTTTTTTAAAAAAAGGTTTTTATTTTCCATTTTTTCATTTTCATACACTCACATATATACTGTACATAGCCAGAGCCATACAACATTAAACAATTATCGCAGCAATTCCTCTTGACTACAATACCCCCAAAAATAGCAACCCAATATACCTCTTCCACTCTCCGTACACCTCTTTCTTCCACCCCCCTCCAACTTTCTATCCTCCCTCCATCATCCCCCTCTACCCTACTTCCCCTCCCCCTCTACCACTCCTCTCTCCCGATCCACTCCCTCCCTTCCTTCTCACCCTCCCTCCCATCCTCTCTCCCGGCCTCTCTACCCCTCTTTCTTATATCCCTCTCCTCCTCCCCTTGGTGTACTTCCACTATATGTCAATGTACTTAACTTATCCTATTTTTACAGAGAAATTAAAGAGAAACAGTATACATGTGAAGTCGCATTACATTGAAATCTAACCCAACCTAGTATATATCCCTCCCTCCCCCACCCTCCCCCCCAACACCCCACCTCCCTCCCAGAGCCCATACATGGTATAGATTTTTAGCAAACACAGTCTAAAATATATTGAGAAAAAAGAAATAAAGAAAAAAAGGGGGGTTTATAACATCTCTACATTGATCTTAGCTTCTTGTTGCTACTCTAACTTTGAACAGTTTAAATCATCCCTGATCTTAAGCATAGGCTATCTGGAATTTCTTAGTCCCATATTTGTTTTGTATATAGTCAATCCATTTTTTCCAGTCTCGTTTGTATCTCTCATTTGAATGATCTTTAAGATATGTCGATATTTTAGCCATCTCAGCTAAATTTGTAACTTTCAATGTCCATTCTTGAGTTGTAGGCAAGTCTTCCTTCTTCCAGTATTGCACCACCAACAGTCTTGCTGCCGTTATTAAATGCAGAATCAAGTTAGTCTCTACCACTGTAAAATCAGTACTTATACCTAATAGAAATAACTGAGGAGTAAACTTTATCCTTCTTTTAAAAATATTTTGCATAATCCACCATATTTTTATCTAAAATGCCTTAACCTTTTGGCAGGTCCACCATATATGAAAATATGTAGCATCTAGAGAACCACATCGCCAACATTTAGGCTGTAAATTCAGATACGTAGAAGCCAGCTTTTTAGGATCTAAATGCCATCTATAGAACATCTTATAAAAATTTTCTCTCAGGTTTTGAGCTTGTGTAAATTTCACATTTCTTACCCAGATTCTTTCCCATGTATCCAACATTATTGCTTCTTCAATATTTTAAGCCCACTTTATCATATAATCTTTAACTAATTCTGTTTCCAAATCCATCTGTATTACTACATTATATATCCTCTTTATATGCATTAAGCTTTGATCTCTTATTTGTTTAAACATATTATCCTCAATTTGGATAAAACCAATTTTTTGATCTATTTTCCACCTGGCCTGTAATTGCCCATACTGGAACCATGTTTGAACTACCTTCTCCTCTTTTAATAACTCTAAAGATTTTAGTTGTAGTACCCCCCTTTCCAAAATGAGAAGCTGTCTGTAGGTAATTCTATCCTGTTTTTGTGCTATATTCATATTTTCAATTGTGTGTCTAGGAATTGCCCACATGGGTATCTTGTCAATTAATTTATATTGGTATTTTTTCCAGACCCACAGTAAAGCATTTCTTAAAATATGACTTTTAAAATTCTTGTCCAATTTTTTGTTGAATAACAGGTAGGCGTGCCAACCATATACCAGATCGTGTCCCTCAATATTCAATATTCTATCATTAGTTAAATTAGTCCAATCACTAATTACAGATAGCGCCACTGCATCATAATATAGTTTTAGATTAGGTAATTTCAAGCCTCCTCTCTCGCGTACATCTTGCATTATTTCCTGCCCATACAAATTTGTTGATACCCTTCTGCCATTCTAAAAGATTCGCAGCTTTTTTAAGTATAGGTAACATTTGGAAGAGAAATAAAAATTTTGGTAAGATGTTCAGAAGTAACAGAAGTAATTCTGATGATCCTGTGAAGTGAAGTGACCCTCTTCCACTCCATTTCAATTCATTGATTCTCTAGAATGTCAATGTTTAGCCTTGACATTTCTACTCTGACATCAAGTTTGCCTTGACTCATTATTCTGACATTTCACATACCAATGGAATACCTATCTTTGCAGCATCAGGCTTCCGTTTTGCCTCTAGGCACATCACCAGCTGAATGTTCTTTCAACTTTAATCAAGCCACATCATAAACCTCACTTGTCCCCAGTAGCTTCTTAGATACCTCCTGATTCAAGGGCTCATTTTCCTTAGTATGTTGGCATTTTCTTGGTGGAAAGTGTTCATTTTATTTCCTTGGCAGGACACAAGAGTCACTTGTCAGTTCCTTCTCCAGTAGATCATACTTGGTCTGGTCCTTCATCTATGACCTGTCCATTAAAAGGACCTATTATGTACACTCTAAATGGCACAGCTCAAAGTACCATGAAAATGTTTGTGCATCTTTACTATCACAGAGTTACAGTTTATGGAAAGGGGAGGCATATATGTGTGTGTAGAGAATAAGGAAGATGAACTTGATGTATATATGCAGAAGCTGTTCCTATATAAAAAAGATTTAATGTTTTTAAGTCCAAAACAGCCAGATGATCTCTGGAAACAGCTGAAACAGATTCCTTTTTCATTGATCAAATTATAAGAAACAAAAATAGATACAGGAAAATCAGACTTGCAAGATCCTGTCTATCTCAAGAAAAGTAGTTTTAGTCTTCTTGTGGAGTTGATACCTGGTCTGTTTCTTCTAGTAAGGCTACATTGTGTCTTTGTGTTTGTGCATGTGTTGCGAGTATGTTGCTTTGTAAGCACAATAATTTTACTGAGATGTGCTTTTAACATTTGCAGTGCGGGTAACATCTGTAGTATATAAAATGATTCAAAATCTTTAAAAATAATGATTAAAGTAACTTTCTCCATAGACTTACATTAAAAATATTATTGGAAGTACATAAAATAATGAGATAGGTGACTTTGATTAAAAGCATGTCATTCAAATCTGACCTTTTATTTTCTCAGAATAGGAAGAAAATAATACAAAATAATTTTCTACAGGCATCCTATAGGATTTATAGTTATCTAACATGAATTAATACAGCATGCCTTTTCTAACACTTTAACATTCTAAATCTAATAGAGAATATTTAAAATAACATATATGACTAAAAGAACTTCACTATCACCAATAAGAGCTAGATATTAGGTTTTATTCTCCAAAGTGGAATTTATTTTATCCCACTTTTACAGTTGATGAATTTGTCATTGATACAGCATTTTAATTTTATTCAATCACAATACATTTATGAAAGACTTGGCTTTTTTTCCTCAAGATGTTTTTAATTTAAAAAGAAGACAGGTATTCTAAGCTACATATGTGAAATATATGAGAAACTTTACATTTTATATACTTAGCCATGGATTGAGCGTGTGTGTGTGTGTGTGTGTGTGTGTGTGTGTGTGTGTGTGTTGTATTTGTGCTGATAAATAAATAAAGAGAGACTAGTATAGATCTATTTCAAGCTATTTAGCTCTCATCAGCTAGCCATACCCTTACTGGGATTCGAAGGGTATGGGTATGGCTAACTGATGAGAGCTAAATAGCTTGAAATAGATCTATACTAGTCTCCCTTTATTTATTTATCAGCACAAATACAACACAAATGTAAAAAGGCAACAGTAAAAATATTGGGCTTTCTGTCTGGATGGTCTCTTGTGACGAGCCGATGGACAGAGAATGGAAGCAGTTAGCTTCCTCCCATAATTGGGGCATACCAGGGGTCGTGACATATATATATATGTAATGTTTCATTTCTAAGAAAAAATGTGTATAAAAGTACTTTGTGTTAAAAATATAATGCAAGATATTTAAAAATTAGAGTTAAAATGATTTTACAGTTTGCCGATTTAACATACATAAAAGCCCCATGGTTACATTAGTTATATGTTTATGGCTATGTGAAACCTCAACTTAAACAATTAAGACAATCGAAATGTACCTTCAGATCAAATTGGTTTATCTCAAAATCAAAACAAGAGCCTTTGGATCAACAGTGACCTGAAAGATTTGTTTCTTTCTTTATTTGATTAAACAAAGTGACAAAAAAAGGAAGAAAGAAAATGGAAGAAAAATAAAAAATGAGAAGAAAACTTTTTAGTATGTTTTGCTATCATATTCAAACTGAATCTTGCCTGAGTCTCACATCCCAAATTAAAATGCAACAATTCAGTGTCAAAAGCAAAAAAAAAAGGTTCTTTGCAAGCAGAGAACCCATCTGCAACTCCTCAAACTAAATTTGTGTTTTACTGCGATTGTGCATTGAAATGCTACACTGTTCTAGTAATTACAAGATAACTTGCTGGTACATTTCCAGAACCTAATTATCTTGAAGAAAGGATGGAAAATGAGACAGATGCCATTGAAGAGGAAAATCAGGTTATTAAGATGTGTCAATCTACTTGTGCTTGTAGGGAAAAATCATTGATAAATAGAATCCAATGTGGCTTTTTCAAGAATTTTCCTTTCCTAGAGATCTTCAAGAAAGGACAAACCAGTTTAAATATGATTTCTGAACTATGTTTCTCAATGATGGTTTAATTTGGCTGGGATTCTTGTCAAGCCAAAAGGAAGTGTAATTTCATGGCACTTTAGTATAAACTGTTTATCAGCATTATCCATAACTAGAGTGAGAATGTCCACATTGTTAGTACAGGGGCTTAAGACGAATCATCCGAGTTGCCAAAGCAAACTGCTTGATGGGGTTCCCATCCCAACATTAATGAAAGAGCTAGTGGATACATTAAAGGAAGCAGACTTCTTGTGGTCCCTGAGGCTTGCACACACAATCGCTAGCAGGAGGCAAGCAGGAACAGCAATGGCTTGGGGTCAAAATAGATCAGCAAGTTGTGCTGATATTAGGACTATTGATTATGGGCTACAAAGATTAGCCTTTCACTAGATGTCAGAAGAGTTAGAATGTCCTTTGTTGCTATTTAATTAATAATCCTGCGGCTGGTTGCTGTGCTCCTCAAGCACACACTTTTTTTTGCTGCTTCATTTTATCCCAGTGTTTCTCAACCTTGGCAACTCTAAGATTGGTGAACATCATATTGACTGGAAGTTGAAGTCCGCCCATCTTAAAGTTTCCAAGGTTGAGAAATACTATCTTAGTTTATTGTATTATTATTAAGGTAAATTTGTATGTTTTTTCCAGACACATACCAAGTCTGCAGCAGGCTTGATAATACCTAAGGGTTAAAAAAAATATCAGGCCAGCCCTGCACTAACTACAGGCTAATGTATTTACATTATTGTGTTAGCAATTGTATAAGTCTTACATATGCAAAGCCTCTTGCAGCATTTTCCAATAACTGCATGGAAATGACAGAGGATGCATCTGTGCATATACTGATGTCTTTTCTGATTATAGGAACACCCAGAGGAGTGTTTCTCCACTTAGTAGGATCCATTCACAACGAACAATTATACGTGATGTTTGAATGTCTTAGTTTTATCATGATCACTACTGGTAATGATTTTCTCATGTCACTTTCATGGAGAGCATAGCTATGTAACAATATTGTTTTCTGGATAGGTTCATGGAATAAAACTGTCAAGCAGCACTAAAACATTAAATCATCAACATTTTTCCAAAGCATCTTTGGGGGAAAAAGAAGAGAGCAGGAGAGTCAATTATCCTTCAAATTCTTTGGAAGCAAGGATCGCCCTAATAAGGAAGCTATGAGTCACTGCTTAGTAACTTCCTTGATTAATATACAGTTGGAAAGGAAAGGAGTTAGAGAAGCAACAAAGGATCAGTTGCATATGATTTGGTGTGAGGGAGGAGGGAAGATTGCTACAAGTGACATTTTAAGACGTGATGTGATTTCAAACAGCTCCCAGCCTATTGTGTTTGACAATATCATTGGAGGAAGCTGAACTTGTTACTATGACAGCATGCTTTACTATAACATTCATAGAAGATAAATAATTTCAATTTAGTCTGTCCAGTTGCTTTATTATTAAAGCTGACAAGGAAGCAAAAGCAAACATCACAAGAGAAATCGCCGCAATATACATCTGTCACAGCATAATACAGTAGGATCAGAGATCATCCAAGGGTGTCATAATTGTAATTTCAGAAAGTCTAGCAATGTTTACATGATAACATCCACCTGTATCTCTTGAGCTTGTTATTTCCAATTTGCTGCCCGTTTGCATTTATTGGGAAATGAAGAACTGCATGTTGTTAAATATGATGTGAATAAGTTAGGCCCGGCTGTGAAAGACCAGCATGATGTGCAAAGCTGCCAGATAAACTGAAAAAAGGGGGAACAAGTCTGTCCATTTTACAAGCTTGTGCATGGTCTTTGAGACACAGCGGAGCAGCAAACCATAAACCCAAGCTTTATATAGCCTCTATAAATAGTGCCAACGTAGTTGGTAGTACAACAGAAGACTATTCATCCAAATTCCTTGCCCATAAATGGGAACAAATGCTTCATTTTGTGGGAACTGACAAGGCACACTTTTAAAAGAGCACCATTAATTATGAACAACAGCAACAGTTTCCTGCTTGATAAGGCCACTTCCTTATCAGCTTTCAGATATTAGTTACTAACTGGAAGCTCTCTATTGTTCTAAAGCTTGAGCACAGGGGGAATGTAATGTTTAAAAACCCATTAGGCTTAAATTCCATACACACTTACTAGGTGTCAGTCCATTGAGCATAGTTGACCTTCCTATTGAGAAAACATTGATAGATTGTTTCATTACTGTATTCACTGTGTCCACTATAGTCACAGTGGCTATTGAGTTTGTTTTTCAGTATCACAAGACTTTGCCAGGTTTTATGTTGGCATGCAAAGCTGCTGACATCAAGAACTCAGTATGTAGTAAGAAGCTTTCAAATCTTACACTTGGTGTATAGCTTCAGCATAAATATTGTATTTTCACTTCTTTAGGGCCTTCTGCTGAATGTTAGTTTTATTTATTCACTTTCATCTGGTTAACAGAATAAGTGTTAAAAATTAAAACTGAAGAGTGCAGTGATGGATGATTCCACTCTTTTCATTTTCACCAAAAGTTAATTTTATCCAGCATGCAAGCTCTGACTATTTAGATGCCTGAATTTTAAAAGTCTCCATTAATAATTACAGCATTTTTGTGAGTTGTGAGCTCTTTAAATGAGTTGCAAGTTCTTTACATGTACACATTGAACAGTACAATGTAGTCTCACACAATCTTTTTTGTTTCTTTGAAATTATTTTTGAGTGTGTTTTCCCTCAGTACAATCATTTTATACTGTGTGAATCTCAAACTGAGAGTCAATATTCTGAAAAGTACATATTTCACCAGGCATCTATGCTTCAATTTTTCTTAGATGTTTGGATGGTCCAAAGTGCTTTATTTCTACAAAACTTATGATGAATTTCTCATTTTTTTTCTACACTTAAATGCTCAGTGCACCAAAGCAGCTGAAGTAGCATGCTGTGTATCTCCAAATTATAATCCAGTATATCATCATAGGGAAGATCTACAAATGAATATTTCTCTCTCTTCTCTTTTCACATTTATCAAAAATATGTCAAGTTAGATGCATTTTCTGATGAAGGAAACAATATTTGTCAGAATTAGAAATCTTATTATCTATTTACAAGACAAAAAATAATAAAATTCTGGCAAATTTCTAGCAACAAACTAGGAGGCAGTGAATTGATATGGCTTCTTTCATCCAAACACAGGTATTTACAGACTTATGAATTACCACATTTCCTCTAAAAGCTTTAAAAAAATACAATGTTTCATTTCCAGTTATTTTTGCTTGCAATGTCTATGCAGATTCTCAATCATCCAGGTCAGGGTTGTTCCAAAGGTGCTTTTGAAAATGCAACTGGACTTTCTTAGTTTTTTTTCCCTGAAGAACTAAAGGTTATTGGTGAGAAGCAAAATGTTTTCAAGGAAAAAAACCTCGAAAGTCCAATTGCCAACATCTTTGGGTTTTGCCTGCAATGTATCTTATGACTGCAAATGTAAAGGAAATACTATGGTTGGGTAAAAACTGGGGTGACTTGTCATATTATATTAAGTAGCTATGTAACCATGTCTGATCAGACCTAACTACTGCTTGATATTTAGTTACTTCTAAATAAATTCCATCTTTCTTTTTTTCCTCTCATCATTGTACCTACTATCTTCTTTCTTTCCAGCCATACCGTTTAACCATAGAAAAGAAACAAAGATTTCCTTCAGTTCTGGTAACTATACAAAGTTATCCAAGCAATTTTCTTAGAGTGATTCCCATTGACTATTTCCAAAATGTTTTTCATTTTCAAATCTATCTTATGGTCTTAGGATTTATTTGGGCCTTCCATCTAAGTACTAATTAAGTCTGGTCTTGCTTAAAATTGTCGTTGTTGTTTATATCAGCCAAAGATAGCTGTGGGTTGCCACTTGCTGTACTTTCCAACAACAGTGTTGTTTATAAATCTCTTTCATAGTTACAGTCCAGGCTTCTGAGAAGTCGATTATGATCTATTTTGTATATATCACAGCATTCTTTGTTCACTTTATTATATAAGATGACTTTGAAAGTCAGTGTTTAAAACATTGTCCTAAACTATTTTACACAGTAAAAGAAATACAGGTAACCACTTGTTTTGTTTTTTTACATTCTTGGCACCCACCCACCCCCCATTGATTTGATTTGATTTTAATTTTCACATTCTAGGGTTTTTTGCATGTCTTGTTTTCTTTTTTATATTCAATATAAAGACAATATGAGAGAATTGGGAATTAGCAAAAGATCCCTATTTAATTTACAGCAGAAAAACAGAATGAAGCTAATTTGAAATACATTAACTACAACAAAACAGAACTGCTTTTTATTTTTGCTACTAATATAGCAGTTCCATTTTTTTCTTAAATGTATGGTTAACATTTTTGAAGTTTTTGAAATTATGTGTAACATTTACACATAATTGTTTGTAATATTTAAAATAAACTTAATGAATACATTTACTTACTATTTCAATTTATATGGCCATCCAAGTCAAATTTGTGAGTAGGTAGCTAACTACAATTAAAAAACTATAAATCACATAACAAGGACATACCTAATCAGTAGCCAAGGTAAAAATAGAACTGCCAACACAAATCAGCATAACCATTGCATGGCTGAGCTACACCTCCTGACTCTAAGGCCCAAGGACAAAGTCAAGACTTTAAAGCCTTACAGAAGACCAGCAAGGTCAGGGCAATCTAATCTAAGGAGCTAATTTTCCAAGGGGTAAGCATTACAACAGAAGAAGAAGATCTGTTCCTAGGCTCCATCAGATGACACTCCCTAATAGGAAACCAAAAAGGAAGCTGAATTCATTAGATGTATTTTTAATCTGCATCTTCCAAATTTACATGTGAAAATACTAAGTAAATGCCAGATGCTAAATCTGATCTTAGCATTAGGTATTAAAGGCTCAGACAAACTCAGGCTTCTACATTCTTATCTATGATCAGTTGGAAGTGGGTATGTGTGGACTCTAAGACAATTTAATTTCAATGCCTGAAAAAAATTGGGCTGCTTTAGAAAAGAACAGAGAGATGATATTCATGTTTTGTAAATCACGTTGTAGTATGCATGGCCCTGCCAGTTTTGGAGCACCTAATAGTTAGCAAAGAAACTGGGGTGTGGGATCACCTTTTATATCATTTCTGCTGTCTGGTTTAATTTTATTACAAAACCAGAGATCACCGGACAGAAATATATTTTTCTTTGAAGACCAGGTCAACGAGAGTCCAAATGATGAGAGTGCTGTTATTTTATGCATAATTAAATTAACAATTCTTGTTTCTAATTTTTCAGTCCACAGATACCGATTGATTAGAGACAGATACAGATAGAGATTCCTTTCTGCATTTAGTACAATTATGGTAGCTTTTGATGAAGCCATTTTCACTGCACACATTAGTAAAAGAAGGCTTCTAATTTACAGTGATTAAAACTATAGTACCAAATGAGCTTTTTATCTAAAGTTCTATGTTCCATAGGATCACTTGTGAGAACCTGCTGATTACAACACTGGCTAAAAATGAAATGTATGAAAAACTCTCTTGTATTCTTAACATACAGATTTAAATTACTGCAACATTTCAACAAGGTTATGGGAAACCATCACCAGAGATAAAATAATATGTCTTTTAACTCTAATCTACAGACAGATTGAAGCGTTCTGTTCAAACATGCCTTCAATGGCTTTGGAGGCAGATATAATAATGCCTCTCTGCAAGTCATCTTTGTCCTTTCAATAGAAGTCCATTCCACATATTCCACAGTGCCTAATCATGGCTAATTGAACCCTTCTACTGTCCAGCTAAGACAGAATCATAGAACTCTGTGTATTAATACCTTTGGGTTTAGACATTGTAGTTCTGTGCTAAAGTTTAGTTCTAAAGCAGGAGAGAAAATTGATCAAATCATCTGTTCAAATCAAATCATTCAATTTGATACCTTTAATATTTTTTCCAGTCTTACAACAAAATAAGATAAAATGGGCATATAATTGTCATACAAAAATACTAAACTACAGTATGTTTCTTAAGTAACTTATGAATGGATCTCTATTTTTATTAAGATGCCATGCAACTTATTTTTTTTTATAAAAGTTGAATAATAGTGGAGCTAGAGTGAATAATCACTGTGTTATTCCCCCCCCCCCAAAAAAAACCTGGCCAATATGAAATTTCACACATAATATAGCAATTGACACTGTGTGTGAAAATGTGTTCAGTTAATCGACTATACCCAAAGTAGTTCCCATTTTTAAAATAAAATCAGTATTGTTTTAATACATATAGATATCATTTAATCAAATAGTGTTAAGTAATGTAAATAACCTTTTCACACCATTACAAATAGCTTTCATAAATAGAAGCATTTATAAAACAGAAAAAAATTATATATTAAGCAATTTGAAATGCAAAATTCCAGACCACTACTAGACGGCGGCAAAGACTAAGAGAAAAGTTTAATGTTTTATTGTCATCTGGTACTTTTCTAGTTTTCTAAAGAACACATATAGTAATCCTAGGTAACATAGATAAATGTGCCTAATTTATGTGGATGCTTGTGTTAGGCCTCCAATTGTTTTAGAGCTACTGAAAGTTTGGAAACTGCAATTAGAGCCCAATTCTTAGATATGTTAAATGCATAGAGAAAGTAGCCACTATTTCTTTTTACTCTACCAAAATCAAGATGCAACATGAAAAGTTTGAAACTCCCCTCATGGAGTTAGCAGGGGGAGTTAGGATGACTTTTGAGGCAGACATTTAGGCACGGGATTGAAACAAGAGCTCCTGGACATAGAACAACAAGACCAAGTACTTGAAATGGTGGAGGGAAGGAAGGAGGGAAGGAGGGAATGTAGGAGAGAAGGAAGGGGGGAAGGAAGGAGGAAAGGAAGGGGGAAAGGAAGGAGAGAAGGAGAAAAGAAAGGAGGGAAGGAAGGAAGGGGGAAGGAAGGAGGGAAGGAGAGAAGGAGGGAAGGGGAAGGAGGGAGGGAAGGAAGGGGAGTAGGAGAGAAGAAACGAGGGAAGGAAAGAAGGAGGGAGGGAAGAAGAAGTAGGACCGTTGTAAGATAAGATTGATCTATGGGATGTTAAAAAAAGCAATCTTCAAGTATATTGTCAACAGTAGGGAAAAATTGTTATAAATACATATTATTAATAACAATTATGAGATCATATAATTGTGAATGTATATATGAAATTGATAAAATTAAAATAATTTTTTTAAAAAAGAAATGGTGGTTTCTCAGTTTCCGAAGGACTGTCTTTCTGCTCTTAGAAGTCACCATTCTGGTCCCATAGTTGTCTTTTCATCTCAATTGCCTATTATTCTGATCTTGGCTTGTCCTTGCCCACCTACTTATTTCAATGAGCCATCCTTTCAAGCCCATCATTCCCTCTCTAGACAGGATCCTCATTGGTATTTCTTTTCAATCTGGTTCCTCGACTTATATTCCTATAACTTATTGAAGAGGCTGCTAAAATAACAGAACAGAAAATACAAGGTCAAGTATTGCTGAGACTGTGTCTGTGTGTTTGGAAGGAAAATAGAAAGAGACTATTGTGTAATAATAGTATGATGTGTTCTAGAGGAAAAAAAAGTGTGGGATTTGGGGAGTTTTTGATTCAAAAAATAAAATAGTGCATCTTTATATAAATATAATGCATACTAAATATACAATTGATATGGCAAATTGATGTGTGATAGTTTTAAGTACAATAAATTTTTTCAACCTCATACCAATTTTCTTGAATTGAACTAAATTTTGAACTGTATTCAATATCACCTGATGGTAATGCTAAATGAAGGTTAGATATAGTAAATTACCCTTTTTAGTCAGAACATCTACAACTCAATCACCTGATCTCCTGTTCAAAGTGGACAAAAACTCTTTCTAATAATTCTAAATTTAAGAACAACTAGACTTTTCCTCAAACAACTCTTCTCATTATTCCTAACATCATGTCCTGCTGAGAGTGATGGAAGTTGGAAACAACACTGGAGGGTCAAATTGCATGATTGAAGCCCCACCCTCAAGTAGGGCATGCATTGTGCATGCATAAAAGGGGTGGAGCTTTAAGTACATGGTCATACCTGCCATCTTGGCTTTTTGAAAAAAAAATCCTCTGAAATATCTCGAGGAGCCTATCCCCCAAAAATTTTATGTGTAATTGGGTGGCAACTATAGCTTTTTTACTCTTCTATCCCCTTATTACATGTCTTCTTTATGGTAAAAGAATACAATGTTGATGCTAGATTGTGACTAACATACATATTTGTGGGGGAGGACCAATGCTGGAAAGACCCATAAGAACATTTTCTCTCTTCTTCATTCAGTTGCAACAGATTGTACTTTTTTACTAGCCTTGGTTCTTCCCAACCACCAAATGAAGTCATTGTCAGTCAGAGCTCCCAGTCAGTTATCCAGAATACAGAATTAATCTTTTCCACTGGATGTGTTACAACAGTTGAATTTTTTAAGTGTTATAAAAACATTTTGTAGCAAAACTGAAGTAGAAGGTTATGATTAAGGAGATGGAAAGCATACCACTAATCTGCAAAAGAAAACAAAATAAAAAGTCCTCCCTCTTCAGTTTTCATTCGTCCCGGTCTGAGGTCTCACTTGCAAACTGGCAATCATGCATCAACACACACCAAACCAGACACAAAATATGAGCATTCCACAAAGAGATTTACAACTATGAGGGTGAGTCAGACCAGCTGTGTTGGCTTAAGAATCTCTCAATATCCCCTTGAAAAGGGCAGAATGTTACAATAGACTATTAGTAACTTTAGCAGTTTAAGAACACCTTGGTCCAATGAAATACTCACTTCTTCTCCCTCTTGCTGACATTTTTATTGATTAAAAATAAATAATCAAAAGGACAAGAAAAATCAAGCATTTCCATATTTCATTTTAGTTTGTGACATTTACTTACAGCAGAAATTGGCTGGACTTCAGCAAACAGCTGGATGTTAAGGCTACAACTTACCAAGTTTGAGTGACACTTTATTTTTCTCTCAGGAATAAAGAGTTGGACATTTCAAAGAGGTTAATTTATGCAGTGAATAGGTTTTGGAGGTTAGAGAAAGTAAAATTCATGGGGTTATTTTTCAGGATATTGGCCTTGGAAAATTTGAACAATTTACCATCAAAGAAATGTCTGAGAGTCAAATTCAAAACATTTTTTAAAAAACAAAAGAAAAACCCCACCAGTTTTCATTTAATTTTAAATTTATTTGCGATCTTATTCTAGATCATGAATATTTCCTAAAACTCTGTGTATAGGGTGTGCACCAGTGGTGGGATTCAGAAATTTTTACTACCAGTTCTGTTGGCCTTGCTTGGTGGGCATGGCATTGTGGGCATGGCAGGGGAAGGATATTGTAAAATCTCCATTCCCAGCCCATTCCAGGAGAAGGTTACTGAAAAATCCCCATTTCCTCCCAATCAGCTGGGATTCGGGAGGCAGAGAATAGATGGGATGGGGCACGGGTGAGTTCCAGCTGCCATTACTACGGGTTTGGCACCCAAAAAATTGTGTGCTCTGAGCACATGCACATTTACACTTAAAATGATCTATGCATGAACACATTAAAAAAAAGAATAAAAATTACATTTGTTCAATGAAGATTGTTCTGCGCATGTGCACAACAGAAAATCAAGATGGTGCCACCAAGGATAGAACTGGTATGGTCACATGTCAGCCAGAGTTACTACCCATTTGGCTGAACCAGATCAAATAGGTAGGAACCCATCTCTGAGATGGGGCCAGTCAGAGTTGATATATATTAGTTGTCCAAACTATTCAAAATTTCTGCTACCAGTTCTCCAGAACTGGTCAGAACCTGTAATTTCCTATCAGATTTTCAAGTGTTATACTCCTGTTCAGGTTTTGAGTACAAGGAAAAAGAAGTTTAGGGTGAGGCAGTGATGGATTTCAAATTTTTTTACAACCTATTCTGTGGGTGTGGCCTATTTTGTGGGTGTGGCTTGGCAGTCATGTGACCGGGCAGGTATGGACAACTTGACATCACTCATGCACACTCTGTCACACGACCACCACCCCCAAGCCATGTGGCAAAAAATTTTGGGACTCCTATGAAGGGGGGAGAGGGGAAAACCTTCCAAAAATAGACAACTGGAGGGTTAAGGGCCAAAATTAGGGAGATAGGAGGAGGCAGGACAAAGGGGTATCCAGTAGAAAGCTATCACACTCTGGAGAAAGAACTTTGGGAGATTGGAGGAGGCAGGACAGAGGGGAATCCAGGAGAAAACTCCTGAGCTTGCCACTGCTGTCTGGTGGATTGTGCCGCTGGCACTCTCCATGCTTCTCCATTCACCACCTCCACTCCCAGGTATGGGACTGTCACTTGACACCGAATTGTAGGGATGGGCAGGGAGCGAGCGATGGAACTGCTTCCGGACTGGTGGGGGTGAGTGAGCGAGCGACAGGGCCGGAGCAGGCATTCCGGAAGTTACTTCTGGGTCCACTGGTCGAACCTCCTCTCACTGGATCGGTAAATTTCACCATTCGGTTCTCCCGAGCCGGTGTGAACCGGCAGAAACCCACCACTGGGGTGAGGCACTGAAGAATAAAGAAGATATACAGAATGGATACATTTGTAAAATCAGCACCTCTTTCTTCCAAGTATTTCCACCAGTGGCTCTTCTATGTTGTAGATCCTATTTTGTAGGAATATGTTTCCTAGGATAGGAAGACAGACAAAGAAGTGCTTTCTTTTCTTTTTTGGTGTTTTCTGGTGTTTTTTTTCTCTCCAATATAGTGTCTATGTGTGTATGTGTATGTGTGTGTGTGTGTGTGTGTGTGTGTGTGTGTGTGTGTGTGTGTGTGTGTGTGTCACAACCCCTGGTATGCCCCAATTATGGGAGAAAGCTAACTGCTTCCATTATTTGTCAATCAGCTCGTCACAAGAGTCCATCACGACAGAAACCCAATATTTTTACTGTTGCCTTTGTTATATTTGTGTTATATTTGTGCTGATAAATAAATAAAGGGAGACTAGTATAGATCTATTTCAAGCTATTTAGCTCTCATCAGCTAGCCATACCCTTACTGGGATTCAAATTATTATATACTATATATAATTGTTTTTATATTCTTTTCTCCATTTTATAAAATAGTCATGGAAGTTTTAATGAATGGCACTATATATCTCTTAATCAGTGTTTGTAAATACGTAAATACTGTATCTGCTGACAGAGGAGAATTTGGGGTCTCAAACTAACGCCACAAATGATAATTTCAGGAAAAAAACTTGACTAAACATGAAGAAATTACCTGGTGGTCCTAAAAGCAGAGGAAAAACATATCAGGAGCAAAGTTGAACACTGTAAAAACCATTGGGATTCTTCTGACACTTAGCAAAGTACATTATTCTTGTTTTTGGACCACCAGTATCTTGACTTCTCAGAATTTATCACAAATCTAAAGATATGTATTTTATCTTCAAAAAATAACCCCAGCCCTATGAAAATCTTGTGTGCTTTTCCTCCACAAATATTTCTGATGATATTTTATGTTGATTTATGCTTGATTTATGTCAGGAATCTTATGACACATTCAAAAGTATCTATTTGTTGCCACATAAATAAGGCATAAGTGTAATTTGCAAATAAAATGTTTCACCAGATTATTTCACTCATGAGCAGATGCCTTCTCTATTTAGTTGTGGAATGTTCTGAAACAGCAGACAGTGTTCAATGACATTCTACAATTATAAATAATCTCTTTATAGAAAGAGAACTCTGGCAAGGCTATTCCCATTTTCTGTATGTGTTTGTGTTTGAGAGAGAGAAGGGTGAGAAGTTAACTGATTTTACTTACAGACTGTTTACTTGAAATCTGAGTGTATCATCATGAAAAATCATTGGCTGCATTTGTCCGCCTCTACACAGTGGTGATTATAAACATCTCTGCTCCTCTGGTGTCAACAAGATGGAATGCCATGTTCCTCGCTTAAATAGCACACAGCTCAGCCAGCTGGAAGATGGAGTTGCTTTTAGTCGATAAGAACAAAGAACAAATAGGAGGCCAGATTAGATTACTGTCTGTCACCAAGCCTTATGAGACTATTGAAGGCCAGCTTTAGTGACTAACTATGAGCAGCCTAAAATATCCAGCCATTTTATAATATCTGCCTTTTCAAATCCGCCTGCCTATTTTGTGATTGAGTGTCTCTTGCCAGGGTTATAGGCAATCTCTCACTGCAGTTCACACTCAAAAGACCTGCTGAAATTGGTTTCTTAAAATAACTGTTCGGGAAATTTATAAAGTATCTCAAAGAATAGTTTTTGCACTCTCGTGCACCAAGGTTTTTTCTTTGCTTTCATCAGTTCTGGATGTAGAAATGATGATGACTTTCTCCTTTAAAAAAAACTTATTTAAAAACACAATTATGGGTGCTTTTTTAAACTGCCAGGGCTTAAAATTTTTAAATGCTGTCTATGAAAGGTTATCACAGATATTATGTATGTATGTATGTATGTATGTATGTATGTATGTATGTATGTATGTATGTATGTATGTATATGTGTATGTATGTATGTATGTATACACACACACATATATATATATATATATATTCAAAGATCTATAATAGACCTTGAAATATCCTTATAGAATAAAAGATCAATCACATGACAGAAATAAAAAGTTATGCTTTAATTTGCAGTTGCAGTTATTCAGGCTATATCCCCAAAGTAGATCCATATCTGAAAAAATGGACATTTAACCCTTGTTATCTCTTTCATAAGGGTGGCTCAGTGGCTAAGACACTGAGCTTGTTGATCAGAAAGGTCAGCAGTTTAGCAGTTCGAATCCCTAGTGCTACATAATGGAGTCAGTTCACATTTCTTGTCCCAGCTTTTGCCAAGCTAGAAGTTTGAAAGAATATAAAAATGCAAATAGAAAAATAGGGACCACCTTTGGTGCATTCCGTGTGCCTTTGGCATTTATTCATGCCAGCCACATGACCACGAAGACGTCTTTGAACAGCACAGGCTTTGTAATGGATGTAATGAGATGGTAATGGTAATGGAGATGGGCACCATCCCCCAGAGTCGGGAACGACTAGCATATATGTGCAAGGGGAACCTTCTCTTTCCACCCTGTATACAGCACATTTGTAACATTTATTCTCAAAACAACTAGGAATCATAAGGTTACTATAAGGAAAATTCTATTTGAAAATTAGGCCTTAGACAGTCAGCCAAAATAGGCAATATTCTAAATCCTCGCTCCTTTAATTTTGAAATAAGCTATTGAAAGGAAATGATAACATGAGGCTCCCTTGTGCTGATATTTTGTGTGGCCTAAATTTAATTGGGAGAACAAGTGGTTTCAATTAAGCTGAGGGAATGCACCCTTGGCATACATTCTTCATGATAAAAAGACATTCCAAGGGCAAAGCTAAAATAAGATTCAATGTCTCTGGTTTCCCCAAAGAAACACTAAAGAATTGGACCCTTCATGTTCTAATGGTGAACAGCAAGTCCTCACTGCAAGTAGTGGGTATTATTATTGTTGTTGTTGTTATACAATTGTATCACAGTGGCCAGTTATTTCACCGGATTTGGAATTGGTTACTAGTTGGGCCCCACCCAGGGGCCTAGGACGTCGTAACGTATTTTTGTAATATGCGTGCAGATCCAAGCAGTGCGGCTTTTTGCATTTGACTGATGGTGATTTTGTCAATTTTTAACTGTTTTAAATGTAATTCCAGTGCTTTTGGAATAGCACCCAGTGTGCCAATTACCATTGGAATTACCACTGCTGGTTTGTGCCATAGTCGTTGAATTTTGATTTTTAAGTCCTGGTATTTTGCGATTTTTTTCATGTTCCTTCTCGTCAACTCTGCTATCACCTGCTATTGCGATGTTTATGATTGTGACCTTATTTTTCTCAACCAGTGTGATGTCTGGCGTATTATGTGCCAGTATTTTGTCTGTTTGTATATGAAAATCCCACAAGATCTTGACCATCTGATTTTCGGTGAGTTTTTCATCATCATCATCATCATCATCATCATCATCATCATCATCATTATTATTATTATTATTATTATTATTATTATTATTATTATACAATTGTATCACAGCGGCCAGTTGTTTCGCCGGATTTGGCATTGGTTACTAGTCGGGCCCCACCCAGGGGCCTAGGACGTTGTAACGTATTTTCGTAATATGCGTGCAGATCCAAGCAGTGCGGCTTTTTGCATTTGACTGATGGTGATTTTGTCAATTTTTAACTGTTTTAAATGTAATTCCAGTGCTTTTGGAATAGCACCCAGTGTGCCAATTACCACTGGAATTACCACTGCTGGTTTGTGCCATAGTCGTTGAATTCCAATATTTAAGTCCTGGTATTTTGCAATTTTTTCATGTTCCTTCTCAGCGGCCCTGCTATCACCTGGTATTGCGATGTCTATGATTGTGACCTTATTTTTCTCAACCAATGTGATGTCTGGTGTATTATGCGCCAGTATTTTGTCTGTTTGTATGCCCAAAATCCCACAAGATCTTGACCATCTGATTTTCGGTGACTTTTTCAGGCTGATGTTCCCACCAGTTTGTTGCTGTTTTAATATTATAATTTTTGCACAAATTCCAATGGATCATTTGTGCTACTGAATTGTGCTGCAATTTATAATCAGTCTGCGCAATTTTTTTACAGCAGCTGAGTATGTGATCAACAGTTTCATCAGCTTCTTTGCAAAGTCTGCATTTGGCATCATCAGAGGATTTTTCGATTTTGGCCTTAATGGCATTTGTGCGGATAGCTTGTTCTTGTGCAGCCAGGATTAGTGACTCTGTTTCTTTCTTTAATGTACCTGTTGTTAACCATAACCAAGTTTGTTCACTGTCCACTTTATCTTTTATTTTTTCCAGAAATTGGCCATGCAGTGCTTTGTTCTGCCAACTCTCCATTCTTGATTTTATCACATGTTTTCTGTATTCTTGTTTCGTCTGTTGGGCCTTCAGTAGTTTTTTGTTCTTTACTTCAATTAATAGATGTTCTTGACTTTCTTTTAAATAATCAGCGAGTGCATGTTTTTCTTCTTCAACTGTTTGCTTCACTTGTAATAATCCTCTGCCACCTGACTTTCGGGGCAGATATAGTCTATCAGTATCACCACGTGGATGTAAACTGTATTGCATTGTCATTAGTTTCCTGGTTTTTCGGTCCAAAAGGTCCAAAGCAGCTTGTGTCCAGTTAACTATACCAGCTGTGCATCTTATAACTGGTATTGCCCAGGTATTTATGCCCTTGATTGTATTTCCACCATTCAATTTAGATTTCAAAATTTTCCTAACTCTGTTGGTGTACTCTCGCCTGACAATAGCTTTTACTTCTCCATGCTTGATATTATCCAACTGCAGAATGCCTAAGTATTTGTAGGCTTCATTTTCGTTGCATTTAATTAGTTGGCCGTTGGGCATTTCAATTCCCTCACATGCAGTGATTTTGCCTCTTTTTATGGATACGGTGGCGCATTTTTCCATGCCAAACTGCATTGAAATATCGGTGCTGAATACTCAGACTGTGTTTGTCAATGATTGGATTTCTATTTCTGACTTTCCATACAGTTTCAAATCATCCATATATAGTAAATGCGATTTTTTTTCAGTTTCTTTGGCTGTTTGGCAGCCTAATTTCACTTTTTTTTAAGATTACTGATAGTGGGATCATTGCGATGATGAAGAGAAGAGGTGAGAGTGAATCACCCTGGAAAATTCCTCGCTCGATTTTAACCATTCCGTAGATCTTATTCCCTACTGCCAAGTCAGTTCTCCATTGTTTCATCACCTTTTCAGTAAAGGATGTAATATTTTTGCTAATGCCAGTTGTTTCTAAGCATTTTATAATCCAACTATGTGGCAGTGAGTCAAATGCCTTTTTGTAATCAATCCAGGCCATATTCAAGTTCGTTTTTCTGTTCTTACAATTTTCTAATATCATTTTATCAATTAGGAACTGATCTTTTGTGCCCCTGCTCCTTCTTTTGTTGCCTTTTTGCTGTACTGGCAAGATGTTGTTTGTTTCCAAATAATCCATCATGTTATCTGCAATAATGCCGGTGAGTAATTTGAAGGTTGTTGGCAAGCATGTTAATGGTCGGTAGTTTTCAGGTGTTGTTCCTTTAGTTGGATCTTTCTGAATCAAGTATGTTTTTCCAGTTGTCAACCATTCATCAATTTGGCCCTTTTGTAAAATTTCATTCAGTTGCTTGGCCAATATTGCATGTAAACTGGTCAGATATTTGAGCCAGAAACCATGTAATTGGTCCTTTCCAGGTGATGTCCAATTCTTTACCTTTTTTACTCGATTTTTGACCATCTCAGTTGTTATTTCTAATACTTGTATTTGTTTGTTGCCAATGCTTTTCTCAAAGTCATGTATCCACTTTGCTTCCTTATTGCGTCCTTTGCATTTTCCCACAGTTTTTTCCAGAATTCAACTGTGGCCTGCTTTTCTGGTTTTTCACTTTGGTGTCACCATTCACATTAAAACTTTGATAAAAACGCCGTTGGTCTGATCAAAATTGCTGATTTTGTTTATATTGGATGATTCATGCCTCATATCTTTCAATTTTTCTAGCTGTTGCTTTTATCTGCTGTTTTACAATCTCTACAGTTTCATTGATGTTTCTTGTATACAATCTATATCTTCTAATTAACCGATCTATGATTTTGTTGTTTTTAAACCGTTGCTCATGCATGTTCTTTAAGTTACTAGCATCTGCCCTTAATTTTTTGACTTTTTGTTCTAATCGGATTTTCCACTTTGGCTTTGATGCTTTTTCTGTTGTATGACTAGGTACTTTGATTTTAATGCCTAGGTCATTAGTGACTATTACAGCTGCGCTGTACATTAACTGGATTGTTTCCAAGATGGATCCCGATTCAATTGTTGAAAACACTTCATTAACCATTTTCATGATAGGGGCCAAAATTTTCTTAGGCACAGTTTTTAGTGATGGTAAACATTGCCTTTCCTCATTAAGCAGAAAATGCTCCATGATCCTATCCTTCAATTATTTTTGTTTTTGAGTTAGTTCATCAGTTGGTTCAGTGATAACTGGTTCTAGTGGTGGTGGTGTTATTTCCTCCCCGAGAGCTTCTTCTGGGAGTTCTACTATAATGTCTTTAGTTGCATCTTGAATATCAGTTATTTCCGCTTGTGATATTGTTTTTTTGGTTTTGCAATTTGCCTGAATTTCCTCAAGTTCAACTTCACTAAACACTTTATTCCGTATAAATAATCGCCTTTGATCTGCTAGTCGTTGTACACTAACATTTGAATATGGATATTGTTGTTTCCATAATTCATACATTCGCTTTAAATAACCTCTTTTTTCTGGCTCTGAGTTGTAGTAACAGGCTATTATGGCACGGTTTTCATCTGTACTTTTGTCGTTTTGTTGGCTGGTCCACTTGTAGCCCACTTGTCGATGGATGTCCAGGGACCCCAACATCCGCCGCGGCCCTTGTTAACCCGCGCAACGACCGATGCGGTATAAAAATTTTATTCGTTTCTTTCACCATATTGTATGGGTTGGCGGGAGTTTTTTATGGTGCCAGGTTGCCAACCTGACCCCAACCCTCCTCCTTTCTCATCCGGGCTTGGGACCGGCAACGGCAGAGTTGTTGTTGTTGTTGTTGTTGTTGTTGTTATTATGTCAGTTCACAACAGATGTACAATGAGATTGGTTGAACTCCCCCAGTGCACACACCCTCTCAACACAATACAACTCACAGTGAAGACAGAAAATCCCTATTAAGAAAATAAGCAAAGTGAACAAACTAAATCTCTTTCTCTCTTTTTGGTGAAAGATAAATCAATAGAAGATCCTTAAATATATGTTTTCACTGTAATTTTTCAAATCTTTTTATTAGAAACTTCTTATTCTTTTTTATTCAGTGCAACAGCAGTCTCTGTATGCCATCAACAAAATACAACTGCCCTCCTAATTTCCCAAAGCCTACTTAGCAAGATATACAGAGAACGAAAGACACATATGCACTTGTGGCTTTCTCTCAGAAGAAGAGATCAATGTACTAACAAAACCTCAAGGGATATCTCAAGCTTTCTGAAAATAGAAGGAAAACAGATCCGCAAACCATTAGTTGCTATTTTAATCGTTCCAGCATTATGCCAGATGCAAAATATTCTTGGCTCTACTCATAGTGTTAGTCTGGTTGTATATTCCAGTTTATGACTCAGAATGTGCAATGTTCTTGGCAGGCACTGATATGATAAAAAAAGATGTGGCTTCTGAATACAGATATCTGTAGGACTCACAGAAATCAAAACCTTTTCATGCATGCAAGGCATAACTCATTTCCGTATAAAAACACTTCTCTTTTTGACTGAGCCATGCAAACAGCAGGATTGCTATGTTCATTCAGACAAATGATACCGCTGCTCAACCTTCTGCAGGGTGGGAATAAATAAAGCCACAAGTTATACCATCCGCTGAATGGAATAATAAAAAAGTTTTGTGAAACCCATCTTTTAAAGCTACAATTTGGGGATGCTACATGACAGAATACTTTTCTTTTCCAAGCATGCTCTACAAAGAGCCATCCCTCTGAAGTTAATGTATTAGAAATAATTCAAACTAGCCTTGGCCTTAACATATAAATTCCTCTGTATAGAAAAGATTATTTGGTTGTCTCATTTGCAGAGTATAGTCCGACAGAACAGCAACATGGTACTCAGTTCAATATTGGTTCTGAATGTAAAACATATTCAGAGTCCAGATCCTTCTGCGCATGCGCAGAAGCATCATTCACACACATGAGTGCACAAGCAAACCAGTAGTAAAAAACCCACCACTGCATGGGATGTTCAATATGTATTTGAGTATATTCATCTTGCAAGTGGAACACAACTTTTACATTCTTTAGGAGATTACCGATTCTGCAGTCCATATGGTGTGATTCCAGTAAGATCTTCCTCCTGGTGTTCCTTGTACTTACCAACTCTACTTCATGAGGTGTGGTGGCCAGTTGGACTGATTCCTAATGAAATAATAATATCCACATTTCTTTCTTTAATTCAAGCTGAAAACAGAGGTAAGAGATATTGTTTAGCCATGCTGTTTGTAAATCTCCCATCAGCCTAGAGAGTGGCACAGAAATTCAGGAGATTATTCAGAGCTTTTTAGTTTATGAAAAGGAAATGTTCATGTTTGTTTAAATAAGTAATTGAGTGTCCTCCCTGAAAGACAAGACAGAGACTTGAATTGCGATTGAATACTTATCAACCCATCAGCAATCATAAGATAACAGATCCAGTGTTTTTTTATAAAGAGTTTAGATTAGTATGAACAGTTTTTTTAAGTAAATCTTCAGTTCAAAAAACCCCCAAATCCCACTCCTGGCTGGCCCCGCCTACCCTACCCCACCCCACCCCATCTCAGGAGTCCTCAGGTGGGTCATTTTAGATGTAGGCATGCATGGAGGCTTGGGGAGGACAAAAAACAGGCCCACCGGAAGTTCAGAAAGGCTGGAAATGGGCCTGTTTCTAGCTTCCAGAGGGGCACTGGGAAGGCCTTTTTTGCCCTCCCAGAGGCTCAAGGAAAGTCTCCAGAGCCCAGGGAAAACAAAAATGCTCCTCCCCACAATGGTGCAGGAGGCCAACTAGGCCACGCCCACTATGGCCATGCCCACCCAGCAACCGGGCAGAGAACCCCTTGCTAATATTTTTGAGGCCCACCCCTATGGTGTATCAATATCAGCATAGTTAATTTGGACTATTTGGGAACTGGGAAAGTAAATGCCTGGACTTAAAAAATAAAAAGGTCTGAAGTAAATTATAATAAAACAGAGTCTGCTCTGTTTCAAATTGACAAGCTTTGCAGTGCTGCTAAAGTGATGCATAGAATTTATTATACTATGCATGTATTTTTTTTCTTCTAAACTGCTGGTTGTACCTTCCTGCGTCTGCATTTTGAAGCTTTAAATCTGCTTACATAAATTTAACTTTGTGTGTTTGTACACATAGAGATAAAAAATACATTTGTATAGCAAGTCCCACCCATGGGAAATAAACAGATTAGCACCACTTTCCTTGGAAAGAAAGATGGGAAAGCGTAGCAGCAGGCGGATTGTCCACTAGGAAAATGTGGTAGCCCACAGTCTGAATTAAATGTGTTGCAAAATTAAATAGCTGAACAGGATTTTCTTAAACCATCTTAGAATCAAGCTATCATGAGTACAAAATAGTTTACATGGGAAGCAGAGATTTGTTTCACAATGCCACAAGGAAGAGCTTTTATGTCTTTGACGTCATTTAATGATTACTGAGATTCTTGCCATCCAGACAGAGTAGCCCTAGATGATGTGAAATTGCAATTCATTTAAATGTACAGTGCATTTCTGAATAATGAATTGCCTTTGCCAAAACCATTAATTAAACTCAGCAGAGAAATAAAATCCACACTCTGCTATTTCAGTGTGCAAAAAAAAATGATAGTTGCTTCAATTATAGTTCCTTTTAGACATAATGTATCCTTCTTATTCAGCTGTGGCATATTTCCCTTGTCCTTTCAATATTCCCTAGTTGTCATCTTTGTGAAAGCAGCATGGTGAATCATCTCAAGCTGACACTTTGTCCTAATCGACCATGGCTATTCTTTTTCAGGGTTATGCTTTCAACAACAACATTGTGGCAATCTCAGGCAATTATCTTTTCACTGCCTCCCAAGCTGGGAATACATAATAGATTTTACGCTCCATGCAAAGTCTTACTTTCAATCAACATAGTGAAACTGAAGCAGGATAGGGCAGCCAGATTTTTCACTTTGAAAATATTCCCTGTTGGATGCCTTGGGTGCATGCAACAAAATACTTGCTTTGTGTTCCTGGAAGATGAGTGAATCCCTCCATACTATGTTTTGAAGACTGAGGAATCAATGCTTGTTATTCTCTTCAGTTATCCCTTACACAATCACTGGTGGTACAAGGAGAAAATGAAATGTTCAGAAATATCTACAGCCCCTTCCCCACCAGCTTTGTGCAGCCTTTCAAATGCCCCATTCCAAATGATATTTACTTGGAATCTTGTTTCCTTATTAAGTGTGTTATGTTATGATAGTGTTTTCCTTTTTAAGTGTGATTTTACATGTTAAAAATGTAATAGAAACATTTTTAAACACAGCTACATCTTTTTCATTAATAGAGGATGTTCCAGTCTCCTCTATTAATTAAAAGCCATGCATTGGTTGAAGGCAGGGGGACAAATGCAAGGAGTAAGATGCTTCCTGTTAAGAGCAAGTATTTAAAAATAAATAGCAGGAAAGGTTGTAAAATGGAGTTTCTATGCCACATCTCCCTCTACTGAAAAAATAAGCAGCTGCAGTCTCTCCTTTTCCTTTTGGAAGGGACAAAGAATCTACAAGCTTTCAGCAGATCACAGATGAAGAAGACAGTGGTGGAGAAGGAACAATAGAAGAACCAGACCAAAAAGCAGTGAGAAGAAAAGGTACACAGAAATGCCCCTAACTCATAATAGATGGAACAAAGAAGAAGCAAAGCAAAGAAGCAGCAGAGAGAAAAACAAGTCCTTGACATGATCATACATGTAGTTTAAAGGTAAAGGTTCCCCTTGTACATATGTGCTAGTTGTTCCCAACTCTAGGGGACGGTGCTCACCTCCATTTCAAAGCTGAAGAGCCAGCACTGTCTGATGACGTCTCTGTGGTCATGTGACCACAGAATATACCACGCCTTCGACTAAACGCCAAAGGCTCACAGAACGCTGTTATTTTCCCACCAAAGGTGGTTCCTATTTTTCTACTTGCATTTTTATGTGCTTTCGAACTGCTAGGCTTGCAGAAATTGGGACAAGTAATGGGAGCTCACTCCATTACATGGTGCTAGGGATTCTAACTGCCAAACTGCTGACCTTTCTGATCGACAAGCTCGGTGTCTTAGCCCCCGAGCTACCATGTTCCAACATTTAATATAGAGAGGTGGAAATTCAGTGGTGATAAATACAATGTTCGGTAGACAGAAGAGGAACATTGAAGATTTGGGCTATGAAGGAGAGCTATCGGGGCTATTTGTGAGTATATATGTGTCATAGTGTGCTGTTAAGCTCACAAAACACTTTTATAACCAAGGTATTGTTTTTTTGTTTTAAAATGTAGGGCATGAAGCATCATTTTGGAATCAACATGGCCTCCAAAACCAATTAAAAAAAACTGAAGTTGGGGAAATATGAGTTTTTAATTCCCTATTTTTACATCAAGTTGAGTAATCTAGTGCTATTGATTGTATGACATTGGTGAAAACAAATTAGAAAATGTATATTTAATAAGTCCTATGTTTAATCCTTAACTCTCAAATTCTAATTAGGGATAACATAGAAATATATTTGCTTCACAGATAAACATAAATGTATCCAAGTTTGCATTTTTAACTAATAATGTGCATCTGAACTTTGCCATGTATCTTGTCAAGATATATATTAAAGAAAATCTTTTTAGAAAATATGTATATTCATGAAAATAACCAATAATTGATGTATTTCATTAAATTCATGAAAACATGTTTGAAAATTTTTTATATTAGACAAAATTGTAGACCAAAATACCACATTTTTTCTTTTGTCTTGTAAGATGCCTAGAAATTTCTCTATGTGAAATCATAGTGTGTTTCCCTGAGTTGTCAGCCTCCTCATCTTCTTCCTTCTGGCTGGCCTTACCTCTTTCCAGAATGGAATCAGACTTAGGAAATCATGCTTCTTGTGGTAGGAGTGTGTTCTTGTCTGCTTACAGAGGCAATGTTGAGAACCTGTCATAATGTGGTGAGAGTGTTTTTAAACTAGAGATGTATTTTGCTTTTCAGGGGTGGCAATTGACACAGAAAAACAAGACAATGGAAGTCTTTATGCTTTGTCACTATTTAGAGTGAAACTGCTTATAACAGGTATTTACAACAGATATATACCACACAATCCTGTTATTCAACCAATGTCAGGTTTCCCCTAAGTCTTCCTCCCAGGAAATAACAACCACACTAACAAACATTTGGAACAAATTTTATATTTTATGGTTAACCACCTTGAATGTCGTACAGTTGGAAAGTTAGTTTGAAGTCTAATAATAAAGGATGAGAGAATGAGGAATAAATAAATGATAGCTCAGCTGTGGTTCCTTTTTGAAAGAGAAGTACAGAAGCTACATTTTCTTATGTAGAATAATGCCTTTCATTCCTAAAGGCATTTAAATAAAGAGTTATTAAATCGGCAGATTATTTTAAACTTAGCAGAAATCAAACACCAGCTATGCAAATTGCACAAAGAAAATATACTTGATTTGATCTGAATTATTTAAACATGTATACTTTGAAAATAAACCAAAGCTAACAAATTATGAATGCACCAAATATACCTTGCAGATCAGCTGGATCTTAAACTCAGTAGCATGGTTACCTAATACCTTTTATTTCTGCATAACCTACAAAATACACATGGGGAAGAAGAATGTCAAAATTGTGGTTATTCTTGGCTATGGGCATTATCTTTCCTTTGAAAAAGAAAATAGAACATTCTAAAAATGCTTTTAGCTCACTTTCAAGGTTCATTTGGCCTCACTGAATTGGAACAAATTGTTGAGGGTACATTCCTTTGTTGGTGAGCTATTACTTCACCTTCCATTATAATTAAAAACTAACTGAAGTGCCTTGCTCATGTATCATTATACTTTAGAGGGTTTTGTACTGATAACTGTTGCTTAGAAGTAGCTATAAAAACTTGAGAGCATGCTCTAAAGTATTTTATTTCGACTTTCAATTACCAGAGAAAAATATTTCATATGAGAGAAGACATAGACCTTCTGAACAGAATGGCATCTCTGGGAATATAGGACTGAATGTTTAAGTCCTCTATATTATGAAGTCACTTTGGGGACATAGAGTTCATATTGGCCCAGGCATGATGGCTGGTTGGTGGCATTATAATATAACATTTTTTTGGAGTATAAGATGCTCTGAAGTATAAGACACACCTAGCTTTTGGGGAGGAAAACAAGTGGAAAAAATCTGCCTCTTTTCCTCCTTGCAACAAACAGCAAATAATACAGCTAATATACACTGTTTGTGGTGTTACATTTCAGACTACACTTGTACATATGTTGTTAAATTGATGTGGCTTTCTGGAAGTATAGTTATTCTCTGCTATTTAAAAGAAGATACTGGGCCTCTTCAGATGAAGCATTTATTTTAAAAAGCTTCTTCATTTTGTTAAGTTGTCTAGAACATTAAAGTAGTCTTTAAAAACTAAGTCTAATAATTTGAACATTATATAAGCATTTAGAGGTTTTGACTTACCTCCTTGCAGCAAACAGCCTGATTAGCACAAGGAAAAAAAATCTCCCTCTGCCTCCCAGCAATTTGCCTCATGCAGCAAACAGCAAGTTTCACTTTCAATTTCAGCAGGGGCCTCCCGATCATCAGCTGTTTCAGGCTGCAGGGATTGCCAAAGCCTATTTGTTGGCTCTGCAAGCCCATTTTCTCAGTTTGCTGCAAGGAGGTAAATTGCTGGGAGGTAGAGGCCAAAGGGTGGGGGCCAGCAGATGGGTGGGGCTACATTCAGTGTATAACACACACCCAAATTTTCACCCTCTTTTATAGGGGATAAAGGTGCATCTTATACTTAAAAAAATATGGTCACTGGGTTAATCTTTGTTCTAGAAGGAAGTTGGATAAGACTAAAGTTCTCATGCTTAATCAAAGCTTCACAAATCATTCCTGCACTTTCCCTCCTTTTCCACAGCCAATCCCAGTTTAGAAGAACACTGAAGCAATGCCTATGGTAGTGGTACATTCCTTTATTAGCAATTATATTTTCTGTCTTTTAGCCAGAGAGACAGTTTCTATGCCAGATGGGCCAAAGCTAGGTGGTTTGATCCCAAAGTCTATGGCGTCATCCAGGTCACAGCTGTCCCAAAGGTGCCTTTTCAAGAGGCAACTGGACTTTCTGTTTTTTCTTTGAAGACATTTTGCTTCTCATTCAACAAGTGATTATGTTAGAATTGGCCCAACTAACAACTAATTTTTCCATTTTTTTCTTCACAGAATCAAATCCCTTTGGTATAAGTGTTGTAAGTGCTAATGTCCTGATCTAGAGAAACTGTTGTATAAACCTCACAGAAAAAGAGAGCGGACAAGAGTGACATTATCCAAACAGATTTGTTTATTTATATGTTTATTTAGATTTAGGGGCTGTCTGATTTCAAAATAATTCTGTATAATTTTCAGGGCTTAGTGCACATCCTGCAAAACTGGAAGCTAAACTTTAAACAGATTTTTTAAAATGTCACTGGAGATTAAACTAGAGAAAACATCAGTCCTGCTGCAGAAATTTTTACCACTAACGCATTTTTGTCACTTTTCATTTCTGTCATCATATTTACTCTGTGAATTTCAGTGTAATTATTCAGCAATCTGAAATATGCATATTTCTTTATCAACAAAATATTTGGACTAATTAATCTCTCACTTTCTTTCTGTCTTTCCATGTGTGCATGTGTATATGTGTGTGTATCTTAGCCACAAGATTTTACAGCTAATGTTACATGGAGCTGACAAGACAAATACCATTAAAAATTGTGCAGAAGAAAGCTATGCTAATGAGCAGAGAACAGCAACTCATTTATGGCAGCTCTGTCAGACAATGAATTGAATAAGCTGAGCCTAACTTTTAAAAAAATAACATAATATAATATGTAACATAATATGGAGAAAATAATAATTCACTGGAAAACTTGAATGAACAGCATAGGCTGACAAATACAAAAGGAAAAAACTTGCAAAAAAAGACCATTCTTTGTATTAAAACCTATTATGAATAGATGACACATTTAAATCACAAAAACAAAACAGCATGAACAGAAGCCATTAATTGCAAAGTACTGTAATGGAGAATGGCTAGAGAAATGCTAGATGGTTCAGGTACATTCCTACCAACCTGTGACAACTTATATCTGTGATAATTAAGTTTGAGGCCAAAGTGATGTTCTATCAGCAACTGCAACTTGTCAAGCGATATGTAAGCCATATGATGGAAATTTCAAGCCATTGTGTAAAGAATAATTGTATAAAGTGGGAAGAAGCAGAGTGTGAATTTTTGAAAAGATGGAAAAATCCCTCAACTTTAATTCTACCTTTCACATGACCTTAGCAGGGGGGAAAAACAAAGCACCACATAAAATATATTGTAAATAGTTCTACAATTGTACATGGTATCTGAAAATGGAAGGAACCTCTGCTCTTAAGGAATTGTATTTCACTTATAGTCCCTGTTTCATTCTCTCTTTTTTTGGTAAGGAAAACATCTGGCTTCTAAAAGTCTGAAATTCTATCATTATAAAAACTGTTTATCAAGCTATCTCAGGGAGGCCAATTAGTCATTTTTAAGTCATCCATTTTTGGGGATTATTTTTCGAATTACTAGGAAATAAAAGAACCCATTTCCATTCCATTAACTATAAAATGGAGCTGATAAATGAGGCTTATTGCAAAACATTGATGTTGGGAAATATATTGTTAATACACTTTTGACCAGGTATTTAGAAGGGCTCTAGGGAAATACAGGAAACCAGAACAATTTGTCACATTGAAATGACTCATTATCAGGGAAGATATTTTGCATGTACAAGACCAAATTAAGCAAATAGATTCAGGTTCCATATGTTTTGGATTATATTTAAGAATAATTGATATGTGCTATATAATTTATGAGCCTGCAAGATGTTGCTGAACATTGCTTCCAGCCATCAGAAAAAAAATTACAGAAGAGTTTGTCCTTAAAGATGAAGGATAATTGGATCCAGGTCTTTGTACATGCAACCTTATAGTCCAAACATAGAACAAATTCAGACAGTAATTTTCCAAGACTACATGAACTGTTTTGTAAAACAATCAGACATATTAATTTTTCACCGAAGAGTAACATTTGCATTCTTCTTTAACTAAATGCATCAGAAAATGTCATATTAGCTAGAATTTATGTTAAAGTAGATAACCAGGAACTATTACATTTGTCAGGTAGGACAGTGATTTCAGAAATAAATTTTATTCTCTGCACACATTAGCCTGTATGTAATATGTTATACACCATAGCATTTGACAATTCTTTTCCTAATGGAAAAGAAATGATGGTGCCTACTCTTTTTTAGAAACTCATAAAATTGATGGCATATTTTTATTTCAGTACTTGTGACACAGAAGTATCCTCCATCATTGAGTGAAAGACACAACTCTTTCTACCTCTATCTCTAAATAACACTACATGTATGTCTGGATGATGTTAAAGTACAGTCCCATTATAGGTACCAATAGCCATACTGATTAATACCTATCAATATTAATACCTACTGTATCAGAGATGGGATTCAGTAACAGGTAGATTGTCTCTCCCTAACTTGGCCAATTATAACTGTTTTAAATGTGCCATCAGACTTCTGGACATTAACAAAGTAACCAGATGTCCAAATAATTTTACATTTACTATTAAATCATGCCAGAAAAAATTAATTAATAAGTCTTCTAGATTATTTATTTTATGCTATAAAATCTGTGCCCTACTGTATGGGTAAATGTCATCTCACCACAAATTATAATAATTTTTAAAATAATTGCAAATGTAATTAAAAATAAAATAGATAACAATAAAATAATAATAGACATAGACTACTTTAAAGTTTGCTAATTAGATAAAAAGCAAGATGAATCCTCCATACTCTGGGAAATTGAAAGATCCGAATTTTATTTAAGGTTTCAGAACATTGAAGAGGAGAAAGGAGAGAATTTAGCAGAGAAGATTGCAGAAATCCTCCCAAGGGTCACAGAAAGGAATAAGGAACATGCTTTAGGTGGAATGGATGAGACATTTAGAATACATACAAGATGTGCAACAAGAAATAACTTGCCCAGAGAGGTACACGTAAGATTTATTTTAAAAACTCTAAAAAATGAAATACTGCAAGCAACAAGAAGTACTAGAATCAAATGCAAGTCTAGAGAGATAGTGGTAAATTCCAAGGAAGGTTAGAGAAATAAGAAAAGAATACCACTTCCTGACCAAGAGTCTGATTAAGAAAGGGGTGAGTTTTAGATGGCTGGTTCCAGAAGGAATTTTGGTAAACTGGCAAGAACAAAGGGACAGATTAGATACACTAGAGAAAGCAGAATTATTTTATGAGCAACATGTAGTAGCACAGGAAGGAATGTTGGTAAGAGAAGAGGGAGGACGGAGAAAGAACAGGAAGAGAAAGCGCTAAGAGAAGGAGCAAGGGCCAAAGAGACAAAGGAACAGAGGGAATTGAGAGCAATTAGATCAACTAAACCTATAAACCAATGATATGGAGGAAGAAATAAAAGTAATCTCAATTAATATAAATGGACTAAACTCAGCAATAAAATGAAGAACATTCAATAAACTAGAGAAACTGAAATTAGACATTATATGCTTACAGGAAGTACATATTAGAAAGAAACACAGAAAACTTTTGGAACAGGTAAAACTAGGTAATTTATACACAACTCTGGCTGACCAAAGTAAAAAGGGAATAAAATTATACATTAGAAAGACAATCCAATCAAATATAATTTTTGAAGATGGGGAGGAGAGAATATTGATGGTGGAGATAATGATGAATCTGAGAAAGTTATTATTAGTGGCAATATACGCCCCAAATGATAAACAAGATGATTTTTTGGGGAAATTACATAAAAAGATAATAGAATATGAATATGAAGATATATGTATACTAGGAGACTTTGATGCAATTGTAAATAGTGGAATAGACTATATATCCCCAAAGATGAACAAGAAGCCATAGACATAGGCATAAGCACATGGGTTAATCATAATCCAATAATAATGACTTGGAAGGGACAGAGGAAAAAGGGGAGATGGACTTTAAACTTAAGAATATTAAATGAAAAAAGTTTCTAGCAATATATGGACTTATTTCTTCCAGGAAAATAGAAAGGAAGACACTTCATTACAGTATGCATGGTACACCTATAAAGCATATATCAGAGGTCTCACAATGACATACTTAGGGAAAAAGAATAGGCAGAATAGATAAACTCAAAAGAAGTTGGACTTAGAAAAGAAAAGTTTGGAGATGGAGCTTCAGAGAAATCCACAAAATAAAAAAGTTAAAAATATGTTGGAACTGCAAAGGCGTAAAGTGAACCTGATAGAAAATGAAGATTTGGCAAACAAAATAAAATCAGCAAAACAAAACTTTTTTGAAAATTCAAATAAACCAGGACATTGGCTGGCCTACAAGTTGAAAAAGGAAAGAGAAAAAAACTGATAAACCAACTGGTGGATAAAGAAGGGAATTTACAACATTCAAATGGAGAAAAGAAAAACATAATTAAGAACTACTATAACAAGCTGTATCAACATGAGAGGATACCAGAAGGGAAAATAAGACAATTTTTAAAACCAGAAAACCAGAATAACTAAGTTACTAGAAAAATTTAAGAAGGCACTAGAAGAAAGATTTACAATGATGGGGGTAATAGGAAGCATTAAAAGGCAAAAGAAAGAGAAAACACCAGAACCAGATGGATTACTGGCAGATCCAATAGAGTCAGGGCCAAAACTAATTAAAGTAGTAGAAGAATATGGAGAAGTAGCGGGCTTGAAGATCAATAAAGATAAAACAAAAATTTTGGTGAAAAATGTGACAGAAAAACAGAAAAGAGAGTTGATGGGGAAACTGGAAATATTTGGGTATTTCAATTGGCATCAAGGTGTGTAACACTAAAGGAGGATAACTATTATAAGGTGAGAAAACAAATAGAAATAGATTTGGAAAGATGGAAAAACCTACAATTATCATTGATGGGAAGTATAGCAGTAGTAAAGATGAATATATTACCCAGATTGCTATACCTATTTCAAATAATACCGATAAAATTGGAGAAAAAAAATCTTTGAAAGTAGGAACAAAATAGTGGGGAAATATATATGGCAGTGGAAAAAAGTAAGAATTAACATTAAAATGTTGCAAGATGCAAGAATTTTAGATGGATTTGGATTACCAAATTGGGAATTGTATTATCAAGCAGCGGGATTAGCTTGGATGAAAGAATGGATTCTACTGAGTAATACAAATTATTGACATTGGAAGGTCACAATTTGCAAATAGGTTGGCACGCCTTTTTGTGCTATGGTAAAAGTAAGGTGCATGGCTATTTTCAAAGACATTATGTAAGGAATGGATTGTTAACAATATGGGAAAGAGTGACACTTTTATTTAGAAATATCAATGTGATTTTCAACAATAGAAGCAGTAACATATCCAAATATTAGTAGTATGAAAATATCATTAGATATAAAGATATTTTAACAGAAAGAAGGAATTAAAACAAAAACAGGAATTAGAAAAACAATAGATTGATATAGGATGTTTTTCACAATTGCAAATACAAGCAAGATATGAAAAAGATAAAAGAGAATCCGGTTTTAACTTAGGAACTTCGGAGCTGAATAAAATATGGGAACGGAAGAAAAAATAACTAAGAAACTAGATATAAATAATTAGCTTAGAAGAAGAAGTAGTTAAAGATACAATGTTAACTTGGGCAAAGAATTGAGATAGAAAAGTGGCAACAACTTTGGAAAAGGAACTATAAATTAACCATGTCAACGGCCTATAAAGAAAATTTATACAAAATGTTTTATAGATGGCACACGACACCTGGAAAATTAGCAAAGATGTCTAAAGACAAATCAGCGAATTGTTGGAAGTGTCAACAAGCAATAGGCTCCTACTATCATATGTGGTGTACATGTGCTGAAGCAAGGGAATATTGGACTAAGATAAGAGTATGGTTAAAGAAAATGTTATAACAAGAAATAGAATTTAGAACAGAGATATTCTTATTAGGTATTATCACAGAGAAATTCAAGAAAGAGGATACCTATTTGATTATACACGTAACTACAGCAGCAAGAATTGTATTTGCCCAAAATTGGAAATCAAATAAACTACCAACAGATGAAGAGATAATAAAAAGATATTAGATTGTGCAGAGATGAATAGGTTGACAATGAAAATAAAGGATAAGAGGAATCAGGGTACTTCAAGACATGGGGAAGATTCTATGATTGGCTAGAGAAAGGAAACTAGAAAAGAAAATAGGGAGAATATATAAAACACAGACGGGGTACTATTAAATGGAAAGGGGGGGGGACAGAAAAGAAAATATTAAATATATAACTATACAGCCAAAAGCAAGATATAAAGGGGAGGAAAATATAGCTAGGATAGATTAGCAAAGGCAAGGGAATAAGAAATAATATCAAATTATATTTGGGTCTGCAGAAATACCATCCCAAGGAAATATAAACTGAGACCAGAAAGAAACACCTACAATAATAGAAAAGAAAGAGGAGAAAGGAGGAGAACATGGAGGGTAGGAAGATGGAGGAAAGAAGAAAGAGGCAAGGAGAGGAGGATGGAAGGGAGAGGAAGAGAAGGAGAGAGGGTAGGAAGGGGAAGAGGAAGAGGAGGAGCGGGAGAAAGGCAAGGGAAGAAGAAAGGGGAAGGAGAGGAAAAGGAAGAAAGTAGAGAAGGGAGGGAGGGAGAAAAGAAAGAAAAATGCGGTGGTGTTACAACAAGAAGAAGGGATGGTAAATAAAGCAACGCCAATTGTATATTATAACCTATTAAATGAAATAATAAATGTATAAGAATGATAAATGTATAGAAGAATAACAACAATGTGAATGTATACTTAAAATGTTATGTAAGAGAATAAAAAATAAAAAAAATTCTGGAAAAAAAGTTTGCTACTTAGAGATGATTAATCTAATTAGATAATTAAATAAAAAGCAAGAGGACAGAGATCACTCGAAGGAAGGATGCATCATCATTTGGGTTTTGCAATTGAAATCACTCTTTCATCCAATACTACTGTAGTTGAGCTAGTTTCAGGGGAATTCTAAGGTGGACAACAAAAAGTAAGCAAAGTTCATAGTCTCATATGAAAACAATGCTTCAGAGAAGCCGATCCCAGGATAAAGCATATAGCTTACAAAGTTGAAATCCAGCAGTTTGAACTGAGTCTACAAATAAACTCATAATCCATCAACTTGACATAAAATTGGCAGAAGATCATCATCCTGCTAGCCATCAATGGCATTCTGACCTATTGATGACTTCAGACTATTTTCAGCCTTCCACTTTATTTACATAATCTACCTAGCAGCTTCCTAAAATGTGAATAGCTACGGTCTAAGCTGATTTATCCATGAAAGAAACTTGAAACTTGGTGAAATGGAGAATGTTTAATATTAACTAATCTGAACCAAAAATAGATCCAGAAGAACAGACTTATAAGATCAAATCCTAATGACAATGCAATTTCTTGATATCCAATCTAATGTGCTCTATGCCAATCTAATGCATACATCTGGTTTTCTTGCACAAAGGTATTCCTAGATAGTTCATAGTTGTTTGGCTTGCATCATGAGTTGTTCTATTGAATAGTTTACCCCTGGCTGCTATAGTGTGATGGAGGCATTCAAGAAATTCTCCTTCTCCAGCCCCAGTTAACAGAGCAATAGTCCATCTTGTGTTGTAACTAAAAAGGGTTGCAGGGATATTTATAACAGGAAAAAATACTCTTCTATGCTCCAGATTGTGTAGTGCAATACTTTTCAATATGTTAAGAACTGATATAGCTGTTGGATATACTAAGATGATTTAATTCATAGTTCCTTAGATACACACAAGTTAACCCTGCATTCCCCAGCTTTCCATTAACTTATGCATCACGTTTCATAAATAAACAGATTTCCTGCAAATAAGGCTTTAAACTAGTTACTGAACAATTCAGTCTTCTACATTTATTGTAATTTTTTGAATATTTGAAAAGGATATTAATATATATATTAAAATACTGCAAATTTGAAGATCCCAAACTCTTGCCTAATAGCTATGTAAAGTTTATGATCAATGGTAAAGAAATTAAAGCAAAATGTAGACAGAATGTATTCAGATACTCTTGATCTACTGCAGCTGCATTTTTTTTCCACCTCTTGAAAAAAGAAACAAAGCTTTGTAGCTGTCAACTTTACAGGCCAATTTTTCTCACTGATGGAATATAAAGTAGTATATTTATTTATGAAGCTAAGAGGAATGGTTTTAATTAAAATAAAACATTTCATCTATCTTAGATCCAAATAGACTTTCTGATGACAACATCACTTTGAATTTGATTTGGATTGCTGGAGCAAAACCATAAGAATGAATTACTGTTATGTTCCTGGCTAGCATACCCAAATAATGATTTAAGATGCCTAACTTTCTTTCTTTGAGTAGTTTTTGCCCGATTTAAAAAAAATGATATTCCATGTGAAAGACAAACAAAGTAGTTTTCAAAGCATGACACCTGTCTGCCATTTTTACAATTTATCATCTGACATTATTCATGTTTCCTCATATGTACTGTAGATTTCACAATATTAAAAAAAACTTAATTCCAAATGAAAGTGCACAGGATTGCACTATAGCAATAGCAATAGCAATAGCAATAGCAGTTAGACTTATATACCGCTTCATAGGGCTTTCAGCCCTCTCTAAGCGGTTTACAGAGTCAGCATATTGCCCTCAACAATCCGGGTCCTCATTTTACCCACCTCGGAAGGATGGAAGGCTGAGTCAACCCTGAGCCGGTGAGATTTGAACAGCCGAACTGCAGAACTGCAATCAGCTGAAGTAGCCTGCAGTGCTGCATTTAACTACTGCGCCACCTCGGCTCACTAAAACTGAGCAAGCTTGAGAATTTTCCCAAACTCTTCATTAGGCTAGACATTATGCAGAAAGTTGGCTGGGTGACCAAATCTGTTTGGTCTTAGTTTTTAACATTGAGTGTAAAGGAAATGGCAAATTTAATTAATGAGGCCATAGCACATAAGGTTCAGATTTCACATTCCACCTAAGACCCCAGGACAAAGAAATTCAGAATGAGCAAATCAGGAGTAGTGGTGGGCTTTCAAAATTGAGCTCATAAATGGTTTTCCCAGTTCTAGACACATCTCTAGCTGAGCTTTTCACATTCCATTTTAAGACTGTGCTTTGGCTGCATTATCAAGGTGTCATCCCAAGCCCACTTTAACAACTTCCATCTGGATTTCAGACTTTAGAGCTGAGAAAATATCCCGTAGACCAAACGACATATGTTTACATTTACTGTCACATTACTCCAAATAAACATTTCAAAACCAGTCACAACTGAAACTGTAATGCATGAGTGGAGAGTACTTTTATAGTTCCAATAAAAGTTGCCAGCTCTGATTTTCTCACAAATGCACTGTTTCATCAGCATCAACTGAAGCATCTTTCCTAGGGCAAATGGCAATCGGCAATTTTCATGAAAACTGGAGCAGGAAAATAATGATCATGTCTGCAATTGCTGCCACAATTCCTATTACTTTTGCGCTTGTAATTAGAAAATGATGGACAAAATAGATACTGATCACAGTACTACTTTTTTCCTAAGTTTCCTCATATTCTATATCTACCTATAATAATTGGATTTTGGATTCAGCCTAAGTTCAATAGTTACAGTTTATGTCATAGTTCCTATCTTGCATACAGCCACATGGACCTTTTCTAGGCAGTTTTAGAGCAAGAAATATCAACAAGCTGTCTTGTGTTGTTGACACTACTCTACATCCAAAAATGCAAAGGATCTGCAAATTCTAGTAATGAAAGCCAAGAATCATTTTCATTAAGGAAAAGGGGGCTTCAGTTTTAATACAAACTGGGAACAACACATGCAATTAACCTTAGAACTGAAAATGAAGATATTGGAAGCCTTGGAGGATGGGGCTTCGAACAGATTGTCATGAAGGAAAGAGTTGACACCAAATTGATGACATATAATCAGTCAAAGGCAACATTGTGGAATATTAAACTATTACTGGCTTAATGGCTGTTTACCTACTGTTTACCTACTATACTTAAGGCTACCTTAAATATCAGTTGCTAGAGTACAAAAGTGGAAGAAAGATACTCCCACATGTTTAGACATGTCTACTGAACTATACTTAACTAGCTAATGGATAAAACAAATGTTGGATTAGAAACCTTGGTTTGATCCAGAAAAAAAATTCTTATGTTCTTACTGAAGTTTCAGTGAGTTAATAGATAAAATAGATTGTTTCATATATTGGTGCAAAAATATGTATTACTGTTAAATCAATAGTTCTTATTTTTTGTTGATGATTTGTTTACAAAGAAGAAAATCATGTAGCCCATACATATTCATTCTCCCTCCCTTCCTTCCCCCCTCTTTCTCTGCAGTATTGTATTGTTTCCTGGTAACTGCCTGGATTAGTCCATGCAATTTTCTTGGCAAGGATTTTGAAGTGGTTTGCCATTGTCTTTTTCACAGGGTAAGAGAGAGGACTGGTACAAAGTCATCCAGATGGCCTTGGATCTAAGGCAGGACTACAACCCACATCTCTAAATTACTAATCTGATAGGTTAGCTATACGCCAAGATGACTGTCACCATCTTCTAATATACTATGGACATAGAGAGAGAGATCGTTCTAGATATATGAAAATAGATATGGATGTAGATGTGGGTGTGGGTATACATACGGATATTGGTATAGATGTGGAGAGAGAGTCAGTAAACTGTATTATTTCTGTTCCTAGTGCATTCAATATGACAACTCTGTAACTATTTCCTCAGCTCATCTAAAAGAATAATTCCCCTGTTCAGGGAGGGGGGGAACAAAATATTTCACGTAAGATTACATTTCTCTTTCCATGTCAGCAGCGATAAGCAAAGCCAAATACGCTGAACAGAGAAATGATCCTTCAAAGTGGAAAGAAAAGATTCTTGACATTTTAACAATAACAAGTTGTTAATACAATTCACTCTGCTTGAGCACAGTTACAGTGCACTCAATGGAAGTGCAGCATATATTTTGTGTTTTGCTTTGCATTAAATATATATCTGTCATATCAAATCCAAGGCTAGTGATAGCACACTCTGTGAATCTATGTTTCTTGCAAAGAAGAATTAATTCAAAACATCCCTTTCACAAATGACAAGCTTCAGATGAAATAAATGAATGTTACATGCAGGAACATTAAAGTATGAATCTAACCATTTGGGAATAAGTTATAAAACTACTAGAACCAACCACTGCATTCAGGATGGTCATAAAAGTAAGTGCGACCCAGTGGTGGGTTTCTGCTGGTTCGCACCGGCTCAGGAGAACTGGATGGTGAAATTTACTGATCCGGTGATAGGAGGTTTGACCGGTGGATCCAGGAGTAACTTCCGGAATGCCTGCTCCAGCCCTGTCACTCGCTCGCTCACCCCCACCTGTCCAGAAGCCATTCCATCGCTCACTCCCCCCACCCATCCACACTATCCTATCTATTTCGGTGTCAAGTCCCATACCTGGGAATGGAGGTGGTGAATGGAGAAGCATGGAGAGGTCCAGCGGCACAATCCACCAGACAGCAGTGGCAAGCTCAGGAGTTTTCCCCTGGATTCCTCTCTGTCCTGCGTCCTCTGATCTCCCAAAGTTCTTTTCCCAGCATGTGATCGCTTTCTACTGGATTCCTCCCTGTCCTGCCTTCTCTGATCTCCCTAATTTCGGCCCTTAATCCTCCAGTTGTCTATTTTTGGGAGGTTTTCCCCTCTCTTCCCCCCCTTCACTTTTTTTGCCACATGGCTTGGGGGGGGGGTTGTCATGTGACTGAGTGTGCATGAGTGATGTCAAGTTGGCCATACCCGCCCACATGACTGCCAAGCCATGCCCACAAAATAGGTGACACCCACAGAATAGGTTCTAAAAAAAATTGAAACCCACCACTGATGTGACCTGAAAAGGGCAGGACTTCTTAGATCCTTCCCCTGCAAACATCCCTGGCAACATCCCAGGGCTTAAAACCATTATTTTCATTGCTCAAAAGAGTATTTTCACTAGTGTTTTAAATATGAAATTTTACTAGGTTTCTTATAAAGCATAGCAACTTCACAAGAATCTCTCTTGATGCAAAGGGTATCTTATTTTACCAGGGAAGGGAGTATTTACAAGGAAATTCATGAATTAGCCATATGGCTGGCAATTGTAAGGTATTGCTTTTTGATACTAAAATTAGCAAATCTTTGTGCTTTTAATGGGGTGGGATATTTCATTTTCCTAAACTTTATTAGCAACAGGTATTTGTCTATCATACATGAAGTCTTATCAAATTGCCCTATTGCTAAGAGCTAAGCATTGCTTCCTACAGAAGAAACAGACTTCAGGAACACAACAAGAACAAAATTATGACACAGAGAAGCTGCTTCAGTGAGTGTACCTCATTATAACTTTAAAGGTACTTGCTTTTACTATGTTAAAGCAATCATCCAACACAAAATAAAACTTCTAGTTGAGCAAATCTCTCAAATTTTAAATTCTGTGTCAAACAATGGCCCATGTGGAAATGTTTCTCGCATTGATTGGGAGGAGATGGGATTGTACCTTCATTAGAGACTCTATGCATGCCCTTTTTTTTTCTTCCTACAAAGACAGAATTTAACAAAATAGATTTTGGCAAATACAAACTCTTTGTGCCATTAAAAATAATTCAAAGTTTGAAGATCCATTGGTAACTTGAATGAAAGGTCCATAAGTTACTGGGAATGAAGGTAAATATACGTGTCCCAGACAGAGGTGGTTGCTCCCGGTTCAGCCTTGATCAGGTGAACCAGTAGTGGCGGCGGTCGGAGGCTACATGCATGCATGAGCACGAGCAAACCCGTAGCCCCAGGATTTGCTACCCACCTCTTGTCCCAGGATAATATTGCAGGATCCAATCTGAGTTGGTCATTGGACCAGAAGTTTTGTCTTATGATTTTTCAGACTCATGATGGAGCCCAATTTCAGGAAACTTCTCTCTAGCCTTCAGAGAAATTCCCTGAAGATGGGCTCCAGCACAAGTTGTGTGGACATCAACTTTCAGAATGCCCCAGCCAGCATGGTTGGGGTATTCTGGGAGTTGAAGTCCACAGGTCTTAACATTGCTAAGATTGGACACCCATGCTATTGACAATAGACATATGCTACACTGGACTTGACTGGTGTGAACAAATTGCGAATATCTCAGTTACTCAGCTTTCCATAATTTCTTCACTCCAGGGCTAGATGTACCCCATGGCACATCTATAAAGTTGTTTCTTCACAGAGAAGTTCAGATTCTACACATAATGTTTGGTGCCCAAAAAATCTAGTTGGCTGACTTATAAAATCTGAAGAAAAAACACAGCTTCAGTAATACAACTTAGGTACTAATTTTTATCACCTAAAGGAAATTAATTTTTCGTATACCATTTTGAAACAACAAAGGGCAGCTTTGTGTTATGCCCTTCATTGCTTCATTAATTTCTTACTTTATTATTAATGCAAAAGGCAGCTTTCTGGCAAAATATTCTTTGCTTATCAACAAGTCAAGCTGCGTGTTTGGCTGTCAAAACCAAGAGAAAATGTGTCTCAGTGTACTGAAGAAAGTGGGTTTTTTTAAAAAAAAAATATCAATCCTTTAGAAGGCTTTTCCTCTGAGATATTTCCCTCCTCCTTGACTTTTAGGGGAAACATTTTCTCCATTCTTCTTGCTGAAGTAATAGAAAGGCTACTCTTAAAAGCTGCAGTGCAAAGAAATATTAAGACAAGAAGTCTCTATTTTTCTCCTGTAGCAATATTGCTTGGAATTGGAAAATGTACTGGAGAAGCTCTTGACATCATGGGATTTGCAGAAAATGCATATAGCAGGGGTGAAATGGTAACGATTTGGACCGGTTCACCCAAACCAATAGTAAAAAATGCTACCGGTTCTGGTGAACTGTATTTCCGACAATCATCTGTGACACTGGATTTATATTCGCTAAAATCATCAGATTTCCTGCTTTCTAGACAATCTAAATCCCGTGGCACAGTGGATTCTGCACCCCTCGCTGTACTATTTAGCTTTGCAGACTCGGAAGGCTTCAAAATGTTCATTTTTTAGTGCTGCGTGGCTGCGCCTCAGGTGCTCATGCGCATACACTCACCAAACTCGTAGCAGACAACAGAGGATTTCACTACTGGTATATAGGTAGTCCTTGAGTTATAACAGTTCATTCAGTGACCATTCAAAGTTACAACAGAACTGGGGAAAATGACTTATTACCATTTTTTCACACTTACCATTGCAGCACCCCCATGGTCATGTGATCAGATGCTTGGCAACTGACTCATATTTATGATGGTTGCAGTGACTTTCTTTTGTGACCTTCTGACAAGCAAAGTCAATGGGGAAGCCAGTTTCACTTAACAACCAGGTTACTAACTTAACTACAGTGATTCACTTAACAACTCTGGCAAAAAAGGTCATAAAATGGGGCAAATTCCACTTAATAAAGGTCTCACACAGCAACAAATATTTTGGGCTAAATTGTGGTGGTAAGTCAAGGATTACCTGTACTATTTCTCTCTCTCTCTCTCTCTCTCTCTCTCTCTCTCTCTCTCTCTCTCTCTCTCTCTCTCTCTTTTTTTTTAGTTAATTACATAAGCCAAACATCCTATTGGTATTGTTTAATTGTGCACGTGTGAGTGTTTGTAATCTCAAGGAGAGATAATACATTTTAAACCTCTGTATCCAATCTGTCTGTCTAGAAAAGCATTCTTTCAGAAGGAAGTAATCCATTTGCAATTATTTTGAAAATATAATTAAAAATAACAGATGCCAAGTGTGAGTAAAGTAATCCTTAATTAAATTATTTTCCAAGAGACTTTGCTGCGAGCATGCCCTGTCTGGAATATTTAGGGGGTGCCATTTGTCACTCCACCTCAGGCAGCAAAATGTGTCGATTCAACACGGTTTCAACAGTATTTGTAATTAGAATCCTCTGGTGCCTTTGTTCACTTGAATTAGTGCAATGTTACTGTAAATGGGCTAAGCCTTTGTCTTCCATTGGAAAAGATCCCATGCTATAATTCTCTGAAATCCAAGTTCTGTAAACAGGCTGCAAGCAGGGCACTATATATGTACATATGAGGACATCTGTGTTACATTTATTGCCAGGAAATCCCTTTTTCTTCCCTCTTAGAATAGCATCGAGTGACCCAGGGAATGGAAGAGAATGTGCTACGAGACAGATGCATTTTGCAGCCTTCCAATCTGCAAGAATATATATACGGCTTTAATACAGCCGACATTTGTAAGGTCTTAAAAAGTCATAGCCTGCCCTTACTCAGAAAACATCTGTAAAGCCAGCTGTGTGTGGACAATGCCAAAGAGAAAAACAAGATCGTAAATCCTGTTTTTAAAACCAGGATGACAGGCACAAAAGCTGCTGAGTGGTCCTTTTCTGCCTGTGAGATAAACACAAAGCCTCTCTTGGATGAATGGATAATAGACTTTTAATGAAAATATTGCTGGAAACAGCGGAAGGTACATATTTCATCCTACTGCTGCCTACAAATGAAGAGGTAACCTTGTCTCAAGATGAGCAAGTTTGTGCTAAGGCAGGCAGATTATTGCTATCCCTTTTCTAAGAATTCTCAAAAGCTTTGATGAAAACTGATAGCACACATTGTCTTGTAAATGTATACAATAAATGTTTTGGAGGCTTTTTTAATTCAACTTTTCTCCTGACAGTCGTCTTTTTTAAAAAAAAAAAAACATGTCTATTCAGAAAGAACCTATCAGTTCTTGAACAAAAAATGCACTTTTGTGAAGTGCCTCAGTCTGCGATGTACATGAAATGTTAACTCTTGCTATGTATTAGAAACAAAATAAAGAACATTTAAACATCTCCACAACTGTTCTTAACTAAGAATCTGAGTACACAACTACACAGAATGTTAACAGGAACTGAGGGTTGCAGACTTGAGGAAGAAACGTTAATTCCTCTCCTTTGCTCTACAGCAGGGTGTCACACTCGATTTCATTGAGGACCACATCAGGATTGTGTTTGACCTTGGGGGGACTAGGGGTGCAGGGGGCATGGCCAGCTTCAGATCACTGGTGTCGGGGGCACCTATGGTTGCCTGAGTGCTCTGCCAGTGAAAAAGGCTCCCAATCTCCGTTTTCAGCTGGGTGACCTCCTGCAACCCTCTGCCAACAAAAACCTGACCTCTGCCAGCGATTAGGAGGGTTGCAACCATGACCCTCCCAACCTCCGTTTTCACTGGCAGTGGGTTGCAGGAGGCTGCCCCAGCCAAAAACAGAAATCAGGAGCCCGTTTTTGCTGGCAGAGGATTGCAGGGGCCAGTCCTTTACTGTTTCTAGAGCAGCCCTGCAGGCCAGATCTAAGTACCCTGTGGTACTTAGGCCGCGGGTCTTCAGTTTGACACCCCTTCTCTACAGTATGAGCTTGATCTTTGAAACAGGTGCATTGTTATGCATTGAGGTTAAAAGCCAATACAGGCAGTCCTCACCTAGGAACAGTTCATTTAGTGGCCATTCAAAATTACCACATCAATGAAAAAGGTGTGGAGCTGACCCGCTTTGAAAATCAGTTTTGAAACATTTTTGAAACACCCAATGCATTTCTGTGCAATCCTAGTAAACACCACTAGTAACCAAAGGCTAGAGCCCAAACTAACAATGAATAAACATGTCATCTTTCTAATATTATTAGGGAATTAAGCCTTGGCAGCTTACGCAAAAACTGTTAGCAGGAAATTCCTAGCTGAAAACACATCCAATCACACCATAATGTGGTATTGTGCATTGATTTTAAAGAACTGAAAATGCATTAAGAGGAAATGATACGGAATAATATTTACAACACATAGAATAAATCCATAAAATTACTGCCTTGCTAAGGCTGATCTCTGGCTGCAACTTTGCCTGCTAATGGAAAAATGTCAGTTAACTGCAGTAATGGAAATGTTTGTACAGTAGTCAAGCTTTTCAGTGTGAGTTCTTAGTGCTAATAGCTTCAACTGTGCTCTTTTACATGACCTTGAAATAAGATGTGTTTGAATAGTGATAGCAGCCTATATGCAGAATCTGACTGCTGTTTGTGAGTCTCTGAAACGAATGTTGAAAGAGAGAGATGTTATCAGTTCCTTCACAAACAGGGCAACATGCAACCCCTCTACACTGCCTTTAGTTCTCTAAATATACAAGAATTGTTTCCCTTTCATTCTTCTTGATTTTGAGTTTGATTAAATAAAGAGTTTAATTAAAAACAAATCAACTGAAAAATATAATTTTTTAAAAAAAACATTGCCCCTTTTTATGACCTAATGTTCAAAAATACATAGTCTTTGAGTCTTTTGTTAGGGGTTTTGTTGTTCAGTTACTAAGTCATATTTTCATGATCCCATGGACCATAGTACACTAGGCCACTCCGTACTCACTGTCTCCAAGAGTTTGCCCAAATTCATGTTCATTGTGTCTGTTGTGGCCCACCAGTGCCAGTGGAGCTGGTGGCAGACTCAGACAGTGAGGAGGTTGAGGAGGAACAAAAAACAGTCCTGGAGTCTGAGGAAGGCTCTGATGAGTGTTTTGCATCAGAGGCAGAGATGGGGCCAGGGCCGTCTGACAGTTATCAGCTGCCTACAGAGTCAGACATCAGTGGGGCAGAAGAATAACTGGAGACTGTTCCTGATGTGCGCATGTGCAGAGCTGCCAGAAGAAGAGAACAGCCAAGGAACAAGAGTCAACTCAGGAGTAAAGCCACAGGTGGATGGTGAATGGCCGCTCCCATAGGGAATAAATAGGAGCAAAAGGGGAATGGAGTCTGCAGGAGACAATTAGTTCAATTCATTAGAGTGAAGATCTGTTCTTGACTTCTTGCCAATATTGTTTGCTACAGAGTGGTGTTTGGAAGATATCGGCCTGGCAGCTCTCTAAGCTTGATAAAGGCCTGTTGTTCTGAAATCTCTTGAAAGACTGTTGGCCGAAACTTTGCTGGAGAGGAATTCACTTTAAACTAAATAAAAGGGGTTTTATTAGAATAAGGAGTCTTTTAGTGCTTTTGGGAAGCTTTTGGAAAGCCTAGGTCAGAACAGGTGCATAATATGGTACCCAAAACTAGATTTTATAGATGATGCTTCACCTAGCAGAATATAAAGCAATGCTGACTTGTCTTCCAAAAATATCTCTGTTAATACAACCTAGGATTTCATTGATAGTGGAGAAGGTTTTGCACACACAATGTGAACACTATATGTACCTTAAAAAAGAATGCTTCCTTTGAGTTTGCAGGGAAGAAACCACATTAGTGCTAATATGAAGCCCTTACTAATGGAGCAAGGGAGAAAAAAAAATCTGTAGCATCCATTTGGTTAAAGCTGCCAGCCTCCACTTCTACTAAACACCCTCCCTCATGCTTTAGCATTTTATTGAGAAATATGCACAGAGTAGCAGGGAATGTGTAGTGTCCATGATCAAGCTAGACTCAAGGGACTCTTTATGTTTAATAGGACATAGAACTAAATGTAATCTCTTTCCTTTTTGTTATTGATTGATAGCAGTTATATATTGTAATTTCACTGAAACCTGATCTCCACGAACCTGTCTCTAAATGGAATCCACACAAAAGGCAGCAATATGAAAAACAGAAAGATAATTCAAATCTTCATTGAGCTATGATGCTCTATAGATGAGGTGTGGGGTTGTTTTTACAAAGTTGTTAGCATTATGTCTCACAAGGTTGCACTGATAATAAAATAGCACAGGAGAAAAACTACTGCAATATCATTGTTAAAAATATTTTTTTAAAGCTGACCGGCATCAAATGGTTATCTCCCCAGCCTGTAAAATATGAGCTCAGTTAAATCGGACCAAGGCTTAGCTAGTAAACATGTTCAAAGCTTCAAAGGGATCATTCAGTTGGAACAAGTTACAGTAGAATTTTTTGTGTGTGTGAATTTAATCTTCAGAAACATTTGAGGCATTAAACTGAATCAGGGGCCTTCAGGTTACTTTGGAAAGAGTCGAAGGCAATTTAGATATGTGACCAATTTATGGACTTGCAGAGTCTTAAATGCTATTACATGAGTAAATGAGAAAATCTGAGAATGGTGAGCTGAGGGTTGTGATGTAGTCTCTGATCATCGCATGAATATCTGGATGATACGCTTTACCATTTCCACAAACTATCCTATTAGAACAGCTGATAAATATTAGTCTGAATAAAAAAAATCCATTTGCACAGGTTTACCCTAAAGGAGGGAAGAGGGACAGACAGACAGACAGACAGACAGACAGACAGACAGACAGACAGACAGACAGACAGACAGATTATAGTACTCTTTTTAAATCTAATTCCTCCATTTTTTCCTATCCATATTTTACATCATCCTTTCTTCATAAAGTAATGTGACCTACTCAATAGTCTTATTAGTCTCTGTACTCTGTTTTCTGGCAGATCTCCAGTTTTCCAGCAAGAGTGGCTGGGTGAATGTTGGAAATGGTTGTGGGGTTGGAAAGCACTAGGGCTGGAAGCTGGTCTGGGTTATGTTTAGTATGCTTGTATAATGCTTGTTTGTTCTGTTTATGGCTAACCTTTAGTTGTTTTATCTGTTCAATGTGCTACAGCTTTGTTTTTCATTTGTATGCTAGCCAGAGTCACTGCTGGTTGGGTGGTCTTCTAAATTGTAAATAAATACATTATACATTATTATAACTTGTTCAGGATAATGTCTTCTAAAAGTCCTATTTTTATTTTTATCCTATTGTGCTAACAAACAAAAAATGGAAACAGCTATTTCTGTTTTAATGTACTTTGTAACCCATGATTCAAACTTTTGGGGGGAATAAAATTGTAGATTCAGACAAATTTGTTTCCTTCAAACCTCATATCTGCAACTGAAATCCAATCATGCCGCTTTCAAGTCTCAAACCAGATCTGGATTTTGATTGATTTGCAGACCACTATTAACTTGGCAGAACATGAGTTAAATAGTATTTCCCAGTTGTCTTCCTGGAAACTGCTGTTACAAAATCCACACCAGTCAGATGCATTTGCACAAATCTTCAATGTTATTCAGGTTAGGTACTCTATTTTAAACACAACACTTTTTGTTCATTTTGTCATTAGAAGAAAAGAGTGAGGTGATGGAACAATAATACACTGGTGATAACAGTAAAGTTTTTCTTCAGTGGAAACTTTTTTGTAAGACTGAGAGTTCCAGAGAGGCCTTTATGAAGCAATGGAAGAGGAGATATCTAGGTGATCGTTGAATGTAGTTTTCCTCACTGTGTAGGATGGATGGAGCAATGTATGAGTGGTAAAAAATATATTGTTCTGGGGAGGCGCCAACGTCGTGATGATACGGACATGCGGTCTCGATGCTCCAAGATCGCAGCTGATACTTTTGCTTCTGAGGGGTCCAATTGGACCTAAACTATCCCGCAGAGATGATGAACAGGAAGAATACGTCTTGCTGATCTCAGGGACATCACAAAGTCCCTGATCGATGCAAGAGAAGTTCTTCAAGCTGGCGACAAAAAATCCAGCCAAGGATGATGAAGTCAGGTCAGCTCCAAAATGGAAGGATACGGAAAGAGTAAGTGTTTCCAGCTGGTGAAGTTTTAAAACTTTACCGTTTTAAAAAGAGACTGCCTATAAAAACTTAAAATTAATTTAAATTGGAGAACAGAAGAAATAAGCAGCGGAATTAAATTTGAAATGGTTTTGGACAATGGGTTATCTTACTTTTTAAATGCTATCTTCATGGATGGAATTTATGCAAGCCTTTTAAAACGAATGGATTAAATTTTCTTCTATTTTTTTTTCTTTTATTATTCTCTATAACCTATGGATTAAAATTCTCCTCTTTCATTACTGTGGATGTTTTCCTAACCCATTCAAGAACTGGATTTTTTAAAAAATTGAAATACAAAAAAGATACAAAAAGAAACAAGGAAAATTGCAACAATAACACTGCTAGAGGCTGGAAGGTTTGTGTATTGGAAACGAAACACTCTTATTTCTCTCGCTGATTATTCTGGCTTGGCACTCCAAGGTCTCACTGTTTGTTTATAGAGAGTGATAAGAAGGAAAGCATACAGATGTCCCTTTGAAGTATATCTTTAACCAGAGAAAAGTGAAAATAAAACATTATTGTGGATCTATGCTTAATTTTATTAACCTTCCAAGCTAGAGCAGCTGTTTTTGTTAGCTGGAGATAATGGCACAATTTCAACGGCAGAAAGAAACCTTAAGTCTGCAAAAGGTATTTTCAGAAATACAGAAATTATCAAATACATATGAGAGGATAGAGAAGAAGCTGGAAGACTTAGAGAATCCAACAGCAAAATATGATGAAGAAGTTGAGGATATTTATCAAGTGGAAAACGTGGTGGTTAAAACCCAAAAAATTGAAGTGGAAAATGAATATAAAGAAACTAAATTTACTGATATTTATGGTGATTGGTTTGTCTCTGAAAATGGAAAGAGTGAAATACTGAAAGAGGAACTAAATGGAGGGGAAATCTACCCCAGATGGCAAGATACAGAAGAAGAAAAAACAAAAGAATTTATGGATTTAAAGAGAGAAATTTTATTAGCAATATCATTGATAACACTACTGACAATCAAAGATAAGCTGATTAAGGAAACAGAAGAAGGGCATTGAAATTACATGAGAGATTTTATAATCAAGGAGTTGCTAAGAGGAGTCCATACAAAGTTGATCAAGGAGATGATTAGAGGACTGACACCACAATGGCAGAAGATATGAGACTGTTTTGCTACTGGAAAGATACAGGTTGATAGATGGAAGAGTATAATTTAAAACTAGTTAAAATTAGTGAAATTTAGTGACAATAGATATAGTTAAATAAATAATTGATAATGTTACAAATGTATACAATGTATAGTGTATACGAGCCAAGGATAAGAGCCAAGGTGGCGCAGTGGTTAAATGCAGCACTGCAGGCTACTGCTAGATCAGCAGGTCAGCGGTTCAAATCTCACCGGCTCAGGGTTGACTCAGCCTTCCATCCTTCCGAGGTGGGTAAAATGAGGACCCAGATTGTTGGGGGCAATATGCTGACTCTCTGTAAACCGCTTAGAGAGGCCTGAAAGGCCTATGAAGCGGTATATAAGTCTACTGCTATTGCTATTGCTATAGTGCCATGATGAGTAATAATTGGATATGAATATTGAATGGTACCCATCAAAGGAAGATTAGAAATCCCTTTGGATTATATATAAAGGTTAATAAAAAAGAACTAAGTTAGATATAGTTAAAAGTCTTGATTATTAGGGGGAAAATGTTATGACACAGCAGGGATGTGCAGGCAGGGGAGGCAGGGGAGGCAGGGCCTCACCACTGTCATCATGAAAAGAAAAAAATGTAAAAGGAAAAAGGCTGAGGTAGTTCCTGCCAGAATCACAGTGGATGACTCTGCTTAGTGCTTAACTGTTTGAAAAAGCCTCTAAAAAAGTGCCCTCTACAGGAGGAGGCGGGAGAACCATGTGCCTCATTTAGTCTATCTTTATGATCACTCGAGCAGAGTTGAGCAAGGGTTAAAAGCCAAAAAAATCCTTATGTACATGAGGCACATGGTTCTCTCACCTCCTCCTGTAGAGGGCACTTTTTTAAAAGGCTTTTTTAAACAGTTAAGCAGAGTCATCCATTGGAGACTCTGGCAGCAGCTAGCCCAGCCTGACCTCAGCAGCTCTTGCCTTTTTCCTTTCACATTTTTACATTTTCATCATGGCAGACAAGAGCAGAGTTGAAATCCTCTGTGAAACAGCTGGAAAAGGTATGTGGGTTGGAGGAATTCAAAATTAATGTAATTTGTAAGTAATTGTATTATTTTAAGTAGTGTGTGTGTGTGTGTGTGTTAGTTACCTGCCTCTGCTGGTGTGTGGGCTGGCACTTTTTTTTATTTTTTGGCAACCCAAAACTGTTAAAGTGAGAAGGCTGATCATTTAGCAGGCATGTTTATAATCATTTTCCGTTTTCTGTCTAAGGGGAACCACTTTAAGTGTGGGGTGTCTTCATTAATGTAATCTGCCCCTTTCTCCTTCTGATACTGTTTTGTAGGAGAGGGGAGAAAGATGGGTTCTCCCTTGGTGTGGTAGAGCCCTTCTGAAAGCCCCAGAGCTGTGTCCGACATAGAGGCGTCCCACACAGACACAGCAGCGGGGCTTTGGCAGGGCTTTGGCAAGGCTTTTGGTGGAGGGCGAGGTGGCGGAGCACGGTGACGGCAAGAAGCAGTCAGAAAGTGAAGGTCCAAAAGCCCCAGCGCTGTGTCCGCCATAGATAGGGGAGGCCTCTATAGCAATAGCAATAGCAGTTAGACTTATATACCGCTTCATAGGGCTTTCAGCCCTCTCTAAGCGGTTTACAGAGTCAGCATATTGCCCCCACAGTCTGGGTCCTCATTTTACCCACCTCGGAAGGATGGAAGGCTGAGTCAACCTTGAGCCAGTGAGATTTGAACCGCCGAACGGCAGCTAACAGTCAGCTGAAGTGGCTACAGTACTGCACTCTAACCACTGTGCCACCTCGGCTCTATGTCGGACACAGCGGCGGGGCATCCGAATGCCCTGCCACTGTGTCAGACATAGGGGCACTTTTGCCTGCTTGCCTCACCAGCCATAAACCTCACCGCACATCACTGTGACACAGGATATAGTTAAATAAAGGAGGTATAAGGATAACAACGCATATATAGATATGGGTATAACATAAGGAAACTGGATGTAAATTTTAAACAGTGATTTGGAAAGAAGGATTAGAAAATTTTGTTATTAAATATTATGGATGATTAGCTAGAATAGGACATAAGGATTCAGTGTTAATAGAGCATTTTAGAAATAGTAAATGAAAGGCCAGTATGTGATTATGTATTAAATCTTGGTATATTTTATGATGAAGGACATTTAAACAATTATAGTCAAATAAAAATGGAGATATGATGATGGTAACATGTATAAATATCTGAGTTAAAATACTTGAGTTAATATGAATTATGTTTGTTGACTGTGGAAGAGATGCATGAAAGTCTTTTTGTAACCAACTGATACACTTTCTACAGCATGTAAAGAAGGATATGTTGTGTTTGCTTTGAAAATTTAAAATAAAAAAATTATTAAAAAAAATATATTGTTCTGTTTTTAGGATGTGAAAATCCTGATCCAGATAATTGCTAAAGCATTTGTAGCAGGGGTGAAATAAATAGGTAAAGGTAAAGGTCCCCCTCACACATATGTGCTAGTCTTTCCTGACTCCATTTCAAAGCCAAAGATCCAGTGCTGTCCAAAGACATTTCCGTCAACATGTGGCCGACATGATTAACGCCAAAAGCACATGAAACGCTGTTACCTTTCCACAAAGGTGGTTCCTATTTTTTCTACTTTCGTTTTAATATGCTTTTGAACTGCTAGGTGGGCAGAAGCTGGGACCAGTAATGGGAGTCACTCCTTTATGCAGTGGTAGGGTATATGAACCACCGAACTGCCAACCTTTCTGATCGATAAGGTCAGAGTCTTAGCCACTGAGATACCGTGTCCCTGTATGTTTCCTTTAAAAATAGCATTATTTTTATTATATTTATAGTAACAGTGGATTCCTACCCCCTCACTGTTCTCTTACCTTTGCAGACGCGCTCTGCGCTTGCACGGATGGTCCTGCACATGCATGGAGGTGGCATGTACAAGCAAAGCAATCAAATGCGTGAATATGCATGCACGCCCCACACTCACATTGCTACCGAACCAATAGCAAAGGTAAGTGGATTTCAACCCTGATTTGTAGTATTCTAAAAGTGGATTTCACAATCCTTCCTATATCTTTTATTTGTGCAAGACTCTCAAAAGTCAACCAATGCGTGTATTATAAGCTTGGCCAAAATCAAGTATTTACACTCTCAGCAGATGATATCATTTTTTTTGTCCTTCATATGGCTCATAGATCAATCAATTTGCATGGCAGCCTTGCATATAATTATTCAACCTTCTGCCTGATCCTTTTTTAAGTAATGTATAATGTTTTAAATAAGTAGAAGAAACATTTATAGTTCAATAGAATTGCATTTTACATATCTTCCCACAAGTATACATGCATTCCAAGCAGTATTTTGAAGTGATTCATTCCATTCCAAAAATTTGTTCTCCTTTTTAGCAGGCTAAATCCTCCTGTAAACTGAGTAAAGAGATCTTCTTCTATTACTACTTCCCTGAACACTAAACATAATCTGTGCTTCACAGATGTGATAGATAAGGTGGACATTGAGCAACCCCGTTGCACCGCATGCATAAGGTGACCAGATTTTCAGATTGGTAAAGAGGGACACCTTTGACCGGGGGAGGGGGGGGCTTGATTAAAAATTTTATATGGAGCAACAAAAATTTTCATACAACGCAAAAATAGTATTGTAATATTTTTTTTATTTCAGCATAACTACAATTTACAAATATAAATTGTAACTGTTGCCAAACATCAAAATTTTGATCACGTGACCATGAGGATGCTGCAATGGTCACTAAGTGTGAAAATGGTCACTAAGTGTGAAAAATGGTCATCAGTCACTTTTTTCAATGCCATTGTAACTTTGGTCACTATACCATATATTTGTCTAAGACAATTTTAAAAAAGGATTCTATCCAAAATAAATTGAAGTGAAACCATTTTTAAAAATTCTATGCACAATACTTTGACATATATTGTGCATAGAATTTTTTAAAATAGTTTTACTTCAATTTATTCTGTGTGGATTCTTTTTTTAAATTGTCTTAGACTATTTTAAAAAAGATTCTATCCAAAATACAAAATACCAGCTGCAGTTATTCACTTAAGAACTGTGGCAAGAAAGGTGATATAATGGGCTTAGTGACCAAAGTTACAATGGCATTTTAAAAAGTGACTGATGACCATTTTTAACACTTAGCGACCATTTTCACACTTAGCGACCGTTGCAGCATCCTCATGGTCACACGATCAAAATTTTGATGTTTGGCAACAGATTCATATTTATGATGGTTTCAGTGTCCTGGGATAATATAATCACCTTTTGACAAAGTCAAATGGGGAAACCAGATTCACTTATGTTACTAACGTATCAGCTGCAGTTATTCACTTAAGAACTGTGGCAAGAAAGGTGGTATAATGGGCTTAGTGACCAAAGTTACAATGGCATTTAAAAAAGTGACTGATGACCATTTTTAACACTTAGCGACCATTTTCACACTTAGTGACCATTGCAGCATCCTCATGGTCACACGATCAAAATTTTGATGTTTGGCAACAGATTCGTATTTATGATGGTTTCAGTGTCCTGGGGTAATATAATCACCTTTTGACAAAGTCAAATGGGGAAACCAGATTCACTTATGTTACTAACTTATCAGCTGCAGTTATTCACTTAAGAACTGTGGCAAGAAAGGTGGTATAATGGGCTTAGTGACCAAAGTTACAATAGCATTTAAAAAAGTGACTGATGACCATTTTTAACACTTAGTGACCATTTTCACACTTAGCGACCGTTGCAGAATCCTCATGGTCACACAATCAAAATTTTAATGTTTGGCAACAGATTCGTATTTATGATGGTTTCAGTGTCCTGGGGTCATATAATCACCTATTGACAAAGTCAAATGGGGAAACCAGATTTACTTATGTTACTAATGTATCAGCTGCAGTTATTCACTTAAGAACTGTGGCAAGAAAGGTAGTATAATGGGCTTAGTGACCAAAATTACAATGGTATTGAAAAAAGTGACTGATGACCATTTTTCACACTTAGTGACCATTTTCACACTTAGCGACCGTTGCAGCATCCTCATGGTCACGTGATCAAAATTTTGATGTTTGGCAACAGTTACAATTTATATTTGTAAATTGTAGTTATGTTGAAATAAAAAAAATATTACAATACTATTTTTGCATTGTATGAAAATTTTTGTTGCTCCGTATAAAATTTTTAATCAAGTCCCCACCCCCAGTCAAAGGTGTCCCTCTTTACTGAAAATCTGGTCACCTTGCTTTTTAGGATGCTGTCTAGATTTGCCATAGCCTTCCTCCCCAGGAGCAAGCATCTTTTAATTTCTTGGAATTGGGTATGTCTAGTTTAATGAAAAGAAGGACCGAGGTATTGTATTGTGGTTGCTGCAATTAATATACTTAATAACTCCATTTTTATTCTTTATTTTTTAATAATAATTTTTATAATAGTTGCTCCTGTTTTTGTAATTACTGTTTTATATTACTATTTTAGTGGATTGTTGTCACCCCTGAGAGTCATTTCTATTGAGATGTACACATTTGAACAATAAATGTATTTATTTTCATATTTAAGGAAAGGCATCATCTATAAACTAAGCAAAGGTGTAGCTTCCAAGATGTGGCCTTGAGATCTTGACGTTGGTGGGAATCTACTCAGAGATTAATTGAGGAAAGCTTAATAACAGGGAGTTCTTAACTTAAATCCACACAGAATAAAACTATTTTAATAAATCCTATGCACAATAAATAAAATATTATTTTAAAATACATTAAAAAAGAAAAGAAAAAACCCCACTTACCAGTAGGCAGACACTCCAAGTCAATCCATAATGATGTAGATGTTTATACGAAGAACTGAGCAAATTAAAATGGTTAAATAGTCCCAGGGAAATATTTTTCAAAGAAAAAAGAAGAGCACCATTTTCCCACATGAGCAGACCTCCAAACTCTGTGCCCCTCCCCTCCGGAAAATTCAGGAAGTAACAGTCTTTCCCTCTCTAGCCAGGTGTTTCCTGCAGCTCTATGGTAATGGGTCATTTTTTCTTATAAAAGTGAGTAAAAAGGGCCATGGGGGGGGGTCCGTTTTCTTGCTTTAAAGTTTTAATATCTTCAATGAAAGTACTGAGACAAAGAGAGAAGTTAGTTAGACAGGGTGTCTTTTGTCTTGCCCCGGTTAGGATTTCTTGCCCCGGTTAAGATTTCTTAATCAAATCCACTGGGCTTTCAACATGATGCCAGAAAAAAATCGGGACTTTTTTAAAATGTGGAGGGACAAGGGACAAATTGTTATAAAGCGTGATTGTCACACTGAAATCGGGGCGTCTGATCACCTTACCCATGCATAACCAGTCTAGAGAATAATAGGGTGGGGCCTGATATGAACTGAATCCCAGACAGTGGTGGGATTCAAATTTTTTTACTACTGGTTCTGTGGGCATGGCTTGGTGGGTGTGGCAGGGGAAGGATACTATAAAATCTGCAGTCCCACCCCACTCTATGGGAAGGCTACTTGAAAATCCCCATTCCCTCCCAATCAGCTGGGACTCAGGAGGCAGAGACTAGGGTAGGGGCAGTCAGAGGTAGTATTTATACAGGTTCTCCGAACTACTCAAAATTTCCGCTACCGGTTCTCCAGAACTGGTCAAAACTTGCTGAATACCACCTCTGATCCCAAAGTGGCTTGACTTGCTGTTCTGCTCAGGGACACAGGTGTAACAAGGGACAAGAGTTGTCAGGGAGAGTGGGCTGGAAATAACAGCAGATATTTCCAAAACTGCTAGCTACCAAATCACAGAAAGAACAGTACTGTACAGTCTAGGATTTGGCTGGTGATTGCAGACACTTTAGGTAAGAAATTTCAGGGACTTTTCTCTAGAACACGGTATTTTCTTTTCAAAATCGCCTTAAGTGCTGAAGGCAATGGATGTTCTTATTCAGAACAAAGATTTATTTTCAAAAACTGCTTAAACACCAAAGGCAAGGTCTTTTCTCACACGGAACAAAGTATTATTTTCAAGCCCTGCTTAAGTGCTGAGAGCAAGAATTGTTCTAAGAACAGTTTTATTTTCAAAATCTGCTTATTGATCCAGTCCAGGATTTCCTTAGAGTTGTGCTTCCAAAATCTGTGACACATAAAAAGGCAGTTTGAAGCAGGGATCCTCGTTTCATCCTAATGTTTTTGACCTCAGTTCCCATCACCTTCAGTGAGCAAGGCCAGTGATAAGGAGATGGAGGAACTGAAGCCTAAAACAGTTGGAACGAATCATGTTGTTTAGCCGTATTTTAGATACTGAGCCTTTAATACTATTACATCATGACTTGAATAGGCATTCCAATAGAAAATAATATGAGTTTTAGTTCAATTTTTAACACTGGCTACTTATTCTTGCAGTTTTTCTGAAGCACAAAATCCTATAAGTCTATTCTTTGAGATAGAAAAATCATGTTTTATATTAATCCAAAAATGAATTACAAAATGAATCCTTGGCATTATCAGCAGAAATGTCTTTTTTATCTGCTCACAGGACTTGCCTGTTATCCTATTTATTTTAAGACAGTTGTTATAGTTAAATCTTGTCACTTTTAGTGACTGCTGTGCCAAAAAAATCTTTTGTTTTTTAACCTTTTTGTTTGAAACGTAGTAAGGAAAATCACTTATTTGTATTGCTTAACATCCCCAATGGTCATTAGTTCTTATTATGCTCTTCCTAAGTCCTTCTTCATCCTTTATAAAATGACATTCTTGAGCTCAAAAATGTTATAAGCCCCAGATGATTTGTTTTTAGCTTGAGCCTGGGAGAAAAAGATAAGGGGACAAAACTATAATCTGAAACAACTGGTTTTATTGACTTGCCACTTTTCCTTCTCTACCTCAGTGTGTGGGTGGGTGTGCGCCCACGCACATGCACACATATATGGGTTAATCAATCAACTAACCATCACAATGGTAAAAAACGATTACATATATTGGTGCTTAAAATATGTACACGTTTCTCAAATAAAAGCAAATGAATAAACAGTAAACAAGTGTTGTACCTATCTCATGCCATATTCTAATGACAAAAAATCTATACATTCTAGAACTAATCATGTTATTGAAAAAAATAGAATCTTTCTTCATGTACATTACTAGTTTATTCTAGAACAAAGAACCTATGCCCATGGGTTTTATATGTTCTTGTTTAAAAGAACTAGAAGTTTTAATTCCATTCAAAGTGTTTGCATAAGACCTTAAAATTTCAGTAAGAAGATAAAACTAGCTATACAAAATAGGAAGATGAAATTAAATAAGACAAGGTCATGTCAGAACTTGAAAATAAAATAAAATTTGACTTCTTTACGGGTAATAAGAATAATAAATCATAACCTATTTAGAATAGCTAAAGCTTTAATAAAATGTCTCCCAGTGTTCTTAGCTGTCTAGATAATAGATGACAGTAGCCACACATTAACAAATATTTTAATTCTGAAGCAGTAATGACAAAAGAAAAACATTTTTGTTCTAAAAAGGCAGCACTATACAACATAAACATGCAGCCAATTCTCCCTGAGTCATAAACCTATATATATTTGTTTGCTTGTTTATTTGTATCCCACCCTTATATAGACAATATTTGAGGCATATATATACTATTTTGATATAGTGAGAGGAAACAATCACAATTATGTTCAATTTTACAATATTAATGAGAGTAGTGAGGTCTACGAATGTGGGGAATGTCCCATATTTGTTCTGGGATAAGCCTGAGGACATCCCACAACAGTAGTAGCCATCAAGAAGCAATACTCAATACAACTGCAATCTGATCATTGTAGAGAGTACCAAGATAAATGTGAACAGCTCTTAGCTAAGAGCCTGTATTTCTTTGTTCTCACAGGAGTTTGCTGGATATATTTGGGGAAGCCATGATCATTTTTTGATTTTCAGACACGACCCTCAATCTGAGGTGACCTCCCCATCACAAGACCCTCACTTGATATGACCTTCACCTGGTCCATCAGAAGACCCTTCACAAGATCCTCACCTGACACAACCCTCAATCTGAGGTGACCTCCCCATCACAAGACCCTCACTTGATATGACCCTCACCTGGTCTATCAGAAGACCCTTCACAAGATCCTCACCTGACACAACCCTCAATCTGAGGTGACCTCCCCATCACAAGACCCTCACTTGATATGACCCTCACCTGGTCTATCAGAAGACCCATCACAAGATCATCACCTGACATGACCCTCAATCTGAGGTGACCTCCCCATCACAAGACCCTCACTTGATATGACCCTCACCTGGTCCATCAGAAGACCCATCACAAGATCATCACCTGACATGACCCTCAATCTGAGTTGACCTCCCCATCACAAGACCCTCACTTGATATGGCCCTCACCGCGTCCATCACAAGACCCATCACAAGATCCTCACTTGACATAACCAGTTCCACCACAAAACCACGTTCGATTAAAGCGCGCTTGACGAAACCGCATAGCTGACATCATCAACAGGGCGACAACAGCGCGGAGACAGAAGCACGCTGTAAAAGCTAAACCTAAAATTAACCCCTAAACCTAAACCTAACCCCCCTAAACCTAATCCTAAACCTAACCCCAAACCTAACCCTTAACCTAACCCTAAACCTAACCCTAAACCTAACCCTTAACCTAACCCTAAACCTAATCCTAACCCTTAACCTAACCCTAACCCTAACCCTTAACCTAACCCTAAACCTAACCCTAACCCTAAACCTAACCCTAAACCTAACCCTAAACCTAACCCTAAACCTAACCCTTACCTTAAGTTGAATCGGCTTGCTTTCAAAGCGCTATTTAAAGGACCCTTCTTTCTCCGCGCTTGCTGTTGTCGCCTGTTGATGACATCAGCGACGCAGTTTAATCGGGTGCGACTTAGTCGAGCGTGGTTTTGTCATGCCACGGACATAACCCACATCTGATGTGACCTCTCCATCACAAGACCTACTGACCACACCATGCCCTTACAAGCAGAAGATCACCAGCACTGGCATCCCTTAAACTCTGCTAAAGATGTTACCTTGCCTGTTAACAAAACATTTGCAAACCAAAGCAGAAGCTCAGAGAATCAACTTCCACCCTCTTCCTCCACCTGAGCTACAGGGATTCGCTCCATCGCAAAGGATTGAGAGACTCTGAGGAATCCAAGACAACAGGAGGCCCATCTCCTTGAAGTTCTTCTTACTCATCACAGCCAACGGAGGATTCCAGCAATATGTCCACAACTCGGTTGACCCTCTTGGAGGCCAAGTGACATACGGCCTTGAGGGTGAGGTCTTTCGTTGCTGGGTGGGTAATATTCGGGAGACGGTGGTAGATCTCCTTCAAGATCATGGGTATCTATGGCAAAAGAGAGATTGGAGGATGAGATTCAGTGTTGGTCTCCATTGGAGATGCAGTAGGGACGATAACTCCCACTCATTGGGGGAAATAAATTGGCCCCCACAATGTCAACGTTTGCCCTACATATTTTAAAAACTCAATTTTTTTAAAAAAAACCTCCTGATTTGTCCAGCTGCCTGTGATATTTTATTTATTGGTTTATTTTAGGAGATTTATATTGCCGCCTATTCACACATGACGACTCAAGGTGGCTGACAAAGCCATAAAAACACCTGGAGCCTTCACCACTGCCACATTGGCTCACCAAATGTTATTTTTCATGAAAGAAATATGTCTCCTTTGTTTTGCCCTTACCTTCTTCTGGGAGGTTTGGATAACTTTCTCAACAGCCCTAAGATCACTCAGTGGCCTCCCATCCAGCCTTAGCCGCCTTAAAACCAGCAGAAGTGTCATCACTGAGCCAACAAGGTCTCAGCCATTCTCATCTTTGTTTTCTACAAAATCTCCTACATCCCTTTTGCTCCAAACCCTGCAATGTCCTTACTTCCTCCATATCCATGCCACACTCCACTAGGATGGCATTGAGGAGCAGCCCCACAGACTGAGACATGTTCTTGTCCATGTGTGTCAAAGCCTCCAGGGTTTCCAAGATCAGCTGCATTAGCTGCAATGGGCTGAGATGCTCCCCAAAGGCCTATCGGAGAGAAGGAAAGGAGACCATGCACAGATGCATTAGAGCTTTGACGCCCTTCTCTTGAGACTTTGACCCAGATTGGGGGACAGCACACCATGTAGAGATGCAGCCTTATTCCATGTCCTCCATCAGGTGGGATTCGGATGGGGGTCAAAGAAGCCAACATGGCATCTGCCCTTTCTTCCTCCTAGGCATTGGGGGGAGGGGTACCCAAAGCCCAACCTTGGGGGATGCCATCCCCACTGTGAGATTGACTCCTTTGAGGCTCTCCAGGTCAGGAGGAGGAGCAAAAGGAAGCCAGGCCAAAGGCTGATCCAAAACATACCTTCGCCATTTTGGAGATGTTGTTGTGGAAGATCCCAGAGCCCGAAACAAAGAAATCCTCCCTCTGCCAATGTACAATGTTGCCCTTTTTGTGCTTCTGTTTCTTGTCCATTTCTTTTGCTTGGGAGAGAGGGGAAAAAACCACAAGGTCAGATTTTTGCCTTCGGAACCTGGGAACTTCCTTTGTCTGACGTCCAGTTTAGTCATTGCAAGAGAAGAGAAGATCTGGAGTTCAGGGTTGACCTGAGGGGTCCCTGGTGCTCTCTGACATAGGGGGTTTCCTTGCAGGTGTTTCATTGCCCAACTAGGGAACGTCATCAGGGGGGATGACCATCAATACTTATGGAAGCACAGAGAAATGATCACTCCTTCAGGTACTGATGATGTTACCTAGTTGGGTCAGGAAAGTCAAGAAGAAAACCACCAAGCTCAGAGAGCACCAAGGGCCCCACAGTCGTTCTCCTCCTCTTCCTCCTGCTCCCTTTTCCCTCTCGCTTTCCTACTTTCTCGTTACCTCCTCCTCCTTTCCCTCTCGTCTTCCTCCCCCAGTCTCTCCTCCTCCTCCCCCTCATCATCTTCCTCTCCCTCGCTTCCTCTCTCTTCACTCCCTTCTCATCTCCTCCTCCACTTGCTGCTTCTCTTCATCCTCCTTCTCCTCCCTGTCTTCCTTTCTCCCTCTCCTTGCTCCCTGCCCCTCTCTTCATCGTTCCTTCTCTCTCTCTCTCTCTTCTTCTTCCTCCTCCTCCTCCTCCTCCTCCTCCTCCTCCTCCTTTCTAACTGACTCACTCAACGTGAAAATAGCCTTCTTAAAAGGACCCCTGGCCCTGAATAATGCCAATATCAACTGCCAATTCCAGGCATCTCTGCTAAGCCCAACGACCCAATGTTTCTTGGCTAAGCCACAGACTGTGCCACCCAATTCTCTCCTGGGCAGGGAGCATCCCTGGTCTTCTTGCAGCAAATCAACCCTTGGAGTCCAAAGTTCTCACCCATTTTGCTCATGAGGAGGTGGTACAGGTGGTAGGCAGCCTCTGTGGACGTCTGGCCAACTTCTGGGCTGGTGTCGCCAAAGTGCAGGGCCAGCAAAGCCAACAGCTGTCCCAGCAAAGAAAAGTCAGCTGTGGTCTAAAGAAAGGAAGGGAAAAGGAGGGGAAAGAGGAGAAGGGGAGGGGGCTCATGCAGCTTTCAGCTGGCTGAAATCAGGGAATAAGAACCATGGAACCACAGAATCTTAGATACACAGAATGTTAGAATCATAGAATTATCAAATATTTGAATCTTAGAATCTTTGAATCATTGAGTCATAGAATGTTTGAGTCTTAAAATTTTAAATTGATAGAATCTCAGAATTGTAATAATCTTAAAATTATAATTATATAATCTTTGAATAATAGAATATTTGAATCATCAAATCTTTGATTCTTCAAATCATATAATCATACCATCACAGAATCTTAAAATCATAATCTTTGAATCCTCAAATCTTAGAATCTTTGAATCACAGAACCTGAGAATTACAGGATCTTTGAATCGCAGAATCTTTGAATCACAGAATCTGAGAATTACAGAATCTCAGAATCTTTGAATCACAGAACCTGAGAATCTCAGAATCTTTGAATCAGAGAACCTGAGAATTACAGAATCTCAGAATCTTTGAATCACGGAACCTGAGAATTACAGAACCTCAGAATCTTTGAATCACAGAACCTGAGAATTTCAGAATCTCAGAATTTTTGAATCACAGAACCGGAGAATTACAGAATCTCAGAATCTTTGAATCACAGAACCTGAGAATTACAGACTCTCAGTATCACAGCATGACAGAATCACAGTTGCTGGAAGGGACTGTGGAGGTCTTCTCCTCCAACCCTATGCTCAAGCAGGACTCCTTGTATCCTCCTGGTCACATCCCAATGGTGCTTTTCCCAAAAGGCAGCTGGACTTTCTTGGGGGTTTTCCTTTCTTTGAAAACATTTTGCTTCTCATCCCAAAGGGAGACTTACGTCAAAATTGATGTTGTCCAAAACGAACTTAAGGACATGCTTGGCGCTCTTGAGGGCTCTCTCTCTCTTTTGTGGCTCTTGGGACAGTCGATCCAGGGGTTTGTGTGCTACCAGGGGAAATGAAGGAGAAGGAGAAAAGGAGGAATGGGTCATTCCCAGTTGGAAGAGCCACAGACTCCACATGGAAACAGAAGGGCCAAATCCAGCCTGAACATCTGGCTGACCAGGCGACCCACCCCAAGAAAGGATCTCTCTTTACCGTCAGGATCTCCTGCAGGGCACCCAAATTGGGAGCCTCAGACAGCAATCCAGTCAGCATGTTGTTGCAGGCGCTGGCTCTCTGCTGATAGAAATCCTTTAAAAAGGAGAAAATGTCAGAAGGAAGGAGGGGCGTCAAGGAAGGAACGGCTCCTGAAAGAATCACTTTGGTTGTTAAGTTGGTCACATGGTTGTTAAGTGAATCTAGCTTCCCTTTTACTAGTCAGAAGGTCACAGAAAGGGGGGTCATGTGACCCTAGAATACTCCGACCGTCATAAATCTGATTCAGTTGCTAAGCATGTGAATTCTGAGGATTATCTGAGACTACCTAGGAATCATAGCTAGTCCCTGCAGACCAGTGACATGCGGTGAGGTTTATGGCTGGTGAGGCAAGCGGGCAAAAGCCGCCCTATGTCTGCCGCCCTATGTCTTCCAGCAGTGGGGCTTCAGCAGGGCTTTCGGTGCTGTGACCGCCACAGCTGCGGGGATTTGGCAGGATGCGTCCCACTCTATGGCAGACACAGCGGCAGGGCTTTAAAGCCACGGCGCTGTCTCCGCCATAGAGGAAAAACTTCCTTAGACCAATGGAAGACTTTAAAAGCAGAGAAGACCTATAGAAAGCTTCAAAGAATCAATGCTGGATGGAACCAAAGCCACCCTGCCACCCCGGCACTAGAGGCAAAAGCCACTCAGCCGCTATGTCCAAAAGCCCTGCCAGCCGCTATGTCCCACATAAAAAATAAAGTGCCAGCCTGGGCGCCAGCAGAGGCGGGTACAACACACACACACACACACTACTTACAATAATACAATTACTTACAAATACATTAATTTTGAATTCTTTCCCTTTCCTCTGACCCACATCCTTTTCCAGCTATTTCACAATCACAGAGGATTTCAACTCTGCTCTTGCCTGCCATGATGAAGATTTAAAAATGTAAAAAGAAAAAGGCAAGAACTGCTGAGGTCAGGCTGGGTTAGTTGCTGCCAGAGCCTCCAATGGATGAGTCTGCTTAACTCTTTAAAAAAAGCCTCTAAAAAAGTGCCCTCTACAGGAGGAGGCGAGAGAACCACGTGCCTCATCTACATAAGGAATTTTTCAGCTTTTAACCCTTGCTTAACTCTGCTCGAGTGATCATAAAGATAGACTAAATGAGGCATGTGGTTCTCTCACCTCCTCCTGTAGAGGGCACTTTTTAAGAGGCTTTTTTAAACAGTTAAGCACTAAGCAGAGTCATCCACTGTGACTCTGGCAGCAACTACCTCAGCCTTTTTCCTTTTTTTTTCTTTTCATGATGACAGTGGTGAGGTCCTGCCTCCTCTGACTGCATGTCACCTTTGCAGACCATGGTTTCTCTGCCCCACCATGTCCCTTCTTTTGTTGGAGGGCAAAGAGAGGAGATGGGAATTGGTCTTGAGAAGATCCTTCAACCAGAAGAAAAAAGAGAAGTAGAGGAAGAGGGAAAAGATGGGGAGGAAAAACGCCTGGAGATGTTTAGGGCTTCAAAATAGGGACTCCTGGGATCCAGAAACGTACAACGAGAAGGGGAAGCAGACTTTCAAGACCAAAGAGGAAGGGACAACCCAAGGGGATCTTTGGCTCGAGGGATGGATCCAGGGCTGTTAAGGAGATCAGGAATCCTGTTCACTGCATCCTTGTTTCCAGGTGGATCCCCTACTGCTTTGCTCCATCTGGACTGCTCACCTGAGAGTGAGATGATGGGGGTTGGCTATCTGTTTTCATTGTGGACACTTTGATAGCTGGCAACGAAAACACCTTCTGGATGCTTTGGTTGACCACTTCAGACCTCACCTTGGAGTTCAAGGAGGGCTTCATATGGCTGATGAAAGACAAGAAAAGAGGGAGGTGTGAGGAGATCCTAGACTCAGGGGGCTAAAAGGGATCTTGGAGGTTTTCTACTCCAACCCTTGCTTGATGGTCCTTAAACCATTTCAGTCATATGGTTGTCCTCTCTTTTCATGAAAACCTTGAGTAATGGGGAGCCCACAACTTTTGGAGGAAAACCCTTCCACTTATTGATTGTTCTCAGTGGAAGGGTATGTCTTCTGGATATCTCCCTCCCTCCCTCTCTCTCCCTCTCTCTCTCTCACTCACTCACTCACTCTTTCTCTCACTCTCTTACTCCATCCATCTATTCATCCATCCATCTATCCACCCACCCACCACAGCCCTGATGTGTCCCTCAATGAAATGGAGTTTGACACACACACACACACACACACACACACACACACACACACACACACACAGATGTTCTAGAGCACTGGGACTTGGCATGGAAATCCCATCACTTGGTCCAACTCCAAGTTCCTCCCCAGCTGGTGGGAAGATGAGTGTGGTGCAGGTACTTACCTCATGCAGGTGATGGTGGTGATGGCTTGATGGAGAATTATGATGGACAGGGGTCTCGCGGGCTCATCTTCAATGACTTCCTGAAAGGTGAATGAAAAACATGTAAGGAAGCTCCTGAGATGTGGCCACCATCCGGATGGCACTATTCCCATCTCTAGGCCTTTTCTGGTTGACACAGGAAGTCCTCAACTTACAACTGCTCACTTAGCCACCATAAAGTTATGATGGATCTCTCCAGGATCCCTCTTAGAACCAAGGAGAAATTTCCCGACAGAACAATTAATCAGTGGAACAACTTTCCTCCAGAAGTTGTAAATGCTCCAACACTGGAAGTTTTAAGGAAGAGATTGGATAGCCATTTGTCTGAAGTGGTGTAGGGTTTCCTGGCTGGACTAGAGGACCTCCAAGGTCTCTTCCAACTTTGTTCTTCTAATTCTAACACTTATGACCCAGATTTGAAGTCCTGAGAGACTCTTCTTCCTCAGGGATCAGAGGATCATATTTTGGTCGCTTGGCAACCGGCCTGCATTGATGGCAGTTTGCAGTGTCTCCTGACCATGGTTTAAGTCAGGGATGGGTAACTAGGGCCTCACTACGACCTGTGAACTTCAACTCCCAGAATCCCTGAGGGCCGGAGAATTCTGGGAGTTGAATCCACCGCTCTTAAAGTTATACAATTCCGCCCTCTGCCATTCTGGACATTGGCTCTGTAGTTTCTTCTAGAAAGTCTCAATGCCTTTTTTCTTCTTTCTTCCCCTAATTTCCCATTTCTATTTGTCATTCTACTTTATATATTAAATATCTGTCTATCTATCTGTCTCTCCTTCTCTCTCTCTCACTATCCATCCATCCATCCATCCATCCATCCATCCATATCTATCTATCTATCTATCTATCTATCTATCTATCTATCTATCTATCTATCTATCTATCTATCTATCTATCTATCTACCCACCCATCTATCTATCTATCATCATAGGCAGGGGGTTGGACTAAAAGACCTCCAAGGTCCCTTCCAACTCTACTATTGTATTGTATTGTATTGTATCTATTTTTTTGTCTGTCTGTCTCTCTCGGGATATAAAAATAAACACCAATAAAAAAACAATGGGGAAGCCTGTTTCATGAAACAACTGTGTGACTAATTTAACGGCAGTGATTCAGCTAACAACGGTGGAAAGAGAAGTCATACAATGGGGCAGAATTCACTTAACAGCCATCCCACTTTGCAACAGAATCATTTGGGGCCCAATTGATTGGAATTCAATACAGTTCAAATTCTCTTTCAAACCTAAATGCGCTCAGAAGCACCTGCCCCGCCTCTCCCCACTTACAATGACCTTGATGACCAATTCCTGTTTCTCAGGTAGATGGAGGTCTTGCCTCCTGTTGAAGGCAGCCACTTTGGTGATCATGATGATGGACCTCATGAAGGCTTTCTTCAGGCCTGCGTCCTGGGAAACCCAAGTGGGAAGAGGGTGAGGTGAGAATACACCAGGAGGAAGAGAGTGCATCTATTTATTTCAATCTTTATGTAGCTGACCGTCTTTCCTTGAACTCTGGGGGTCTCCCAATCAAAATACCCCTTGGACATTCTAGGTTCTAGTCCCACCTTAGGCATGAGAGGCAGCTGAGAGACTTTGGGCCAATCACCAAGAGATGGAGAGTTCTAGTCCTGCCTTAGGCATGAGAGGCAGCTGAAAGACTTTGAGCCAAATCACCAAGAGATGGAGAGTTCTAGTCCTGCCTTAGGCATGAGAGGCAGCTGAGAGACTTTGGGTGAATCACCAAGAGATGGAGAGTTCTAGTCCCGCCTTAGGCATGAGAAGCAGCTGAGAGACTTTGGGCCAATCACCAAGAGATGGAGAGTTCTAGTCCCACCTTAGGCATGAGAGGCAGCTGAGAGACTTTGGGCCAATCACCAAGACATGGAGAGTTCTAGTCCCGCCTTAGGCATGAGAGGCAGCTGAGAGACTTTGGGCCAATCACCAAGACATGGAGAGTTCTAGTCCTGCCTTAGGCATGAGAGGCAGCTGAGAGACTTTGGGCCAATCACCAAGACATGGAGAGTTCTAGTCCTGCCTTAGGCATGAGAGGCAGCTGAGAGACTTTGGGCCAATCACCAAGACATGGAGAGTTCTAGTCCCGCCTTAGGCATGAGAGGCAGCTGAGAGACTTTGGGCCAATCACCAAGAGATGGAGAGTTCTAGTCCCGCCTTAGGCATGAGAGGCAGCTGAGAGACTTTGGGCCAATCACCAAGAGATGGAGAGTTCTAGTCCCGCCTTAGGCATGAGAGGCAGCTGAGAGACTTTGGGCCAATCACCAAGACATGGAGAGTTCTAGTCCCACCTTAGGCATGAGAGGCAGCTGAGAGACTTTGGGCCAATCACCAAGACATGGAGAGTTCTAGTCCTGCCTTAGGCATGAGAGGCAGCTGAGAGACTTTGGACCAATCACCAAGAGATGGAGAGTTCTAGTCCTGCCTTAGGCAGGAGAGGCAGCTGAAAGACTTTGAGCCAAATCACCAAGAGATGGAGAGTTCTAGTCCTGCCTTAGGCATGAGAGGCAGCTGAGAGACTTTGGGTGAATCACCAAGAGATGGAGAGTTCTAGTCCCGCCTTAGGCATGAGAAGCAGCTGAGAGACTTTGGGCCAATCACCAAGAGATGGAGAGTTCTAGTCCCGCCTTAGGCATGAGAAGCAGCTGAGAGACTTTGGGCCAATCACCAGGAGACTGTGAGTTCTAGTCCCGCCTTCAGCATGAGAGCCAGCTGGGTGAGTCCACATCTGGCCCAGTTCTTCTCTCTCAATCCAACACACATCACAGGGTTGTTGTGGTTATGTGAAAAGGAAGAAAGAGGATAATGCGCTGCCTTGAGTGTAATGAATGTGATATGACCATAGATAAAGAAACCCCTAGCATTTCATCATCTCCAGGGCAATTGGAACAAGAAGCAGATCTGAATGGGAGGCATAACTAGGGGCTGGAGGTCACATGTTGAACCCAGATTCTCCGCAGCAACCTCTAAGACCTGCAGTCAGGTTGTCCTTGTTCACCAAAAGGGGATATTTGTAGCTCAGGGTTGAACTGTGGAGCCCTTGGTGCTCCCTGAGCTTGGTTGGTTTTTACAGACATTTCTTATATTTTTCCACCAGCAACTGAAATCCAGATAAGCCGAGATTAACCCCAGACAAACAAGGCAGCAGTAAACAACACATCAAGGAACTAGCAAAAGGAAAGCAACAGTCCTGCCAGCACTGACACGAGGGTAGAAACCAGCCTACCTTGTTTATGGTGGAGTACTGGATGAGAATTTCAGACACGATGGACTGGATGAAAACACCCAGGTCTTCAGGGGAGGCTCCCTGGGCTGCTTGTCCATAGCAGAGGATTGATGTTGTCCTAATCCTTCTGTCAGACAGATATTGTGAGTCCTGCCAGGACAAAAACGAGGGGGTCAAACTCTTTTCCCAAGCACCAGAAGACAAGACAAGAAGTCATGGATGGAAACAGATGGAGATTCTTAGTCATCCAGGTCATGGTCCCTTCTAGAATTGATGAAATGACCTAGTTGGGTCACGAAAGGTCTACATTTCTTGCAACCAAGCTCAGAGAACACCAAGGACCCCACAGTCTTCTTCTTCCTCCTCCTCCTCCTCCCCCCAAAAAAACTCCACAGTTCTCCTTCCCCCCTCCCTCCTCCTCCTCCCACTCCTCCCTCTCCTCCTCCTCTCCTATTCCCTTCTCCTCCCTTCCCCTCCCCTCTTCAAAACCTGTTCCCTTCTAAAACTGATGAAATGATCTAGTTGGGTCGCGAAAAGTGTACATTTCTTGTAACCAAGCTCAGAGAGCACCAAGGACCCCACAAAGTTGGAGGTCTCAGCCCCCACAGGCAGCCCACTCCCACTCACCTCTCTTTCTGTCTCGTCTGCAATTGAGATTGCCAGAAGCTTCTTGAGGTGATCTTTCACAAGGTCCTTCTGCTTGGTATTCCTCAATTTTAAGCCATAATATTTGTACAGATTTATCTGAAGGTTGGAAAAAGAGTTTGTGATTCTAAGGGAGCTCCACCCATTATCCAGGACAAGGAAGCACAGGACAAAGGATGATCAGAAAAGGAACAAGTGTGGTCAAGCACAGAGCCATTTCCAACTAAGCATGGCTTACTCGCCATGGCCCACTCAACAGAGAACAAGAGTTATACTAATAGCAGTGTTCCAATATCTCAGGGGTGGCCCCAAAGAAAAGGGAGTCAACCTATTCTCCAAGGGATCAGAAGTCAGGACAAGAAGCAATGGATGGAAACCTATCAAAGAGAGAACCAATCTAGAACTAAGTAGAAACTTCTTAGTGGAAGATCTTAGTAGAAGATCTCCGATGTCCCTTCCAACTCTCTTTATTATGTTATTCTGTGACTAATCAAGGAGAACTAAGGAGGAACTTCCTAACAATGAGGACAATTAACCACTGGAACAGTTTGCCTCCAGAAGTTGTGGGTGCTTCTTCACTAGAGATTTTTAAGAAGAGATTGGACAACCATTTGCCTGAAATGGAAAAGGGTTTTCTGCTTGAGCAAGGGGTTGGACTAGAAGATCTCTGAGGCCTCCTTCCAAGTCTGTAAATCTAATATTCATTTGTCTGTCTAATATCGAAGAAATGTGGAAATAAGCATCAAATAAAGGATGCCAAAGGAGAGAGAAAATGAAACGACAAACATTAAAATGATTTTTAACATTGGCTGAAGGAGCCGATTCCGTGACGAGACGACGCGCGATCTCAAAGCTCTGAGATTTCACTCGACACTTTTATTGCTGGGGGGGGGGGTCCAACTGACCTAAATCATCCTGAAGAGATGGTGAACAGGAAGATTACATCTTGCTGATCTCAGGGAAATAGCAAATCTCCGAGAAAAGCAAGGGGAAAGTCTTCGGTTGGCAATAAAAATTCCAGTCTATCAAGGCTGACAAAGTCAGGGCAATATGGAGGAGAAGTGTTAAGCTGGTAAGAAACTTTTATTGTTTTTTAAAAAACGGACTGCCTATAAAATTTTAAAACTAACTTAAATCAAAGAATAGAAGAACTTAGTGGTGATTTTGATTTTTGAATTGGTTCTGGACAGTGGTTATCTTACTTTCTAAATGTTATTTACATGGATTGATTCTAAGTAAACCTTTTCAAATGGATGGATTACTCTAACATTTCTTCTGACTGTCAGCTACAAATTGGCTGTTTACATCTCGACACTTTTATTGCTTGGCTGTTCTGGCTTAAGATCTGATAAGAGTGTACAGCTGTCCCTTTGTAGTTTGTTTTTACTTGTGAGTGTTTCAATCTTGCTGAGCTTCCAAGAAAAAATACAACTGCGTATAAACGATACTTCAAGCGATACTTTTAGCTTTGAAGAGGGTGTTTAATACAGAGGAAAGGATTGAGAGAAAATTGGACTATTTGGTGCATTTGGCAACAAAATGTGATGAAAAAACTGAGGATGTTCATCAAATACAAAATAAGAAGATGGAAATTCAAAAAATTGAAATGCAAGAGTTTGAACCTGTTGATATTCGTGGCAATTGGTTTATTTCTGAGGGAGGAAAGAATGGAATATTCGAAGAGAAATTAAATGGAGAGAAAACTTATTTCAAAGGACAGGACATAGAAGGAGAAGAAAGCTTTAAAGAACTTATGGACTATGAAATACTATTTGCAAAATATTTGATAACACTGCTGAGAATTAAAGATAAGCTGACAAAGGAAACAGAAGGAGGGCGTCAACATTATATGAGAGATACTACAAACAAGAACGTCAAAGAGGACTTCGTACAGACTTGTTTAAAAAAAGTTTGGAGAATTGGATCCACAAATGGCAGTAGATATAAGATTGTTTTGTTATTGGAGAGATACAGGTTGATAGAAGGAAGAGTATAATTCAAAATTTGCTAAACTTAGTTAAATCCAGTGATAATAGGTACAGTTAAATAAAAATTGATAATGATAGTAATGTATACAATGTTGAGCTATGATAAGTAATAATTGGATATGAGAAGGGAAGGTTAGAAATATTTTTGGACTATATATAAAGATTATTAATAACAATAATAAAAAACAAAATTAGACACAGTCAAGTTTTAACTAATAGGGGGAAAATGTTATGATATAGGATATAGTTAAATAAAGAAAGGATAATGATAATAAATTATATACATGGAGGATTAGAAAATTTTGGTATTAAATATTATGGATGTTTAGCTAAAACAGGATATGAGAATTTAATGTTAATGGAGGATTTTACAAATAAGTAAATGAAATGCCAGCATGTGTTTATGTATTAAATCTTGGTATATTTTAGGATGAAGGACGTTTAAATAACTATAGTCAAATAAAAGTGGAGGCATGATGATGGTAACATAATAAATATTTGAGTTAAGATATTTGAATTAATATGAATTATATTTGATGATGGTGGAAGAGATGCACAAAAGCCTTTTGTAACCAGCTGATACACTTTCTACAGTATGTAAAGAAGGAGGAGTTGTAAGTTTGTTTTGAAAATAAAATTAAAAAAATTTCAAAAAAATGATTTTTAACATTATTGGAAAGAATGAAATTGTTAAATTAACCCGTGGCTAGTCGGCCATGACTTGTAGGCAGTGGGGAGTTGGCCACAGCAAGTTGTCCTCTTCTGACCTTTGTCTAAGACAACTGCTATCCTTAAAGGGGAAAAGCTCAGCATATTTTACCTTGTCTTTAGACAAGAAGTGGGAAGGGCTTTGTTGTATTGAAGGTTTCTTGCTGATGGGCTGCAATCCACTCATTTCCCCCCACGGGGACTTTGTGGTCTGTAGGAATCTGCTGGGACAACAACAACAACAACAACAACAACAACAACAAAGAAGTTGTGAGGAAGTGAAGGAGCAGAGGAAGGAAGAGGTTTTTCTGTGTTTCCAAGGGGAGGGTTGGTCTCCCTTCTGCCTCAGGGTGCATTGGATCATTGATTCAACTTTTCTAGCTGGGACAGACACAAAGCACCTAAGAAGGACCATCCGGATTGCATCAGCTGGAGCCGAGAGAGCTTTTGAGAGGAACAGAAGGAAAAGCTCTGCCACAAATGGTGAGATGAAGAGCCTGGATTTTCTTCCTCTGTCTGGAATGGCCAGGACAAAAACCTGTCTCCAGAGGCTGGTAGTCCTTGATTTATTGTTGGGATCTGTCTGCCACAGTAGCCGAATCAGAGGGGGGGGAGGAGGCAGTGTGGGAGTCAGTGTCAGCATTGAAGCAACCTAGGAGCTCCAAGGGGGAAGAAGGAATGGAGCTGGCAGAGAGAGAGAGTGACAGGTGTGGAGCCTGGGCTCCAGCCCCCAGATGGAGACTCAACCGCCTCCAGGTCTGGAGGTGGCTGATGAGGAAGAGGAGGAATAGCTGGGCCCAGTGCCTGATGCATGGAAGCCCAGAAGGCAGAGGAGAGGAGAGCAGTGGAAATTTATGGGATGGAAGAGGCACCGCTGCTAGCAAAGCCCCACCCTAGCTCTGGGGGATAAGGGGGGGCGCGGAGATGAATAGGTGTGGCAGACATGTATGCATTTAAGTCAAAATAAAGCAAATTCAAGCAGCAACATCAAGGTCATCTCCAGGAGGACCTACAGTGTCCAGAGGGAGGGACTTCTACAAACTGCAAAATTGCTTAGTTGGGGAATGTGACTGATGACCCACCTTGAGGGAGGGGAAAACAGGATCAGAGCTAATGCGCAAAAAGTGAGGTCAGATTTGGTTTCACTTGGATGGGGCAGATATGAATCTCCTAATAAACAACTGGATTTCATTCAAAGGTTTGGTTGAGGCCCAGGATTTACTTAGGGCAGTGGTTCTCAACCTGTGGGTCAGGACCCTTTGACCCTTTCACAGGGGTCGCCTAAGACCATCGGAAAACACATATTTTCAATGGTCTTAGGAACCGAGACACCAATTTTATGGTTGGGGGTCACCACAACATGAGGAACTGTGTTAAAGGGTCGTGGCATTGGGAAGGTAGAGAACCACTGAATTAGGACATCAGTTGGAACCCTGACATAGGGAACATTGTCAGTACTACAAGGGAGTACAAGGTTTTCAGAGTGGAGGAGAAGAAGGGGAGGAAGGGGAGGAAGGGGAGGAAGGGGAGGAGGAAGGAGTGAGGGGGAGGAAAGAAGAGGGAGGGGGATGATGATGAGGTCTATGGGGTCCTTGATGGTCTCTGAGCTTGGTTGTTTTCTTGCAGACATTTCATGGCCCAACTATAGAACATCATCAGTGCTAGAATGGAGTGAAGTTTGCTCTCTGTTTATACACAATAGCTTGCCCTGAAAAATCAGGGAGCAAACATCACACTCACCAGCACTGATGATGTAGTTGGGTCATGAAATGTGTGCAACTAAAGAACCAAGTCCAGGGAGAACCAACGGCCCCATCTTCTTCTTCCTATCATATTCCCACAGGTGCAGGGTCCAGTTTTTGGATCATCGAGGGCCACTTTGCTCCGTCACCTGCATCGCCTGGGAGAAGGCCTGCAACTTCCATATCTTTGTTGATGACCTCTTGCCATCCCTGTTTTGGATGCCCATAAGGTCACCAGTCATTGACTTCCAGTTGGTAGGCAGTCTTGGCCACGGTGGAAGGTGCTGCTCTCAGGATGTGTCCTTATCAGCGGAGTCGGACTTCTCTCATCTTCTCTGTAATTGGTGCCACACCAAAATGTGGTTAAATGGTGTCATGTGTGATGTGGTCGCGAGGAGGTAATTGGCAGGAGGCGGTCTCTCAAGTATCTAGATCCACTACCATGAAGGGCTTTATGGGTGGTAAGTAGCACCTTGAAGCGCACCCAGAGATCGACAGGTAGCCAGCGCAGCTCGTGGAGGATAGGTGTTATGTGGGTGTACCGAGGTGCACCCACGATCGCTTGCGCGGCTGCATTCTGGACTTGCTGAAGTCGCCGGATGCTCCTCAAGGGCAGCCCCATGTAGAGCACGTTGCAGTATTCCAGCCTAGAGGTCACAAGGGCACGAGTGACTGTTGTGAGAGCCTCCCGGTTCAGGTAGGGTCGCAACTGGTGCACCAGGCGAATCTGTGCAAATGCCCCCCTGGTCACAGCTGATAAGTGGTGGTCGAAGGTCAGCTGTGGGTCCAGGAGGACTCTCAGATTGCGAACCCTGTCTCAGGGGTATAATGTCTGACCCCCCAGCCTGAGAGATGGGACACTAGCCAAGTTAGTGGGAGGGAAACACAACAGCCACTCGGTCTTATCCGGGTTGAGCACAAGCTTGTTAGCCCTCATCCAGTCCCTAACAGCTTCAAGGCCCCGGTTCATCACATCCACCGCTTCATTGAGTTGGCACGGGGCGGACAGATACAGCTGGGTATCATCCGCATATTGATGGTATGTTATCCCGTGCCACCAAATGATCTCGCCCAGCGGTTTCATGTAAATGTTGAAAAGTAGGGGGGATAAGACCGAACCCTGCGGCACTCCATATGTTAGGGGCCTAGGGGTCGATCTCTGCTCTCCAACTAACACCGACTGCAACCTGTCCGAGAGGTAAGAGGAGAACCACTGCAAAACAGTGCCTCCCACCCCCACCTCCCGCAGTCGTCGCAGAAGGATACCATGGTCGATGGTATCGAAAGCCGCTGAGAGGTCAAGGAGAACCAGGATGGAGGCGTGGCCTCCATCTCTGGCTCTCCAGAGATCATCGGTCAATGCGACCAAAGCGGTTTCTGTGCTGTAACCAGGCCTGAAGCCGGATTGGAAGGGGTCGAGATAGTCCATAAGTCGCCTGGGGCGGAACCACCTGGTCTCCGAAAGTCAAGCCTCAGTAGGCAGTGGTCTGACCATGACAGGGGTATGATCTCATTACCCCTCAGACCAAGATCACAAGTCCACTGCTCCGAGAGGAATATGAGGTCGAGCGTGTGACCCGCTGAGTGAGTTGGGCCCCGAATTACTTGGGTTAAGCCCATGGCTGTCATGGAAGCCATGAACTCCTGTGCCCCATCAGAGTGTTCACCGAGCGAAGGCAAATTGAAATCCCCCAGGACCATAAGCCTGGGGAACTCAATTGCTAGCTCGGCTACCGACTCGAGGAGCGAGGGGAGGGCTGCTGCAATGCTGTTGGGAGGCAGGTACGTTAACAGCAAGCCCACTTGACCCTTGAGGTCCAACTTCACCAGTAGGGACTCACACCCGACAAGCTCCGGAGCAGGGATCCTACGAGGTGCTAGAGACTCTCGGATAACAATAGCCACACCCCCACCCCTTCCCTGAGCTCTCGGCTGATGAAGCACCTGAAATCCTTCTGGGCACATCTCCACGAGGGGGACTCCTCCCTCCGGGCCCAGCCAGGTTTCAGTAATACATGCCAGGTCTGCCCTCTCGTCTAAAATTAAGTCCCGGACGAGGGGAGCCTTGTGAACTACAGACCTGGCATTTAGCGACAACAGCCTGAGGCCAGGGTCCTGATTACTCGCACCATCTGGCCTCGGAGTGGGACTCGTAGGGCCGGAAGGAGGGATCTCTGTGACGTAGCGAGCCCTCCTTCCCCGGTAATGGCCAGCCCTAAAGTCCCCGCCATATCTGCCCCTCCCCGTTACGACCATGATGCTCCGGCCCACTCCTGTGTCCGTGGTCCCCCCAACCACCCCAGTGACCCCCGCATTCCCCGGCAGGTCCTCTGAATCAAGCACACTATCAAGCATACTCATTCACTCACCCAGGCAGTGCCTACGTCGTAGTTAAAAACACAGAATACAACAATAATGGTAATAAAAAGTGGGATCATTCACTCAATTGCATACATATCACAAACATATCCCATACAAAGCAAGAGAAAAGAAGGAGAGAAAGAAAGAAAGAAAGATAGGTTGCGCAGCTGTTAGGATGCGAGTTCAGGCAAAGCCAAATGGCTCTCAGTGTTCAAGATGGTTAGAATAATTAGCGTCCAGTTATGGTCCAAAGAAGGTATACAGGGGAGTAACCCGTGTCCCCCTCTTCTACAGATCTGAAAGGGTCCAAAGAGTTTGGAGCAATTGAGGGAGCCAGGGGGCCTTCTTCCACAGGTGCTATCCCAGATAGAGCCCCAAGGGTAATGGCGGGTGATGATGGTGATAATGTTCAAAGCCAGGTGGGGGTGTGTGCCAGCGGGTCTAAAAATCCAGAGGCCGCGGCTAGAGGAGGCAAGATGTTGAAATGCCACAGTAGGGAAGCGCTAAATGGCAGGTGGAAAACACAAGGGGAGACCCCACCGCAACGAGGACGCCTGGGAGCCATTTCCGATCTCGCACATGCGCCAAATAGTCTTGACAAATGGCCTACAGAAAGGTTCAATTTTCAGCAACTCACACGGAAAAGCCTCGGCACTCCTGCCAGCCACGGCATTCTCAGGTGGCTATGATAGTTGTCAGTTGGCTATGATAGTTGTAGCAATCAAGTGAGGGGACCCCCCTCCTGGCAGCTGGGCTATAGTGGTCTTTCAGGCGCTGTTCACAGCAATCACGACGCTCCCAGCTGGTCTAGAGTCCCAGCGAACAAATAACATCTCAGGCAAAGTCTCCCAGTCAGCTGAGCCACATTAGTTCTCACAATGCCGGCTACAGCGTCTTCAGCATCTTTAGCACCTTTAAGCAAAGTTCAAAGAATAATACCACCTCACACCCGCCCCAATCTGTCACATAACACATCAGTGAGGTCTCACCAACACATCCAGGCTGCACTCATCCTTGCTCGCACCGTGTCATTTATGTCCCCTTTTGTTGTGGGGCACCAGTGGAACTGGCAGCAGAGTCGGACAGTGAGGAGATTGTGGAAAAACATGGGCCAGTCCTGGGGACTGAAGGAAGTTCACTGAAGCATTGGAGGTAGAGAAGGAGCTAGACAGCAGTGTGGCAGAGGAACAGCTGGAACCTTTTCCCAGTGTGTGCATGCACAGAGATGCCAGAAGACAAGAACTACTAAAAAAAACAGGGTGAACTTGGGAGTAAAGCCACATCTTGGAGGTGATTGGCAAATATTTTCATGTGTAATTTTCTATAAAATTCATCTTGGTTGTCATTAGGAGCATAAATTGCTACTAAAAGTATTTTCTTATTATTGCCCATAATTTCCACCATCAAAATTCTTCCATCATCATCTGTGTAGATTTGTTCTGCTGGGATTGTATCTTTGCTATACAAAACCACTCCTCTTTTCTTACATCTTGGCAACACAGTAAATATTTTCCCTAATTTTGGCTGCATCAGTATTTGTTCATGTTGCTTTTTAATATGTACTTCTTGTAGGCAGATTTTGTCCAATTTTAATTTCTGTAATTTATGAAATGTTTTCCTTCTTTTAATAGCCAAATTAAGTCCATTTATATTAATTGTAATCAATTTTTTCTTTTCCATATTTATATGGAAAAGTCTCCGTCTGATGAGCCAAGGTGGCGCAGTGGTTAAATGCAGCACTGCAGGCTACTGCTAGATCAGCAGTTCAGCGGTTCAAATCTCACCGGCTCAGGGTTGACTCAGCCTTCCATCCTTCCGAGGTGGGTAAAATGAGGATTGTTGGGGGCAATATGCTGACTCTCTGTAAACCGCTTAGAGAGGGCTGAAAGCCCTATGAAGCGGTATATAAGTCTACTGCTATTGCTATTGCTATACTTTATAAGAAGGATTTACTGCTCTAGTAGATCTCGGTTCTTGTTGTTCTCTAAGGTCAATGCTGCCTACCGCACCTTCTTCTTTCTGTACTCCTCTTGGAGTACAATTAGTGGTTTTTCTTTTCCTGTCTCCTCATCTTTCCCTCTCAAATGTTCTGCATAGAATAGTTCTGCTCTCACAGTTGAATCTATTCTGTATCTTTGTCCTTGCCATACAAACATGAGACCTTCTGATATCAGCCATCTATAATTAACAACTTTTTAAAGTAAAATTTTAGTCACAAATTGGTATTCTCTTCTTTTCTTTCACTCTTCTTGGTACTTGTTTCAAAACCGCAATCTCCTTATTTTTAATTCCAGTCTTTTGTCTCTTGCCTTCTCTAATATTTGTGTATTAATTGCTTTTTTAGTAAATCTTATATGAACTTCTCTTGGGAGATTGTTTCTCACTGCATATCTTATATAGACTCAAAACATCTTGTCTATACCATCCATCATCTTCTCTTTGGTTATCTCCAAGATGTCTGCCAGAATTTCTATCATTATTTCTGCCAGATTTTCTCCCTTTTCTTCTAAATCTGAAATAAAATCTGAAATCAGAGATAAAATTCTGATCCATTGATCTCCCATCCCAGTATTCCACTGTTATCTTTTCCAACCACACTGAATCTGGTATCAATATCTCTAATTTTCTTATCTCTTTGCTCATCTTTTTCTTCAGTTTTTTGAAGTCTGTTCTCATATTTCATCATCATTTGGTGAATATTCTCAATTTTTCCATCTCCTTTCCCTGCTTTTTGTTTGATGTTTTCTCTTCTTTGTTCTATATTTTCTATTCTCTTTTCAATGTTATCTGTTCTCTTTTCTATATTCTCTGGTCTTACTTGTATTTTTTGTATTCCTTGCATAATCATCTACAGTATCACTTCCTTGTCTTTTTCCTGTTGCAACATTGTGTATATTGATCTTTGTCCTCCAGATGATGAAGAGGAGGAAGTTGGTATTGCAGAGCCAGCGGCCGTTATCTTTTTACTCATTTCAAAACGGTTGATATACTATATGGTAGTTGAGAAATACAAAGTCTTCAGGTTCTTCTATACCTTAATCCACTTATATAAAGGACAGTTATAATCCCAAGTGGCCCTAATAAGAAGAGAGAGAAAAAAGGAAATGGAAAAAAGGAAAAAAGGGGGGAAAGGAAAAAAGGAAAAAATCTTCAGGCTCTTGTTTGTCCTAATCCAATTGGTTCCAGTTGTTTAAAAGTAAAAAAGTAAAAAACATATCATTCACAAAATAAATAAATAAAAGGAACAATAATAAAAGTCTTCATGTTCTTCTTTATCTTAATTAAGTTCAGTGAAATAAAATAACAAAATCCAGCAGGAAAAGGGGAAAATATATGTCTATATATGCATCCCCCAAAATAGACAAGAAAAACAGAAAAAAAGCACACACCTTCTTTAAGAAAAAAAGGGGGAAGCCAAACTTCTTCTGCAGAAGGCCTCAGACCAGCTGGCAGTGGTTAAATGAGAAGGAGAGTAGGGGAGTAAAAAGACAGAGAGAAAAAGGGAGAGAGAAATATTGCCACTGTAAAATCCAAGGCTCTTATATTAAGTTCCAAACAAAATTAGCAATTGTCTTTTCAAGTTCACTACACTCTTCTTTCTTTGAATTCCAAATTTTCTTTCATGCCCAAACTCCATACACTGATAGTATCCTAGAAGAGTACCTGTATAAACAATCTCCCATGCTCATCCCACTATCATTTCATAAACAGGCTTAAAGTTCTTGAAATATAACATCAGGTCTTAACTTTTTTTTTACTTTTCTCTAAACACTCATACAAGAAAAACAAAACAATGTTTCCAGGCCTCTGGATGGCAGTGTTATTTATTCTCTTCCACTTCCCTTATTTTCCTTATACTCAAAAAAGAAAAATAGATTCAAAAAGGAAATACATTTAGAGCCTTGGAAAGAGAAAAAAAGTAGGGAGGAAAAAGTCTTAGACAGCAAAAATTATTATGCAAATATTTAAGAAAGAAAAAAAAGAAAACCCAGTTTAAAAAGTAAAAGGCCTTTGTAAAAATCCAGCCAAATTCCAACAATAAAAAGGAAGAAAAAAACCACTCAACTTGACTCTGACTTAATCTCGCCGCTTAGCCTCTTCAGTCTTCAATTTTAAATTAACTTTTAGTCTTTTAGAGTGTTCTCTCGAATAATAATGATGAAAAGTCCTCTCACCAGATCAACAAACTTTCTCTTTTTTCTATACTGGAGCTGTCCCCGATTTCAGCACCTTTGATGGCTGCCTCACAGCTGCTGGAAAAAAGGCTCCTCCTGGATCAACCAGGGACTTTGAAATGTCCCTGGGATCAGTAGGATATGGCTTTCCCTGTCACCGTCTCTACGGGATGGTTTAGGTCAGAGATATCTCTGGAGCTGCAAGATCACCCGTCGTACCACCGCGACATTATCCCCCTCTCCCATTCTATTTCCATTTCCATTTCCATTTTTATTCTTATTCTATTCTATTATTTCTATTTCTATCTCTATTATTTCTATTTCTATTTCTATCTCTATTATTTCTATTTCTATCTCTATTATTTCTATTTCTATTTTTATTCTATTTCTGTTTCTGTTCTGTTCTATTCTATATTATTCTATTCTATTGTATTCTATTTTCTTCTATTCTATTCTATTTTTCTATTCTATGTCTATGCTATGCTATTCTAATTCTATTCTATTCTATTCTATTCCTTTTCTGTTTCTATTCTTATTCTTATTCTATTTCCGTTCATTCTGTTCCATTCCATTATATTCTTTGTTTCTTGTCCTGCCTTCAGATGCTTTGAAGAATAGCTTGACTTCCTCTTCTTTGTGGCAACCCCTGAGATATTGGACCACTATTATCATGTCTCCCCTAGTTGTTCTTTTCATTAGACTAGAAATACCCAGTTCTTGCAACCGTTCTTCATATGTTTTAGCCTCCAGTCCCCTAATCCTCTTGGTTGCTCTTCCCTGCACTCTTTCTAGCATCTCCACATCTTTTCTACATTGTGGCAACCAAAACTAGAACTGTGGTGGGTTTTTTGGCTGCTGCATCACATGCTACCTCATATTTAAGTGGCTGTCCAATAATGTCCCTAGATACTTTGAATGTCCTAATTGAACATAATTAACAGAATATCTGCTGTTACCACCATCCACATCTTAATTTGAAATTGAGCATCTCAAAAGCCACATTCCGTGTTAAGGTTGTGGTTAAATATAAAAACCAATCAACATTTCCCAAACTCATTGGTAGCCTCACATTGCAATGAAGAACATGCATTCAATTTTGCAGCTACTAAGATTGTTGGCCGAGCATGTACAAAAACAGCCAGGGAAATGTTTGAAGCCCAGAAAACAGGCTCCTCGTCAGTCAACAGCCAATCAGGTACCTATGAGTTACTAATCTCTCTTCCAGGTCCTGTTTCCATGATGTTCCTTTGTGGTCTTTCACAACATAAGAATTATCTTCACGCTTCCTCCCTTTTCCCAAAGACCAGATGAAAGGGAGATGCCCAGAGGGTCCTTGGTTGCCTCCTCCCCTCTTTGGAAGAGCTTTATAGCTCCTGCTGCCTTAAGAAAGTTCCAAACATCCTTAAAAATCCATCTCCTCCTGGGCACCCATTTTTTTGGAACTATTACCATCTGGCAGACGGTACAGGACAATAAAAATAAGGGCAAGTAGACTGAAAAAGAGCTTCCATCCCAAAGCAGTAACTATCTTGAATTCTACTGTAGAGCGCAACACAAATGCAATATTAGGAGTTTCCAATTTCATTGTATAGAATGTACAGTTGAATACAATTGTATACTTTCATTTTTCATATATAATATACACTGAAGAAGGCACAACTTTGTGATATGGGGTGCCAAGACAATAAAGTAAAGGATTAAACTATTTAACTATGACAGTTTGGTCGCGGGTAGGTTCCGGATGGCTTTAGAGAGAAAATGGCTAAGAATGAGATCAGGCTTGATCCGATGGCCACACTGCCGGCAGAGTACTTTCATGGACTCAGCTGCAGCCTGAGCCACGGAGGCTTCACAATCCTCATGCAGATCCCGGAGACCTGGAAGGAATCCAGAAAAGAAATGATTTCCAGGATCCACCTTGAGAACCAACTCTGATCAGCGACAGAGCTTCTGGAGAGAAAGTCTCCGCTTCAAGCGAGGGAACTTTGAAACTCACCCAGGAAAACTTCTTCGATTTGTTTGGAAGTCACCACATTCCGTTTCATGTATTCTGCACAGCAGCCTAAACACATGCAAAGAAAGGATTGGTGGAGTTGGCATATATGGCTAAATCAACTGATTCAAGAAAGAAAATGCAGAAATTCTTTTGTTTATATTTGGAAGAGTCGCTTTGGGATTTTATGGGATGGTCCCAGGAATTGGGTCTGTCTAGAGATCGGATGGAAAGAATTTCATATGACTCATATTTATGATGGTTGCAGAGTCTTGAGGGGGGGGGGTCACCTGATCACTTTTTGCAACCTTCGGGTGAGCAAACTCCGGAAGTAAGCCCGATTCACTTAACAACCACGTGACTCACTTAACCACAGTGATACCCTTAAGAAACGGGGCCGTGTGTGAGAGAGAGAGAGAGAGAGAGAGAGATAATGGTCAGCATGCCCTGGTTTTTCCTCCCCTCCTTCCAGAGTTTGCATTTGGGTTTACCAATTAAGAGGGCAGCTGCCCTTCGGGATGAAGAATTCTGGCTCTTCAGGAATTTCAGCATCTGCTTCAACATTTCCGGCAGTTTTTCCTTGCATCGATTGATCTGAGGAACACATGGCCACAAACAAGGCAATGAACTCTGTAGCTTCCTCTTTTTTCTTTCTAAGGTTTCTAGTCCTCATGTTCTCAACAACAATGTCTTCCACAACATATTAAATTTTATTATACTGCATCGTATCGTATTGTATTTTAAACTATAAGATTGTTATACTATACTATATTTTATTATACTAAACAATATTATTATACTATATTGGATTTTGTTAGGCATATAATCTAACGGTTGGGTTGTTAATATATAAATCATGTAACAATGCTGTACCTGTTTCTTTAAATAATAGTGTAAATGTGATTGGTTGCTGTTTCCTCAAGCGGCCATAAGATGGAGCCAGAATCACTGTTAGATGCTGATCTGATCTGAATGTTTGGAAGCTGGCTGTTAGAAGTGTCGTATAGTGATCAGCGTGAGCTATTGTAAGTTTTGCAACTGGGGAGCTTACCTAACAGACTTGACTGGACTGGACTAGACTGGACTACTATACAATGCAATACAATATAATATTACATTATATAGTATAGTATATTGTAAGTATTAGTATAATACAGTTTTATATTGTATTGTATTATAAATACACACACACATACACACAAACACATTTATGTTATTAAAGACAGTTTTATCCAAGTTAAAACCATAAAGGAAAATAAAGAAAAATAGTATAGTGAAAAAAGAATAAAAAAAAGAAAAGGGAAATAAAGATGATAAGGAAATGGCTTCTGATCTCATAAATGCATTTATGTTTTGCCCTCTTTACATCGTAATTTCCCTTTTCCACAAACTACCATTTTTGATCCTCAAATCCACAAATCAGTAAGGTTTATAGTCCTCATGGTGGCATGGAACCTCTGGTATTCCCAAGGGAGCAACAACCCAAGAAGAATCCCTCTAGCCAGTTTAGTCTAGTGGTTGAGGCATCAGGCAAACAAACCAGGAGCCTGTGAGTTCTAGTCCCACCTTTCTCATGAAAGCCTCCTGAGTGACTTGGGTCCTGCCCTTAGGCATGAAAGCTGGCTGGGTGACTTTGGTCCAGTCTCTCTCCCTCAGGGGAGCCCACCTCACAGGGTTGTTGGGAAGGAAATTAGAGGAGGGGGAGGGGGAGGAGAAGCATTAGGGACGTCCACCATCTTGAATGATTTATCAAAAGAAGAAAGGCAGGAGAAAAAGAAAATATATTAGACTCTAATCCAGAAGAAAGGGAACCAGCTAGGCTCCTACTTACCACCTTCGAGCAGATGCTGGAATACATGCTCCGGAGACTGGTGTAAATCTTGTAGTCAAACAAAGTCTCTGGAACCTCCTCCCACTTCATAAAGGAGACGCAGGAGATCAGGGTGTTCCTGGCGATCTGGGCCAAGGGAGGAAAGGAGGCGTCAGAGGAGCCGGTTCTGAGGTTGTCCATCTTCTGCAGAGAAAACCCAGCCTTCTCCTTGCTCAGGGGTGGGAAAGGGGATGAGCCACCCCAGGAGGAAGCTATGGCAGGGCAAGGGGGGCCCTGAAGGCCAGAGTTCCCCACAATTCAACCCTGATTCTATTATATTGGTACCAAGCAAACCATCAAGAAGAAAACAAACCCCTAATCCAAGAATGACCCAACAGAAAACCTACACCCATATCAAAATGATCCAGCATTAAGCAGAGATCAAATCCTCCCCTCCAACCTACTGATGCTGTCACCTAGTTGGGTCCAGAATGGCCTGCAAGAAAACAACCAGGTTCAGAGGACCTCACAAATTCAGGATTGCAGAATTTCTTTGCCTTTTCCAGAGGGTCCACATGATGCAACCACATTGCTCTGAGTGAAGATGGGGGTACAGCGTGGTCTCATGGAGAAGGGAGCATGAAGAGACTTAGTTGACCCCACCCTTCAACTCACCTCTCGGGTCCACCTATTAGCCAACTGGATTATGAGAGGAATCAGGTTGCGCAGGATGGATTTGGTAAGATTCCCCTCTGACTCCTTGACCCATTTTAAGAGCAGGCCAAAAAGGGTGATGGAGGTGTTGCGCAACTCGTTGTCCTCCTACAAGGAAGAGAAATGTGTCAGTCCCTCCAATAGCATTTAGGAAGTGGGAGGTGTTGTGAGAACCTAGAAGAACAAACTGCAACATACACAACAGTCAGCTGAGCAAAATCTGAGATCAGAAATTTCAGGTGAGAAAACGTCTCACATTTGATTCTCCTTTGTTTCCTTAAAGAGAAAGGCAGGGAGGGATCCACTAAACCTACAATAAAAACCTTCATAACTCCCATCCTCTTCATCTGATCTGCTTCAGTTTCCCACTCACAAGACAAAGCAAGGGGAGTCTGGCAACTGTTTCTCTAGACAAGGCCATGCCAATGGTTGGCCATGGGTGTAAAAGGCTTGCAGACCAACCTCTATAGTGTGATCAAGGAGTTATTTTCCCATATTTGCAGCCTTCAGATATGAGGACTCCAACTCCAGTATGCTGGCTGGAGAATTCTGGGAGTTGAAGTCCTCACCTCTTCAAGTTGCCAAGAGGGAGAAATACTGATAGAGACCAGAGTTTCCCAATCTGAGCAGCTTTCAGATGTGGGGACTTCAACCTTCTCAGGCCAGCAGAGTTGAAATCCACACCTTAAAGTGTCTGAGATCAAGCAACACCAATCTGGATTTTTAATAAATATGGAGGGTGATTGATGGTGGTTTGGTGAAGCTGAAGAGAGTGGCAACCTTCATTCTCTTCCACCTCATCTGGCACTTCTCCAGCTCTCTGGAAGGGCTCAATGATCATCTGCAAGCTCACACACTCTTTTAGATGAGAACAACACAGTTGTTGCTGAACTATTTCTAAGACTTTTTGATAAAATTAGAATTCGTCAGATGGTACCCAGGTGATCTTTGTGGGAGAAAAAGAGAGAAGGGAGGGAGGGTGGGAGAAGAAGAGAGAGTGGGGGGATTAGTTTGTTGTGATTTGGTTGACGTACATCAGCAAAATACTTCCCCAGGACCGGAATAAGATTGACAGCTTTCCATCCATAGGTTTGAGCATTCAGATGCCGGAAAAGGAACCAAAGAGTCCGGAGTGATTCCTTTGCTACAGACTTCTCTGGGTGACAAGCACAGTTGACCACAGGGACTAGCACCGGCTCTAACATCATATTCTGGAGGAAGGAGGGAAAGGAGGGAACGATTAAACATGGTCACTGGAGTTCTCTGAGTCTAGGAATGACAAACACGGGGAAGCCCACAGAACATAGAATAACAGGGTTGAAAAGGAACTTGGAGGTCATCTAGTCCAACCCCCTGCTCAAGCAGGAGACCCTAAACTATTCTGGACAAATGGTTGTCCAGTCTCTTCTTGAAAGCCTCCAGTATTGGAGCACCCACAACGTCTGGAGGCAAGTCATTCCACTGGTTAATTGTCCTTATTGTCAGGGAATTTCTCCTTAGTTCTAGGTTGCTTCTTTCCTTCATTGGTTTCCATCCATTGCTTCTTGTTCAGCTTTGGATGTCCTCCAAGAGGATCTGTCTCCAAATTGATCCTTCAGATCTTCCAGGGATGCCTCCATCTTTGTAGAAGAGAGGCCACTGTAGCTGAGGGCATCCTCTTTCTGGTGGTTGTCTTCTTCTCCTCCTTCTACCCTTCCTAACTTTGTAGAATTCCTAGAGAGTAAGATCGCACCTGCTGCTCCCTTGAAAGTCCCTCACTTCCTGCCCCCCATCTCTTACCTCAAAGGGGTGCTGGAGAAAATACCCCAGACCACGAACAGCAAATATTTGGATGAGGGGATATGGCTCAGCCATCCCTTTTTGGAGGACACTGAGGATGTCCTTCATGATGAAGAAGTGTCCAAGCTCCGGGTGATAGAGAAGCTGAGAAAGAAGAATGGAGTGATGGATTATTAACCAAGCAAAGGAAGGGAACTTTCCTCAGAGCCTCTGTGAAGAGATGCCACATTCAGAAAGAGAGGAAAAGAAAAGACAGTCCTCATATAGTGACGGCGGAAAGTCACCATGGCACTGATAAAAGGGACAACTCCATTTTTCAGACTCATGACCATTGATCGCAGTCACCTGATCAAAAATTGGGTACTTGATGGTCCGTATTTATGATGGTCACAGTGTTTCTTTTTTTCTTTTTTTTCTTTTTAAACAAAGAAAATAAACATATAACATAAAAACCATCCTCCAGTTACATACAGTATGTCAATTGGTCACAAAACTCCTGTGCCTCCTCACCATATTCTTCACTTACAATTTATATAGAATCTCATATTATCAATCTAATATATATGTATACAATTATTATAATTATTTAACATTTATTTGACTATAATTATTATTACTTCCTTTTATATGAGATATTCTAAATTTAGAATAGATTTATATTATGACATTTCATTACATCATCCTAAAACCATCTAGTAATATTACATCTTTACATTGTATTCTATATAAAATTATTTATCTTTGGTTACAAAACTTTCATGCATCCTTTCCATAGTCCTCACTTACAATTTATATAGAATTTCATTATTAATCATTTATTTGACTATAACTATTATTCATTTTATGCGTAATATTCTAACTAAATTTAGTTTTTATTATAGCACTTCATTACATCATCCTGTATCCTTCCAATAGTTGTGAAATCTTATATCTCTTGCCATTTGTAGTATTTGTGTTCTAATTGCTTTCTTGGTAGATCTTATATGGACTTCTCTTGGCAACTTGTTTTTCATTGCATATCTTGCAAAGACTTGAAACCCCTCGTCTGTTCCTTGCATCAACTTCACTTTGGTTATTACCGATGCTTCTGCCAAAATTTCTAACATTAGAGCTGCCCAATTTTTTTCCTTTTTTTCTTCTATATTCTGGAATTCTGATCTATCAGTCTCCCATAACAATATTCCACTCTTGTCTTTTCCAACCTCAATCTCCTGTCAATATCACCAATTTTCTTATCTCTTTGTTCATCTTTTTCTTCAATTCTTCTGTTCTTTGTTCAATATTCTGCATTTTCTTTTCTTTTTCGTGTTGCAACATTCCTCCAGATAGTATACATTGCCATTATATAGAATCCAAGGCTTTTTTATTAAGTTCCAAACAAGTTCACTGCAATTCTTCTCTCTTTCAAGGCGTTCTTTTTACTCCAGTCCAGCTACTGATAGTACCCCGGAGGAGCACCTGTATAAACAATCCATGCTCATCTGGCTATCATTTTCAATAAACAAGCTCAGAGACCTTGAAATGTAAATCAAATGTGCAAAGAAAAAAAAAGAAAAACAATGTTTCTAAGCCTCCAAGCCTCTAAGTGGCAGTGTAACTTCTTTTCTTCTACTTTTACTCCCCTCTTTATATTCCAAACTTCAGGAGAAAAAGAATTTTTTTAAAAAATAATATGCACTAGAGAATTGAAAAAAGAGAAAGAAAGAAAGTAGAAGAAGAAAAAAAATCTGCTCCAGTTTAAAAAGTAAGAAGCATTTGAAAAAATTCCATCAATAAAAAGATTAAAGAACAGAGGGGGTGGGGCTAGCTGCCAGGACGAATGGCTGCTTGAATGGAGAGGTCCATGAAGAGCAGCTGGATCTGGCATCCGGAGGGGTTTCTGGAAAGACTTTTGTAAACCGAAGATTTCCTGTAGGGAAGACTGAAGAGAAGGTTGGTTTGGCACGACCATAGCAGTGGTGGGTTTCAAAAATTGTTCAAACCTACTCTGTGGGTGTGGCCTCCTTTGTGGGAGTGGCTTGCTGCCCATGTGACCAGATGGGAGTGGCTTTCTGCCCATGCGATTGGATATGAAGATGCCGACGACACTTTTCAGAACCACCTTAAATTACCTCATACACAGAACTGGCATGCATAAGAATGTGATGTAAACCTGTTTTTTAAAAGGCATCTTTGGTTTGCGTTAAAACAACTTCAACACATGCAATGTTCTGATTGCACCACAAACGCAGTAGTCATCCTTACCTTTCACAGAGGCACTGGGTTTTATAAACAGGAGCATGATAGTGTAGAATAATCATATCCACGGACCATTGGTGGTTTCAAAAAAAATTGGAACCTCTTCTGTAGGTGTGGCCTGCTTTCCGGGTCTACTGGTGGAACCTCTTCTAACCAGTTCAGTAGATTTGACGAACCCATTCTACTGAATAGGTGCGAACTGATAGGAACCCATCTCTGGACCAAAAGATGGCAGTTCATGGTCTGCGGTTGAAATTTCATTCATAACTCTGGGCGTGGAAGAGGGCAATCTATAAAGGCCGTCCCAGAGTACTGACAGTAGTTCAAAGTAAGGGAGAAGCTGCAGGAGTCGCGGGTGGCTTAACAGATTCCTGAACTTGGAGGAAGGTATTTTTATTCCAAAACAGCTCACGAGATTACGATTAAGGAGTGGGGTGGTTGTTTTTTTCTATCCCGCCCCCCATTTATAGCGGCGAGTGAGTGAAGGCTTTTTTCTTTTCTTCTCTGAACTGTCTGAGGAGCGGAATCTAAACTTAATTAGTTGACACAACAAAGGCCAGCTGTAAATAACTCTGATTACATGGATGCCTTCAGGGGGAAATGAGTTAACTATTGAAGGTTTGAAGAAGGTTTGAAGAAGAAAAAAAGCTGACTCATAGCAGTGCATTTTGTCAAGTCTGTTTCTTGTTAGCCTGTATCTGGTTAGCTTGTGGAAGAGTGACATCTACTGGTGAAATATGGAATCCCCACCCCACCCCATAGTACACCTTAAGAGAAAACAGAACTTTTGGTGACTATACCCCTTGGATAACAAGAAACCTGACTATTGGAGAACACTGATGTTAATCTTTGGACATTACTAAAAGAAATAATTGGAGAGAAAGAAAAAAGATTTACTGGACCAAAGGACTCAGAATATTTATATAATTACTTAATCCAGGAGGGTCATATGTAAGGTTGAACTTAAAGAATAGGAATTAATGTTATAATACTACTATCAAAGGAATATATTGTTATTGTCATTGGTATTGTTAATGCTATAAGATTATTATTTTTGATATTATTGGCATTATTATTGATTAACTAAGGAGATGGTTTGATTCAGTGACATGCGGTGAAGTTTATGACTGATGAGGCAAAAAGAAAGAAAGCGGCTTTTGGCCGCCCTGCCGCTATGTCCGACATATAGGTAAATTAATAAGTCTCACTCATTCTTTCTATCCTATGATATTTGTTTTCTTATAATATATGAATCTGTTGATATATAGACTATATCACACCTTAATACTCCTTAAAATTGATTATTGAGTAGAGGAAGAGGGAAAAGGAGGGGGAAAGTGAGGAGAGGGAGAGGAAGGAAGGAAGGAAGGAAGGAGGGAGGGAGGGAGGAAGGAAGGAAGGAAGGAAGGAAGGAAGGAAGGAAGGAAGGAAGGAAGGAAGGAAGGAAGGAAGGAAGGACGGACTGGAGAAAGTTACGGAGGAGAGAAGAAAGTGGAAGTTCTGGAAAATAACTAAATTACGGATCCAATTCTTCCAAAAAATGACAAGCACTACAAATCTAACAAGAATTGGCACGGGGAGGAAGCCAGCACCCCAGCTGTCTCTAGCGGCTGCCAGCCCTTGAAACCAAAGATCATTGGAGGATATGCTCCAGAGAGAAAGATCCATTTTAACTAAGGAGCTTCAGATGATATTACAGACTATGCAAGAGGCAATGGCTAAAAATCACGAAGAACTAAAAAGGATATTAGAGAAATAAGAAATGATACTGGAGAACTAAAGGAGAGAATGCAGAAGATGGATGATAAATTTGAGAAGTTCCAGGAACAGATCAATAAACATGAACAAAATGTAATAGAAGGAAAGTTCAAGAACGAGGGGGGGGGGAAATGGAGGAGCTGAGTTCTAGGCTGATCCAGGCAAACAAAGAACTTGAGTTAATGGTCCTCATATTAGAATCAGAGAAAGCAGCCCAATTTCTACGATTTCAGAATGGAAAGGAAGAAAAAGTCGAGGATTTATCAGAAATGATGGCAGACCTTATGGCAAAGGCTTTGGGAATAGGAAAGGATGAGATGGCAATTGAGATCGATAAGACATATAGAATTCAGACAAACTCGCAAAAAAGAACAATCTCCTGATGGAAGTCCATATAAAGTTTGTTAAAACTTCAATACGCAATGAGATGCTGAATAGAAGAAGAGACGATCTGATAATACACAATCAATGACAACTAACAGTCTTAAAACAGTTACCAAGGAGAATCAGAGAACTAAGAAGGCCCTATCAATTTTTAACATCTGTGCTGAATAAATACGAAATTAACTTCAGATGGCTGATGCCGGAGGGCATACTGGTAACTTGGAGAGATTGAAGATTCAGAATTACAGATACAATCAAGGTTTGCACAGTTTAGGAAGAAGGAAGGTATTGCCAAAGATTACACAATATTAGATAAACTTTTGATACAGACAGAAAACAGGCTGATCAAAGTGTAGATAGATTTTTGTTGGAATATAAGATAGAGGAGGAACATGTCAAAGAAACTATAGTCGTCTGAGCGAAAAATTTTGGTTATAATGTGGAATTGGCTAAGTGGGAAAAACTTTGGATACAATCAGAAACTAACAATGGCTACAGCTTATAAAGAAAATCTTTATAAGGTGTTCTACAGATGGCATCTCCCCCTCAGCATGGCTCTCCAAAATGTTTAAAAATCTGGTCCCAAATTGTTGGAAGTGTAAAAAAAACCACCAGGCATTTTTTATCAAATGTTGTGGACGTGCAATGAGGCAAAAAAATATTGGAAAATGATTCAATCATGGTTAGAACAAATGGTGGGAGACCAAATCTTGTGTAAACCAGAAATCTTTCCCCTAGGTATAATACGGGAGGGGTTTAAGAAAGATACACTTTATCTAATTTATATGTACTAACTGCGGCATGCATAATTTATGCATAATATTGGAAAAAAGAAAATACATCATCAGAGCTAGATATAATCAGAAAAGTGTTGGCCTGTGTGGGAGCAGATAGGCTCACTCTTGAACTTAAAAATAAAGGGGAATAAAATATTTTGAAGTCTGGAACAGATTTTATAATTGATATAAGACAAGGTGACAAGACTGGAACAAACTGTATATTTTGTGATTGGACAGAAGGATACACAATGTATTAAGTAGGCTAAATGTTAATGGTTGAGACTAGCTGTATATAATGTGAATGTATGGTCGCTTCGACTTTGCGGTACTGCATTGTTTTAAATGTAAAAATAATAAAAATATATTTTAAAAGATTAAGGAACACACTAAGTTTGACTCAGGCTTAATCTCGCAGCTTAACCTCTTCTGTCTTCAATTTTAACTTTACTTTTGATCTTTTTGGGTGTTCTCTTCTCTAATAATAAAATTTATCTCACTAATTCGACTCACTCTCTCTCCCGCTTTCCTTCTGTTCTGGAGCTGTCCCAACTTTCAGCAGCTTCAATGGCTGCTTCTCTGTGGTCAGAAAAAAGGCCTTCTCCTGGATCTGCCAGGAACTTTGCGATGTCCCTGGGATCACCAGGATGTGCCCTTCTCTATCACTGTCTCTATGGGACGGGTAAGGTACAAAAGAACCGTCCAGCGGCAGACATATCGATGGTGGGATTGCACATAGTATCGTCGTGATGTCAGCTTCACATGCTAACGGTCGCAGTATTTCGATGTTACGTGATCCGTTTTGTGACCACCTGATAAGCCAAGTCAATGGGGAAACCAGATTCACTTAACTGTGTGACTAACTTAACAACTGCAGCAATTCACTTAACAACTGTGGCAAAGGAAGTGGTAAAATGGGACAAAACTTGCTTAGGGACTGAGCAACAGAAATTTGTGGCTCAGTTGTGGTCATAAGTCGAGGACAACCTGTAAAAGGAAATCACTGAAATATCTGTTTTATCCTAAGTGTATGACCACAGCATTGGCTTAAGGGCTTCTGCGATCACTTAGTGACCACTGGAGGTTCTATGATGGTCTTATGTCAGGGACTACAGAATGGCAATACAAAACTGTCTATAATGCAAAGAGGAAACAGAATTTGGGATCATTGAATCTTCCTCCCTCCCTCCCTCCCTCTAATTCCACCGATTAACAGAGTAAGAGGAGACCTTGGAGGTCTTCTAGTCCAACCCCTTGACCAAGTAGGAGACCATTACTATGTCAGACAAACAGCTGTCCAGTCTCTTCTTCAAGGCCTCCAGTGATGGAGCCCCCACAACTTCAACTTCCTAATCATAAAGTCCCCCTGAACCCTGCACAACTTTTCTGCACCTCCACAATGTTGTGGTGCATCCTTACCTCCGAGAAGAACACCATGCCAATTATCTTCTCCCTTAAGTCGGGACGGTGCAGGTAGGTGTTGGCATGTCTGAACATCAGCTTCAGGTCCACTTTAGAATAGGCGAAAAGTTTCCTAAAGATCAAATAGGGAGAAATCAGATAAGATCTGCTGATGAGTGAGGAGAAAATCACCAAGCTAGAGAAATGATTATCTGAATTATGGATAAATGAATTACTCAATGAATTAGTCCATTTCCGTCTCCCGCTCTTTTGCTCTCTCCCTTCCCTTCCTCTCCTCTATCTCCCCTTCCTTCTCTCTCTCTCTTTCCTCCCTCTCAACCCCCCTTTCTTTCTCTTTCCCTCTGTGCCTCTTCTTCTTCCTCTCCTTCTGCACTCCCTTCCTCTCTCTTTCACTCTCTTTCTCCCTTACTCTCTCCTTTTCCTCTATCTAACCCTCCCTCTTCCTCTTTTTCTCTCTCCCTCCCCCTTCCCTCCCTCTTCCCCCTCTCCCTCACTTTCTCTCTCTCTGCCTCTTCTTCCTCTTCTCCCTCAGCCCTCCCCTCCCTCTCTCACCCACTGCCACTCAAAGCCAAGTTCTTTGGACTCTGAAGTTCTTACCGGACCAGGTGGAAAATGGCCTCATACAGACTATCTGGGCTCAAGAACATCTCCCAGCATCCCAGCATCCCCAAATCTTTGTATTCCTCTTTGTATCCGGCAGACAGGATGAGGTTTTTGATCACCTGCACTGCCGTGCTAAATCAAAGGAAGGGAGAAGAGTCGGTGCCAATGCTTCAGCTGATGCCTCCTTCAAAGGCCATGTTTGTTCCCCTGATCCCAACCGGCCTCCCGCTGCCCTTCAGGAGAGCTCCAGCTTTCACTTAGCGGCTTGTGCAACAACCACAAAAAAAACAACAGCAAATCACCCTCCCTTTATTTCTTCCCCTTTCAGTGATATCCAGTTGGATCTAGATTGGTCCCAGGAGATTCCTTACCTCAAGAGGTTGATCTGTTCTGAAGGGTCCATGCTGGATCCACTGTTGCTGGCTCCCAGGAGGAAGTACAGCTGCGTGACCAGGGCAAGGAGCAGGTGGGAGAATTTGTTGGTGAGGAGCTCAGCAGCGTTCGGGAGGGACAGGAGGAAAGAGAGGGCATTGGTGGCCTAGAAATGGGATGAAGGGAGAGTCACCTTGGGCTCCCCAGTTTACTTAGATTCATCATCTTCTTCCTCTTCCCCAGAATCCGTTGCAGGGTGGAGTCTGGCCAACTGAACGGAGCTGAGGGCTTACTGGCCAGATGCCCATCCTGTTGCCAATGAGGAGTTTTGTTCGACAGATACATTCTCATTGAGCCCAGGAAGGGAAACATCTGCCTCCACCTAAAAAGGAGGAGGGGCTTATGCCAAATGATGCTCCAATTTTAGCCCCAGCAGTTTTCCCACTGCCTCCCTCTCCCCTTCCCTTAGGTGTTCCCCACCTCTAGATCCAAGGAAAAGAGAGCCACCAGTGGAGGGCTTACAGCAATGGGCATGAGGGACTTGCTGCTCCGCCTTGAAAGGGCATCGGTGCTGGGGTCTTGGTCTTCCAGCCGTTTTATGAGGGGCTTCATGATCTTGAGGTTTACACAAGGGTCTTCAGCCAGCGCCTCCCAAATCTCCCTGGCATTTCTGCGGAGGGGGAGAAACTGATTGGGAGGGAATCAGATCCTTTCCCCATTTCGGAAGAGACGGCCAGCCAGAGAGATGACACCCCCCCCCCCCAAACAGAAGGAAGGATTGGAAAACCAAAGGCCAAATGAATGGCTCTCATGCCAGAAAAATATATATACACAGGTAGTTCTCGACTTACAACCGTTTCTCCAGGAGCCATTCAAAGAAACAACGTCATTGAAAAAAGTGACTTATTCCCAATTTTCACACTTTCCAGCATCCTTAGGATCATCTGACCAAAATTCAGACTCCTGGACAACTGGTTCAGATTTATGACCATCCCAAAGTCAAGTGATCACATTTTGTGACCTTCTAACAAGCACATTCAATAGTCAGATTCACTTAACGACCATGTTTCCCTCTTAACAACTGCAGTGATTCACTTAATAAATGTGACAAGAAAAGTCATAAAATATCTTTCAAAGTTCATTCCCATCTCTACCCTCATCTGATGTGACCTCCCACTAGAAGACTTCATCTGTGACACACCCATGGCCCATCAAAACATCCATCAAGACCCTTACCTGACACTACCTTTACTGACCTACACAAGACCCATTACAAGATCCCCGCCTGACACGACCCTCAATCTGACGTGACCTCCCCATCACAAGACCCTCACTTGATATGATCCACACCTGACATGACCTCTCCATCACAAGACCTTCACTTGATATGACTCTCACCTGGTCCATCAGAAGACCCATCACAAGATCCTCACCTGACATGACCCTCAATCTGAGGTGATCTCCCCATCATAAGGCCCTCACTTGATATGACTCTCACTTGACATTACTTCCACATCACAAGACCCATTACAAGATCCTCACCTGACATGACCCTCAATATGAAGTGATCTCCCCATCACAAGACCTTCACTTGATATGACCCTCACCTGAGACAACCCACACCTGATGTGACCTTTCCATCACAAGAGCTACTAACCACACCAAGCCCTTACAGGCAGAAGATCACCAGCACTAGTGTTCCTTAAACTCCATTGAAGATGTTACCTTGCCTGGTAACAAAACATTTGGAAACCAACACAGAAGCTTAGAGAACCAACCTCCACCCTCTTCCTCCACCTGTGCTCATTTCATTTCATTTCATTTATTAAATTTCTATGCCACCCAATCCCGGAGGACTCCAGGTGGCTTACAGAAATGAAAAAAATTAAAAAGAATTTTTAAAAACAATTGGACACAACAAGGTTAAAAAGGGAAACACAACAAACACCCAATCAGGAGGGGCGTGGACCTCAATCATGGGTTCAACAGCCCCAAGCCTGCCAGAAAAGCCAAGTTTTAATGGCTTTGCGAAAGGCCATGAGAGTGGGCAGGGCCCAGATCTCAGGGGGCAGCTCATTCCACAGGGCCGGAGCGGCAACAGAAAAGGCCCTACTCCTAGGCGCCACCAGCTGGCATTGTCCCGCTGACAGCACTCAGAGAAGGCCCATCCTGTGTGATCTTATTGGTCTGAGGGGGGAAGTATGTGGCAGAAGACGGTCTCGCAGATACCCGGGTCCTAGGCCATATAGGGCTTTAAAGGCTACAAGGATTCAATCCATTGCAAAGGATTGAGGGACTCTGAGGAATCCAAGACAACAGGATGCCCATCTCCTTGAAGTTCTTCTTACCCATCACAGCCAACAGAGGATTCCAGCAATATGTCCACAACTTGGTTGACCCTCTTGGAAGCCAAGTGACATACGGCCTTGAGGGTGAGGGTTTTTGTTGCTGGGTGGGTAATATTCGGGAGACGCTGGTAGATCTCCTTCAAGAACATGGGTAGCTATGGCAAAAGAGAGATTGGAGGATGACATTCAGTGTTGGTCTCCATTAAAGATGCAGTAGAGACAATAACTCCCACCCATTGGGGGAAATAAATTGGCCCTCACAATATCAACGTTTGCCCTACATATTTTAAAAACTCCTGATTTGTCCAGCTACCTGTGATATTTTATTTATTGGTTTATTTTAGGAGATTTATATTGCCACCTATTCGCACATGACGATTCAAGGCGGCTGACAAAGCCATAAAAACATCTGGAGCCTTCACCACTGCCACAATGGCTCACCAAATGTTATTTTTCATGAAAAAAATGGCTCCTTTGTTTTGCCCTTACCTTCTTCTGGGAGGTTTGGACAATTTTCTCAACAGCCCTAGGATCGCTCAGTGGCCTCCTATCCAGCCTTAGCCTTCTTTTTTTTTTTTTTTTTTACTAACTTATCTTTCAATACATTTTATTTATTTCATTTTCATTTTCATTTTATACAATCACTTATATACTGTGCATAACAAAAAAACAAAGAGAAAAAAAAAGAAAAAGAAAAACCCCCAACATAACACTTCAATCCCCCATACACCCTCTCTTCTCCCCCTCCAACTTTCATTTCACCCCTCCAGCATTCCCCTCTTCTACTTCCCTTCCCCCTCAGACATCTCCCCCTCCCTCCATCTCACCCTCCTTACATTCCCTCTCACTCCCTCTTTACTTCTCCCTCCTCTTTCCCTCTTCTCCTCGCTTTGGTGTATCCATCAGTTTGTTTTTTTAAAAAATAAAATAAAAGAGAAAAAGAAAAAAAAAAGGAAAACGAGCCACAGTATACAAGTGAATTCTTATTGTTCTAAGAATTGAAACTGTAATTCCACCCTCCCCCCTCCCCCCTATAATCCCCCCTCCCTAACCCCCTTACGGCTTCGCAGGTCCCATACCCGGCATAATTCTTTAACAAGCATTTGAGTATAATAAGGCCAGCTAACTTTAAAATTAAAAAAAGAAAAGAAAAGAAAAGCCAAAAAAAAAAGAGAATAATAAAAAATAAAGAAGAAAAAAAAAAGCACACACACACCCAAAAAGAAAGGAGAAACAGAGAAGGGTCAATAAACCCACTACGTTAACACAGCTTCCCATTATCTGTAAATCTTAAACAATGTAGCTCATTCCAAATTTCGATTATTTTACTACTTTCAGGGTTTCAAACTGTATTAGAGCCAGGTAAGTTGATCAATTAGGATTCCCCAACTAAAAGTCTCATTGCTTTGTCTATCTATTCAAACCTTTAATTTATCTCTTTTTTATCCGAATATCCAAACCTTTCTATAAAACCATTAAACTCAAGTACTTCTTTCATTTTTCATTTCCAACACCTCCCTTTCTATCCTTACCCACCTCCACATATAAATTTTTTACCTTCCACCCTGCCTTTATCCATGTCCATATATATATTTTATCCGCGTCCATTGCTCCTCCCATATTTACTCCACTTTCCTGAAGACTCTCCGACCAATCTTTCTTGACCTTATATTGAAATAGCAACTCAAACAAACATCAGCTTGCATTCTAGCCCCAAGTAGTCTAATTAAGCTTTCGCTACCCTTCCCTCTCCCACGCGCCTCCCAACTCCGTTCGTCCCAAACCACAACTCAAAAAGATCGCAATCACCGCTCTCCTCGCCTAGGAAAATAATTCAGCCTTAGCCTTCTTAAAACCAGAAGTGTCGTCACTGAGCCAAAAAAGTCTCAGCTATTCTCATCTTTGTTTTCTACAAAATCTCCTACATCCCTTTTGCTCCAAACCCTGCAATGTCCTTACTTTCTCCATATCCTTGCCAAACTCCACTAGCATGGTGTTCAGGAGCAGCCCCGCAGAGTGTGAGATGTATTTTTCTTGGTGTGTCAAAGCATCCACGGTTGCCATGATCAGCTTTGTTAGCTGCAATGGGCTCAGATTCTCCCCAAAAGCCTGTCGGAGAGAAGGAAAGGAAACCATGCAGAGATGCCTTAGAGCTTTGATGCCCTTCTCTTGAGACTTTGACCCAGATTGGGGGACAGCACACCATGTAGAGATGCAGCCTTATTCCATGCCCTCCATCAGGTGAGATTCGGATGGGGGTCAAAGAAGCCAACATGGCAGCTGCCCTTTCTTCCTCCTAGGCATTGGAGGAAGGGGTACCCAAAGCCCAACCTTGGGGGATGCCATCCCCACTGTGAGATTGACTCCTTTGAGGCTCTCCGGGTCAGGAGGAGGAGGAAAAGGAAGCCAGGCCAAAGGCTGATCCAAAACATACCTTCGCCATTTTGGAGATGTTGTTATGGAAAGAGTCCAAAACAAATAAATCCTCCCTCGGCCAATCTACAAAGTTGTCCAGTTTGTTCTTCTGTTTCTTGTCCATTTCTTTTGCTTGGGAGGGAGGGGAAGAAACCGCAAGGTCAGATTTTGGCCTTCGGAACCTGGGAACTTCCTTCATCTGATGGCCATTTTAATCATAGCAAGAAAAGAGAAGATCTGGAGCTCAGGGTCAACCTGAGGGGTCCCTGGTGCTCTCTGACCTGGGGGGTTTCCTTGCAGGTGTTTCATTGCCCAACTAGGGAACATCATCAGGGGGGATGACCATCAATTCTTATGGAAGCACAGAAAAAAGATCCCTCCCTTCAAGTACTGATGACGTTACCTAGTTGGGTCATTAAATGTCAAGAAGAAAACCACCAAGCTCAGAGAGCACCAAGGACCCCACTGTCCTCTTCCTCCTCCTCTAACTCTTTCCCTCTCTCTTCGCTACTTTCTCATTGCCTCCTCTTCCTTTCCCCCTTGATTTCCTCTCCCACTCCCTCCTCCTCCTCCCTCTCCTCATCTTCCTCTCCCTCTCGTCCTCTCTCTTCCCTCCCTTCTCAACTCCTCCTCCACTTGCTGCTTCTCTTCCTCCTCCTTCTCCTCCCTGTCTTCCTTTCTCGCTCCCGCCCCCTCCTTGCTCCCTGCCCCTCTCTTCATCGTTCCTTCTCTCTCCCCCCTCCTCCTTCCTCCTCCCTAGCTGACTCACAACATGAGAATCGCCTTCTTAAAAGGACCCCTGGCCCTGAATAATGCCAATATCAACTGCCAATTCCAGGCATCTCTGCTAAGCCCAACGACCCAATGTTTCTTGGCTAAGCCACAGACTGTGCCACCCAATGCTCTCCTGGGCAGGGAGCATCCCTGGTCTTCTTGCAGCAAGTCAACCCTTGGAGTCCAAAGTTCTCACCCATTTTGCTCATGAGGAGGTAGTGCAGGTGGTAGGCAGCCTCTGCGGATGTCTGGCTAACTTCTGGACTGGTGTCGCCAATGTGTAGGGCCAGCAAAGCAACCAGCTGCCCCAGCAAAAAAAAGTCAGCTGTGGTCTAAAGAAAGGAAGGGGAAAGGAGGGGAAAGAGGAGAGAGAAGGGGAGGGGGCTCATGAAGCTATCAGCTGGCTGAAATCAGGGAATAAGAACCACAGAACCACAGAATCTTAGATACACAGAATGATAGAATCATAGAATTATCAAATATTTGATTAGAATCTTTGAATCACAGAACCTGAGAATTACAGGATCTCAGAATCTTTGAATCACAGAACCTGAGAATTACAGGATCTCAGAATCTTTGAATCACAGAACCTGAGAATTTCAGAATCTCAGAATCTTTGAATCACAGAACCTGAGAATTACCGAATCTCAGAATCTTTGAATCACAGAACCTGAGAATTACAGGATCTCAGAATCTTTGAATCACAGAACCTGAGAATTTCAGAATCTCAGAATCTTTGAATCACAGAACCTGAGAATTACCGAATCTCAGAATCTTTGAATCAAAGAACCTGAGAATTATAGAATCTCAGTATCACAGCATGACAGAACCGCAGTGGCTGGAAGGAACCGTGGAGGTCTTCTCCTCCAATCCTCTGCTCAAGCAGGACTCCTTGTATCCTCCTGGTCACATCCCAAAGGTGCTTTTCCCAAAAGGCAGCTGGACTTTCTTGGGGGGTTTCCTTTCTTTGAAAACATTTTCCTTCTCATCCCAAAGGGAGACTTACGTCAAAATTGACATTTTCTGAAACGAAATTGAAGAGGTGCTTGATGGTCTTGAGGGCCCTCCATCTCTCGTGGCTCTTGGGAGAATCGATCCAGGGATTTGTGTGCTGCCAGGGGAAACGAAGGAGAAGGAGGAAAGGAGGAATGGGTCATTCCCAGTTGGAAGAACCACAGACTCCACAGGGGGACAGAAGGGCCAAATCCAGCCTGAACATCTGGCTGACCGGGCGACCCACCCCAAGAAAGGATCTCTCTTTACCATCAGGATCTCCTGCAGGGCATCCAAATTGGGAGCTTCAGACAGCAATCCGGTCAGCATGTTGTTGCAGGCAGTGGCTATCTGCTGATAGAAATCCTAAAAAAAGGAGAAAATGTCAGAAGGAAGGAGGGGGGGTCAAGGAAGGAACGGCTCCTGAAAGAGGCAGAAATCCAGGGGTGGGGAACTGATGGCCCTTTTATGACTGGGGTACTGCAGCTCCCAACCTTTCTGAGCCACCCATGGAATTCTGGGAGTTGAAGTCCAAAGGTCTGCAGTAAATGGAGTAGCTGACCTTGCAGGGCCATTTTTTCTTCCTTAACAATTCTGGGAGATTCAAATACAGGCAGTCCTCATCTTACAACCACAATAGAGACCAAAATTTCCAATGCTAAGTGAGACATTAGTGAATGTTGCCCCCATTTTACAAACTTTCTTGCCACAGTGGTTAAGTGTATCACTTTGGCTGTTAAGTTGGTCACACAATTCTTAAGTGAATCCAGCTTCCTTATTTACTAGTCAGAAGGTCACAGTAGGGGGGGTCATGTGACCCTATAATACTCCGACCATCATAAATCTGATTCGGTTGCTAAGCATGTGAATTCTGAGGGTTATCTGAGACTACCTAGGAATCAGTGGTGGGTTTCAAAAAAATTTCGAACCTACTCTGTGGGTGTGGCCTCCTTTGTGGGAGTGGCTTGCCGGCCATGTGACCTGGTGGGAGTAGCTTGCTGGCCATGTGTTTTCTCTCTCTCTCTCTCTCTCTCTCTCTCTCTCTTTCTCTCTCTCTCTCTTCTTCCTTTTGTCTCTCTGTCCCCTTTTCCTTTTTTTCTTTCATCTCTCTCACTTTTTCTTTCTTTTTTTCTTTTTTTCTTTATTTATTTCTTCCTTTCTTTCTCTTTCTCTGTGTGTGCGTGTGTGCGCGTGTGTTTGTGTGTGTGTATGTGTGTGTGTCAGTGTTGGGTTTCAAAAAATTTTGGAACCTCTTCTGTAGGTGTGGCCTGCTTTCCGGGTCCACTGGTGGAACCTCTTCTAAACGGTTTGGTGGATTTGACGAACCAGTTCTACCGAACGGGTGCAAACTGGTAGGAACCCACCTCTGCTAGGAATCATAGCTAGTGCCTGCAGACCATGGTTGCTCTGCCACACCATGGCCCTTCTTTTGTTGGGGGCAAAGGGAGGAGATGGGAATTGGTCTTGAGAAGATCCTTCAACCAGAAGATAAAAGAGAAGTGGAGGAAGAGAAAATAGATGGGGAGGAAACCCCCCTGGAAATGTTTAGGGCTTCAAAATAGGGACTCCTGGGATCCAGAAACGTAGAACAAGAAGGGGAAGCAAACTTTCAAGACCAAAGAGGAAGGGACAAGCCAAGGGGACCTTTGGCTCGAGGGATGGATCCAGGGCTGTTGAGGAGATCAGGAATCCTGTTCACTGCATCCTTGTTTCAGGTGGCTCCCCTATTGCTTTGCTCCATTTGGACTGCTCACCTGAGAGTGAGATGATGGGGGTTGGCTATCAGTCTTCATTGTGGGCACTTTGATAGTTGGCAATGAAAACACCTTCTGGATGCTTTGGTTGACCACTTTAGACCTCACCTCGGAGTTCAAGGGGGGCTTCATACGGCTGATGAAAGACAAGAAAAGAGGAGGGAGGTGTGAGGAGATCCTAGACTCAGGGGGCTAAAAGGGACCTTGGATGTCTTCTACTCCAACTCTTGCTTGATGGTCCTTAAACCATCCCAGTCAGATGGTTGTCCTCTCTTTTCCCGAAAACCTCGAGTGATGGAGAGCACACAACATCTGGAGGCAAACCCTTCCACTGATTGATTGTTCTCAGTGTAAATAATTTTCTCATGGATCTATCTATCTATCTATCTATCTGTCTATCTATCTATCTATCTCTCCCTCCCTCCCTCCCTCCCTCTCCATCCATCCATCCATCCACCCACCCACCCATCCATTCAGCCATCCATCCTTCCACCCACCCACCACAGCCCTGATATTTCCTCCTATGGAAAGTTATCACCCCGCCCTCTCCCAGAAAAATGAAATATCCTAGGAAATATTGAAAAGGCAGAATATTTCCCTGGATGTGAAAAGGAAGAGAGTATAGCTCCCTGCAGCTTCCTGCCCCCACCCCCTTTGTCAAAGAGGTCATTAAGATGATCAAGCTAGTCCCTTTACATAATAAAGAATCCTCCCCTGCAGCTCCAGGTGATGGGATTAAGCCATGATGATACTGGCCCTTTACCCAATTCACCCAATGGCATCTGAGAACTCAACCAAACCTGGATTCAAAACGCAGCCTAGAGAGTTGCCCCTGCATGGCCCAATGGGAGTCTGACAACCAATCAGAATACATTTGTTACACAGGAACAGGAAACAGAGGTGGGACTGAACAGGTTATAAAAAGCCTAGCAAGCCCCTCCCTCAGCCCTTCTCTTCTTCTCCACCAACATTGAAGAATGTGATCACCTTTTCCGTTCAGGACTCAAGCCATGTGGTCCTGTCCACCATTAAAACCAAGCAGCCAAGCAGCCACCATGTCTCCAGTGTCTTTTTCCCCACTTGAAGCTGAACCCAGAAGGACATTTCTTCCAACAATTGGCACCCTAGATGGGACTCTAAGGAGCCTAACCAATGGATATAGCCTAGGTAAGCCTCCCATGCTGGCACAGACCCCAATGAGTCTGTGGGTGGACTTTATCTTGGCCTTAGCCATTTGGATCTAGGTTTTAAAGGGGTTTTGACTTTGAGCTCAAAGGCTGCCTGGAAAGAGGGCGACTACTTTTAAATTTTAATTCTCTAAAATTTAATTTTAAAGCATGGCAAACCATGGAAATATGTGTATGCCTGCATGTGTGTGAATGATCATGAAATTTTTCTCCCAATCACAGCTGGATCTTGGTTCCTGTGTGTTTTATCAAGAGAGCCTGGAAAGTATTAGGGTCAGGCCAGAGCACAGGACCTTCTGTTAGGGAAAGGAAAGTGTGTGTGAAAATGGATGGAAAAGTGAATGAAATTTTGTTGTTGTTGTTGCTTTTGTCCTCTGAAAGCAAAAAAGCAAAGGCCCATTGTGTGTAAAGAGAGGAGGTGCTGGTATTCACTGCAGAGGGGCAGAGGCCCACCCCAGATTTGGATCATTTTGGATCTGGAAAATTGTTAATCCCATGGGTGAGGGTCAATTCCCCTCAGGCAATTCTCCCACTTGAAGAGTAACAAAAAGGATCTTCAAAACCCAAGCCTGACTGACTCAAAAATGATGCTGCCCCATTGCCCAGTAAAGCAAGATATGTTGGACTGGTGATCTCATGAGTAGGAGTTCCCGGGCTCATTGTGTGTAATTTTAAAAATACGAAATAGCCTGGATTGCATACTAGCTAAACTCAATTTGGCCTCACTAAAATAAGAGCTAAGGCAGGTTCAAGTCCCTCCCTGGGCAGCTGTAACTTAAAGGAAAAGCATGGCTGTGAAGAATTTTGGGACCTCTGCTTGCTTGTTCAGGATAACCCGCTCCCTCCTGAAGGGGAGGGATATGGGTAAACTTCTGCGAGGTAGAGCTGAGGAATTTGTCCGTTTTTTCACAGATAAAGTTGCTCAGCTTCGGACAGACCTGGACTCCAATTGTGCAGAGCCAGCCGAGGTACCAGAGGTGGGTCTTGAGCAACATCTTTGGATTGATTTTCAACTTGTTACTCCTGAGGAAGTGGACAAGGCCATGGGAGTTGTGAGTGCCTCCACATGTGCGCTGGACCCGTGTCCCTCCTGGCTGGTCGCAAACAGCAAGGAGGTGACACAGGGCTGGATCCAGACAGTTACAGCCTCCCTTTGGGAGGGGTTCTTCCCCCCCATTAAAGGAGGCGGTGGTAAGACCCCCTCCTGAAGAAGCCATCTTTGGATCCAGCCATTTTAAATAACTATCGTACAGTCTCCAACCTCCCCTTTGTTGGGAAGGTTGTTGAGAAAGTGGTGGCCTTTCAGCTCCAGTGGTCCTTGGATGAAACCGATTATCTAGACTCCTTTCAGTCTGGATTCAGGCCTGGCTACAGCATGGAAACTGCTTTGGTCGCACTGACCGATTATCTCTGGAGAGCCAGGGACGGAGATCATGCCTCCGTCCTAGTGCTCCTTGACATCTCAGTGGCCTTTGATACCATCGACCATGGTATCCTTCTGCGACGGTTGCAAGAGGTGGGGGTAGGAGGCACCATTCTTCGGTGGTTCTCCTCCTACCTCTCGGACAGGTCGCAGTCAGTGTTGGTTGGAGGGCAGAGGTCGACCCCTAGGCCCCTTAAATATGGGGTGCCGCAGGGTTCGGTCCTGTCCCCCCTCCTGTTTAACATCTACATGAAGCCGCTGGGTGAGATCATTCGGCGGCACGGGATAAAATATCACCAGTACGTGGACGATACACGGTTGTATCTGTCTGCCCCGTGCCAACTCAGTGAAGCAGTTTACGTGAAGTGTCAGTGCCGGCAGGCTGTTAGGGTCTGGATGGGGGTAAACAAGCTTGTACTCAATCCTGACAAGACCAAGTGGCTTGTGTTTTTTCCTCCCAACAATTGGTCATGTATTCCATCTCTCAGGCTGGGGGTGAAATTTTACGCCCCTCAGACACGGTTTGCAATTTGGGAGTCCTCCTGGATCCACAGCTGACTTTAGAACATCATTTGTCGGCTGTGACCAGGGGGGCATTTGCCCAGGTTCGCCTGGTCCACCAATTGCGTCCCTACCTGAACCGGGAGGGTCTTGCAACAGTCACTCATGCCCTTGTGACCTCAAGACTGGACTACTGCAATGCGCCCTACATGGGGCAACCCCTGAAGAGCATTCGGAGACTTCAGCTTGTTCAGAATGCAGCCACGCGAGCGATCGTGGGTGCGCCCTAGTACACCCACGTTACACCTATCCTCCTGAGCTGTACTGGCTGCCTATTGGTCTCTGGATACGCTTCATTGTGCTAGTTGCAACTTATAAAGCCCTTCATGGTATTGGACCTGGGTACTTGAGAGACCGCCTGCTGCCAATTACCTCCCAAAGACCTATTAGATCCCACAGACTAGGCCTCCTCCGAATTCCATCCGCCGGCCAATGTCGATTGGCGACCACTCGGAGGGAGCCCTTCTCTGTGGCTGCTCCGGCCCTCTGGAACGAACTCTCCGTGGAGATCCGGACCCTCACCACCAGGCTTTCCGCAAAGCCATTAAAACCTGGCTGTTCCAGCAGGCCTGGGGCTGATGAGTTCCCTGCTCAAATTGTGTGGCTGTTGATTGTTTTTAAATTGTCTTTGTATTTGCTTGTCCTTTGTTTTTGTTTTGTACTATCCCCCCCCCCCCCCGGTTTGTTAGCTGCCCTGAGTCCCTCCGGGAATAAGGCGGCATACAAGTGAAATAAACCTTTGAAACCTTTGAAACTTGTCTGGAAGCTCACAAAAAGTGATATCTGATATTAATTGGCAAGGAAAATTGGATACTGTAAATTTCTTTCCAGAAATTGTGCCCTGGCTGCTAGACTTTCATGGTTAAAAGCTCTCCGGGAGGCACTGAAGAGATCCTTCTGCTGTCACTCAATGACTTTCCATCAGGAAAAACAATTAAGTCTCCCTAACCAGACCAATTTTAATCTTTTGCCAAGAAGGTGTGTGTCCCACTCATATGTTTAAAAAAAAGTAGGGATTGTGGAAAGTTATCACTCAACCCTTTCCCAGAAAAATGAAATATCCTAGGAAATATTGAAAAGGCCGAATATTTCCCTGGATGTGAAGAGGAAGAGAGAATAGCTCCCTGCAGCTTCCTGCTCCCACCCCCTTTGCCAATTGGCCATTAAGATGGCCAAGCCAGTCCCTTTGCATAATGAAGAGTTCTTTCCTTCAGCTCCAGGGGGATGGGATTAAGGCATGATAATATTGACCCAATTCACCACATGGCATCTGAGAACTCAACCAAACCTGTATTCAAAATGCAGCCTAGAGAGTTGCCCCTGCATGGGCCCATGGGAGTCTGACAACCAATCAGAATGCAAGCTCAAGATCAAAGGCCAGAGAGGGCATAAAACCAGAGACTCAGCTTCTCTTCTCCACCAACATTGAAGCATGTAATCACCTTTTCTGTTCAGGGCTCAAGTCATGTGGTCCTGCTCACCATTAAAACCATCTTTCCAAGCAGCCTCCATCTCTCCAGTGTCTTTTTCCTCACTTGGAGCCGAAACCAGAAGGACATTTCTTTCAACACATCAATGAAATGGAATTTGAACTCCTGCTCTCCTGGATCTATCTATCTATCTATCTATCTATCTATCTATCTATCTATCTATCTATCTATCTATCACTCCCTCCCCCCTCCCTCCCTCTCTCTCTCCATCCATCGAACCATCCATCCACCCACCCATCACAGCCATGATGTGTTCCTCAATGAAATGGCATTTGACACCCCTCCCCCTGCTCTAGAGCATGGGCACTTTCCATGGAAATCCCATCACTTGGTGCAACTCCAAGTTCCTCCCCAACTGGTGGGGAGGGTGATGCAGGTACGTACCTCATGCAGGTGATGGTGAGGATGGCTTGATGGAGAATTACGACAGACAAGGGTCTCATAGGCTCATCTTCAATGACTTCCTGAAAGGAGAAGGAAAGACATGTAAGGAAGCTCCTGAGATGTGGCCACCATCCAGCTGGCACTATTCCCATCTCTACGCCTTTCCTGGTTGACATGGAAAGTCCTTAACTTGCAACTGGTCGCTTAGCCACCATTTAAAGTTATGACGGATCTCTCCAGGATCCCTCTTAGAACTAAGGGGAAATTTCCATTTCCAAATAGCCATTTGTCTGAAGTGGTATAGGGTTTTCTGGCTGGACTAGAGGACCTCCAAGGTCCCTTCCAACTTTGTTCTTCTTATTCTAACACCCAAGGACTACTTATGACCCAGATTTGAAGTTCTGAGATGCTCTTCTTCCTCAGGGATCAGAGGATAATATTTTGGTCGCTTGGCAATCAGCCTGCATTGAAGGAGTTTGCAGTGTCTCCTGACCATGGTTTAAGTCAGGGATGGGTAACTAGGGCCTCACTACGACCTGTGAACTTCAACTCCCAGAATCCCTGAAGGTCGGAGGATTCTGGGAGTTGAATCCACCGTTCTTAACGTTATACAATTCCGCCCTCTGCCATTCTGGACATTGGCTGTGTAGTTTCTTCAAGAAAGTTTCAATGCCTTTTTTTTTCTTCTTTCTTCCCTTAATTTCCCATTTCTATTTTTCATTCTAGTTTATATATTAAATATTTGTCTGTCCGTCTGTCTCTCTCTCTCTCTCTCTCTCTTTCTCTTTCTCTCTCTCTCTCACTATCCATCCATACATCCATACATCCATACATCCATACATCCATACATCCATACATCCATACATCCATACATCCATACATCCATACATCCATACATCCATACATCCATACATCCATACATCCATACATCCATATCTATCTATCTATCTATCTATCTATCTATCTATCTATCTATCTATCTATCTATCTATCTATCTATCTATCTATCTATCTATCTGTTGTGGCCCAGCAGGAGCCGTTGGAGCTGCCACCAGACTCTGACTGTGAGGGACCAGATGAGTTGGCTCTGGAGGATATGGAGGACCCTGGACAGTGTTCCAACTCCAAGCAGGGCGCAGAGAAGCTGGTTGGCCACCAGGAGGCACCTGAGCCTTGGACCAGTGGGGAGGAAACAAGGGAGAGTGACCCTGAAGTCAGCAGTGAGTTGTTCCTGGATGCTTGGCACTGAAGAACTACTAGACGTCAGGAACAGTTGCGCAGTTACAGAAGGTAATTGCACACAGCTGGTGGTCATTAGGCTCCTCTACAGACTATAAAAAGGACTGCTTGTGCACACGACCCTCTTGCAGAAGTTAACGCATTGACTAAAAGTTGGAGAACTTTTGTAACTAGATTGGCAGGCTGGATTGCTGCCGAGGCTTGTCTGAGTTGCTGCCAAGGTCCTTATCTGTTGTTGTGCTTGGCTTTCAGCCACCGAGGTTTTGGTGTCTTGCTAATAAAGTACATTCCAGTTAAGTTTGTCTCGGCATTCATTGCTGGACGGAGGAGGGGTCAGAACACTATCTATCTATCTATCTATCTATCTATCTATCTATCTATCATCATCATCATCTATTTTTCTGTCTGTCTGTCTGTCTTTGGATATAAAAATAAATACTAATAATAAAAACAAAGGAGATGCCAAATTCACTTAACAACCGTGTGACTAATTTAACAGTGATTCAGCTAACAACGGAGGAAAGAGAAGTCATACAATGGGACAGAATTCACTTAACAGCTCTCCCACTTAGCAACAGAATCGTTTGGGGCCCAATTGATTGGAACTAAATTCAGTTCAAATTCTCTTTCAAACTTAAATGCACCCAGGAGCACCTGCCCCCCCTCCCCACTTACGCTGATCTTCATGGCCAATTCCTGTTTGTGGGGTAGATGGAGGTCTTGCCTCCTGCTGAAGGCAGCCGCTTTGGTGACCATGATGATGGACCTCATGAAGGCTTTCTTCAGGCCTTCGTCCTGGGAAACCCAAGTGGGAAGAGGGTGAGGTGAGAAGACACCAGGAGGAAGAGAGTGCATCTATTTATTTCAATCTTTATGTAGCCGACCATCTTTTCTTGAACTCCGGGGGGCTCCCAATCAAAATACCCTCTGGACATTCTGGGTTCTAGTCCCGCCTTAGGCATGAGAGGCAGTTGAGAGACTTTGGGTCAATCACCAAGAGATGGAGAGCTCTAGTCCCGCCTTAGGCAGGAGAGGCAGCTGAGAGACTTTTGGCCAATCACCAAGAGATGGAGAGTTCTAGTCCCACTTGAGCCATGAAAGTCAACTGTCTGAGCCAATCACCAGCAGTCTGTGAGTTCTAGTCCCACCTTCAGCATGAGAGCCAGCTGGGTGAGTCCACATCTGGCCCAGTTCTTCTCTCTCAATCCAACACACATCACAGGATTGTTGTGGTTGTGTGAAAAGGCAGAAAGAGGATAATGCGCTGCCTTGAGTGTAATGAATGTGATATGACCATAGATAAAGAACCCACTAGCATTTCATCATCTCCAGGGCAATTGGAACAGGAAGCAGATCTGAATGGGAGGCATAATTGGGGGCTGGAGGTCACTTGTTTTAAACTAGATTCTCCCAGCAACCTCTAAGAACTGCAGTCGGGTTGTCCTTGTTCACCAAAAGGGGATATTTGTAGCTCAGGGTTCAACTGTGGAGCCCTTGGTGCTCCCTGAGCTTGGTTGGTTTTCACAGACATTTCTTATATTTTTTTCACCATCAATTGAAATCCAAAGAAGCAGGGATTAACCCCAGACAAACAAGGCAGCAGTAAACAACAGATCAAGGAACTAACAAGAGGAAAGCAACAGTTCTGCTAGCATTGACACGAGGGTGGAAACCAGCCTACCTTGTTCATGGTGGAGTACTGGATGAGAATATTGGACATGATGGGTTGGATGAAAACACCCAGGTCTTCAGGGGAGGCTCCCTGGGCTGCTTGTCCATAGCAGAGGATTAATGTTGTCCTAATCCTTCTGTCAGACACAAACTTTGGGTCCTGCCAGGACAAAAATGAGGGGGTCAAACTCTTTCCCAAAGCACCAGAAGACAAGACAAGAAGTCATGGATGGAAGCAGATGGAGATTCTTAGTCATCCAGGTCATTGTTGTCCCAAAGGGGTTTTTTCCAAAGGCAACCGGACTTCTTTTTTTCCTTGAAGAGGTTTCGCTTCTCATCCAAGAGGTTTCTTCAGTTCTGACTTCGGTCAAAACAGAAGAAGCTTCCTGCATGAGAAGTGAAATGTCTTCAAGGACAAACCAAGCCCTTTGAAAAAGCACCTTTGAGTCTACTTGAGATGTTTGTTGGGCAATTAATTATCTTCTCTAGACTTATAAAATGGTCCTCCAGGAGATGGAGGTGGAGAATTTCCAGCCCCACCTACAATCTCAGCGCTGGTCTCAAGTCTTTGAGATCTATGACTAGTCTGAAGAGACCAGATGGCCTGGAGCATCCATCCTTCTAAACATCTAGGACTTTCCTTCCCAGAATCCCCCAGCCTTCTTCTCTACTGAGTTTTGGACCTTGGAACCCCATCCCTTGTCTTACCTCATGGGAGTCTTCCAAGAGAGATGGTCTCTTGGGCTGTGCGATGTTACCGACCTCCCTGAGGACCAAGAGAATTTCGGGAAGATGATGGTGTGCAGCGAGGTGGATGCTCTCCGAGATTCCCTAGGCAAAGTGATGCTTGTGAATTAGGACATTTGCATTTTCTTTTTTTAATCATCCTCTTCTTCTTCCTCCTCCTCCTCCTCTTTGCAAGCCCCAGGCCCTTCTACCACTGATGAAATTACCTAACTGGGTAATAAAATGTCTGCAAGAAAGCAACCAAGCCAGAGAGCACCAAGGACCCCACAGTCTTCTTCCTCCTCCTCCAAAAACCCCATAGTTCTCCTCCTCCTCCCCTCCTTTCTCTTCTTCCTCTCGTCCCCTCCTTCCTCCTCCTCCTCTCTATTCCCTTCTCCTCCCTTCACCTCCCCTCTTCAAAACTTGTTCCCTTCTAGAACTGATGAAATGACCTAGTTGGGTCACAAAAGGTCTACATTTCTTGCAACCAAGCTCAGAGAGCACCAAGGACCCCACAAAGTTGGAGGTCTCAGCCCCCACAGGCAGCCCACTCCCACTCACCTCTCTGTCTGTCTCATCTTCAAATGAGATTGCCAGAAGCTTCTTGAGGTGATCTTTCACAATGTCCTTCTCCTTGGTATTTCTCAATTTTAAGCCGTAATATTTGTAAAGCTTTATCTGAAGGTTGGAAAAAGAATTTGTGAGTCTGAGGGAGCTCCATCCATCATCCAGGAAAAGGAAGCATAGGACAAAGGATGATCAGAAAAGGAGCAAGTGTGTTCAAGCACAGAGCCATTTCCAACTAAGCATGGCTTACTTGCTATGGTCAAATCTGCAGGGAACAAGAGTTGCACCAATAGCAGTGTTCCAATATCTCAGAGGTAGCCCCAAAGAAGAGGGAGTCAACCTATTCTCCAAGGGACCAGAAGTCAAGACGAGAAGCAATGGATGAAAACTTATCAAGGAGAGAACCAACCTAGAACTAAGTAGAAACTTCTTAGTGGAAAATCTTAGTAGAAGACCTCCGATGTCCCTTCCAACTCTCTTATTATGTTATTCTGTGACTAATAAAGGCGTGAGCCAACCAGAACTAAGTAGAGACTTCCTAACAATTAACCAGTAGAACAGTTTGCCTCCAGAAGTTGTGAGTGCTGCATCACTTAACGGTTTTGAGATTGGACAACTATTTGCTAAAATGGAAAAGGGTTTTCTGCTTGAGCAAGGGGTTGGACTAGAAGATTTCCAAGGCCCCCTTCCAAGTCTGTAATTCTAATATTCATTTGTTGTCTAATATCGAAGAAATGTGGAAGCATCAAAAAAAGGATGCCAAAGGAGAGACAAAATGAAATGACAAACGTTAAAATGACTTTTAACATTATAGGAAAGCATTTCAATTGTTGAATTAACCCACAGCCAGTTGGCCGTGACTAGTGGGCAGTGGAGAGTTGGCTACAGGAATTTGTCCTCTTTTTTTAAACAATTTTTATTTGTTTCTGAACAAGGACAAACACAAAAATAAAAATAAAAAGCCATCTTCCATTACAAATTGTAGAAAGTGTGTGAGTTGGTTACAGTACTTCCATGCATCTCTTCCTTAGTCATCACCTGCTTTTCATATCAAATCACATATTTTAAATTTACCCATATTCATGTATATTGCAATTATTATATCTCAACATTAATTTGACTATAATTGTTTTTACAATTTTATATATAATATTCAAAATCTAGAATAGGATTATACAATAACATTCCATTAAATCATCCTAAAATCATCCAATCAAAATGCATCTTTATAACATATTCTAGATAAAGCTTTTAAACCTCCTCATAATCTCCATATATTGTTTATATAAAATATCATATTATCAAACTAATATATCTATGTGTATTGCTATCATTATTAATCATTATTTAACTATAGCTATTGTCACTTCATTTTATACATATTACTAATAAACTAAATTTACCTTAATTTTTATTATACATTTTCATTGCATCAACCTGTATCGCTCCAGCAATAGTACAGTCTTATATCTCTTGCCATTTGTGGCATTAATGTTCTAGTTACTTTCTTAATAAATCTTGTATAAACCTCCCTCAGCAACATGCTGTTCCTTTCGTATCTCACAAAAGCTTGAAACCCAACACCTGCTCTTTCCATCAGCTTATCTTTGGTTATCACTAGTGCTTCTATCAAGATTTCTCTCCTTATCTCCGTCAATTTTCTCTCTTTTCTTCTTCTGGGCTTTGAAGTCTGGGGTAGAGTTCCAATCCATCCATCTCCCCTTTCCATATTCCGCTCTTGCCATTACCAACCACGCTCACTTTGTTGTCAGTATCCACAGTTTTCTTATCTCTTTGCTCATTTTTTTCTCCATCTTTCTTTTTCCTGCTGGGCCATTCTTTCAATTTTTCAGATACTGCCACTATGGGGTTCAAGACTATTTTAATAAACTTGAAAGGTTCATTTATTATCTTTCAAGTCAAAAATGTTGTCTTCTCTCCAATAGCTAGTGATAGAACTTCCAAAAAGCACCTGTATAAACAACTTGTGCTCTTTCAACTATCACTCTCAGTAAACAAGCTGAAAGAACCTTGAATCTCAAGTGATCAAAGAGAAAGAAGAAAAAACAATGTATCCAGCCTCCAGTCTCTAAGTGGCAGCGTAACTGCTTTCCTCCTGTTGTTACAACCCTCTTTATAATCCTTCTTATTATCTTCTTTATATTCCAAGCTTAAGAAGGAAAAAAAACCTGTAGCTGACATCGTGATGGCACGATGTGCAATCTTGGTGTTTCAAGTTCGCAGTCGAATTCCTGCCACTGGATGTTCCTTTTGGACCTAAACTGTCCCGCAGAGACGGTGATTGAAAAGGGCCCCTCCTGCTGATCTCAAGAACATCGCAAAGTCCCTGAAAGATCCAGGAATAGACTTTTTTTTCCAGTGACAGAAAAGCAGCTAAGGAAGCTGCTGAAGTTTGGACAGCCCCGGAAAGCAGAAAGAAAGCAGAAAGAGAAAGTGTGTCGAATAGGTGAGGAAAATTTATTATTAGAGGAAGAGAGTACCCAAGAAAAAAATTAAGTTAAGATTGAAGACAAAAGACTGTAGGCAGCGAGATTGATCTGCATTGAACTTAGTGCCTTATCCAGTTTCTAATTTCTCTTTTTTTCATGGATAGAACTTTTGCAGGGGCTCCCTATTTTTTAAACTGAATGGATTAATTTTTTCTTCTTTTGCTTTCACTTTTGCTTACACCTATGGATTAAAATTTTTCTTTTTTATATAATGCTTGATTTGATTGATTGGATTGTTTTTGATCTTCATTTAAGGGTTTGTTTTCTTTCTTAAGCTTGGAATATAAAGAATAAAATAAGGATTATAAAGAGGGTTGTAACAACAGGAGGAAAAGCAGTTACGCTGCCACTTAAAGGCTGGAGGCTGGATAAATTCTTTTTTCTTCTTTCTCTTTGGAGGGAAGACAACATTTTGATTTGAAAGAAAATAAATGAACCTGTTTGAAGTTTATTAAAATATCCTTGAAGCCTATAGTGGAAGTATCTGAAAAATTGAAAGAATGGCCTAGCAGGAAAAAGAAACTGTAATATTGCAAATGGTTATGTTTGAAATTCAAAATCTATTAGTTGTGACAGAGAGAAATGAAAAGAGATTGGAGAATACGGAATACAAACAGAAAAATCTGATGGAGAAACTGAGGATGTTTAGCAAATGAAGAAAGATGGAAGGAAAAAATGAGCAAAGAGATAAGAAAACTGTGGATACTGACAACAAAGTGAGTGGGGTTGGCAATGGCAAGAGTGGAATATGGAAAGGGGAGATGGATGGATTGGAACTCTACCCTAGATTTCAAAGCAAAGAAGAAGAAAAGAGAGAAAAATTGATGGAAATAAGCAAGTTGTCCTCTTCTGACCTTTGTCTAAGACAACTGGTGCCCTAAAAGGGGAAAAGCTCAGCATATTTACCTTCTCTTTAGACCAGAAGTAGGAAGCATTTTGTTGCCTTAAAAGCTTCTGGTTGATTGGCTGCCATCCATTCATTTTCCCCCTGGTGAATTTGTGGTCTGCAGGAATCTGCTTTGACAACAACAACAACAACAACAAGGACAACAAAAAAGAAGTTGTGAGGAAGTGAAGGAGCAGAGGAAGGAAGAGGTTTTTCTATGTTTCCAAGGGGAGGGTTGATCTCCCTTCTGCCTCAGGGTGCATCGGATCATTGATTCGACTTTTCTAGCTGGGACAGATACGAAGCCCCCTAAGAAGGACCATCCAGATTGCATCAGCTGGAGCCAAGGAAGCTTTTGAGAGGAACAGAAGGAAAAGCTCTGCCACAAACGGTGAGATGAAGAGTCTGGATTTTCTTCCTCTGTCTGTTATGGCCAGGAAACAACCTGTCTCCAGAGGTTGGTAGTCCTTGATTTAGCAACATCTACAACCTGTGAAATTGCTTAGTTGGGGAATGTGACTGATGACCCACCTTGGGGGAGGGGGAAACAGGGTCAGAGCTAACACGCAAAAAGTGAGGTCAGAGTTGGCTCCAATTGGATGGGGTGGATATGAAGCTCCTAATAAATAACTGGATTTCTTTTGAAGGTTGGGTTGAGGCTCATGATTAATTGGGGCATCCCTCACATAGGGAACATTGTCAGTAGTACAAGGGAGTACAAGGTTTTCAGAGTGGAGGAGAAGAAGGATTTTCTTGCAGACGTTTCATGGCCCAAGTAGGAAACATAATCAGAGCTAGAAGGGAGTGAAGTTTCCTCTCTGTTTATACACAGTAGCTTGCCCTAAATAAGCAGGGAGCAAACATCACACTCACCAGCACTGATGTGTAGTTGGGTCATGAAATGTGTGCAACTAAACAACCAAGTTCAGGGAGCACCAAGGGCCCCATCTTCTTCTTCCTAGCGTATTCCCATAGGTGCAGGGTCTGGTTTTTGGATCATCGAGGGCCACTTAGTTCCGTCACCTACATCGCCTGGGAGAAGGCCTGCTACTTCCATATCTTTGTTGATGACCTCTTGCCATCCCTGTTTTGGATGCCCATAAGGTCACCAGTCATTGACTTCCAGTTGGTAGGCAGTCTTGGCCACGGTGGAAGGTGCTGCTCTCAGGATGTGTCCTTATCAGCGGAGTCGGACTTCTCTCATCTTCTCTGTAATTGGTGCCACACCAAAATGTGGTCAAATGGTGTCATGTGTAATGTGGACAGGAAGGGAGGTGCCCGATATCCAAGTGGTCATTTGCATTTCCATGGCATGGAGAGAGATTTTGCTCCCTCCTGTTGCTGCCCAGCATTCAGGGCCATACAGTGCAACAGGAGGATGGTTCTCTCGTAGATCTTAGATTCAAGATGGGTTGGCATCTGTGTGTCCCATAACACATCAGTGAGTTCTCACCAACGCATCCAGGCTGCACTCATCCTTGCTTGCACCTTGCCATTAATGTTCCCTTTTATTGTGGCCCTCCAGTGGAGCTGGCAGCAGAGTCGGACAGTGAGGAGGTTGTGGAAAAACATGGGCCAGTCCTGGGGACTGAGGGAAGCTCAGACGAGGGCTCAGGCATTTGGTCGGTTGGCTGTTTCAAGAGTGGAAAGTTCTGTTTGTGACTATAAGAGACTCCGTGCCAAGTGTTGCCTTGCCCTGTGTTTGGAAACTGATTATCTGGCAGCTCTCCAAGCGAGATAAGGTTCGTGTAGATAAATATTCCTCTGAAAGACTGTTTGCCAAGCCTGGCTGACTCTCAATGAAAGGAATTCACAGTTGTGACCAAGACTCTACTTCTTGCTTTTTAAGGAAGCCTGGGTCAGAAGACCTTTGCCTTGGAGGTGGGATCCCAGATACGCAAAAATCTCCACCTTCTTTGGGTTTTCTCCGTGGATTGGAAGCGTTCCAGGGCTGGTGACAGACTCTAAGGACCACATTGTCCTGATGTTCAGGAGAAGTCTGAAATGGTTGAGGCGATCATTCCATGGTCCTTCCATGCTCCTCCCACCAAGGGCCCCATCGTCCAGCAACTTCTCCAGAACCATCTTTGTCTACTTTGGGGGTCAGTTATCTCTATCATGGCAGCAGTGGCTTCTGCAACCTCTCCACAAAGGACCTCCGGGACCCCAGTGACACAAACCCAGCTGCTTACCTGGGGAGGATGAAGATGTTCCAAGATGGTATCCAAAATTTGCTTCTCTTCCATCGAGTCCAATATTTCTTTCACCGATCTGCATTTGAACCACCGCTTTGTGTCCCACAAATAGCGGAAATGTTCATCCGAGAGTTCTGGGAAGGAGACACAGGATGAGATCAAGGGGCAATTGGGCAGGAAGAGCCTTCTTGAAGGGAAGAGGTTCAGGTTTAGGTTTATTAGATTTATATGCCGCCCTTCTCCCAAGGGCTCAGGGCGGTGTACAACATTAAAAGAAACACATAATACCAAAGTTTAAAAAAATTAACTAGAATATCCCAAACCCAATTAAAATTGACAATGACATTTTTTTTAAAAAAAATCAAATTAAAATTAACAGTGATCAATAATTTATATTGTTTTGTTCAGGCCAGGCTGGCTTGCTGGAAAAGCCAACTTTTTAGGGTGCGTCGGAAGGACCGGAGGTCGGGGATTATACGAAGCCCATTCCAGAGGGAAGGCGCCCCCACAGAGAAGACTTTCCCCCTAGGGGTCACTAGCTGACACTGTCTGGCCGACGGCACCCTGAGGAGGCCAACTCTGTGGGATCACACTGGACGGTGGGAGGCTACCGGTAGCAGTAGGTGGTCTCTCAGGTATCCTGGGCCTAAGCCATGGAGCGCTTTAAAGGTCATAATTAGTACCTTGAATTGCACCTGTAAGACAACTGGCAACCAGTGCAGGCTGCCTAAAAGGGGTGTAACATGGGAGCACCTAGGTGCCCCCATGATAATCCGCAGAGCCGCATTCTGGACCAGTTGAAGTCTCCGGGTGCTCTTCAAGGGCAACCCCATGTAGAGAGTGTTACAGTAGTCCAAGTGAGAAAGGACGAGGGCATGAGTGACTGTGCACAAAGCATCCCGATCCAGGAAGGGGCGCAACTGATGTACCAGGCGAACCTGATAAAAGGCCCCCCTGGTCACGGCCGTCAGGTGTTCTTCTAAACTAAGCCGCGTATCCAAGAGGATGCCCAGATTGTGGGCCCTTTCTGAGGGTGCTAAAATTTCTCCCCCTGTCATCAAAGTTGGAACAAGATGCACAAATTGGGATGACGGAAACCACAGCCACTCCGTCTTGGAGGGCTTGAGGGGAAAGGGGTGTGTATGGGAGGGCCAGGCTGAGCCTGAGAAAGGGGTAAAACCGTGTCACAAGCCTCGAGTCCCTGATCTTCATGTCCTTAGACAACCCTCTGGAGAAGGAACAGAGAAATCAAGATATAAAACAGCATATAAAATTAGTCAAGAAATATGAAGATTGATTTAGGGTGGCCATTTTTTAAAAAATGATAAGATTAAAACTTTGGGAAATTTCAAAGCAGTAAATAAAATCCCAAGAGCTGAGAGGGTCTCCGCCATTTCCTCCCTGCCTGATGAAGGACAGTGGCAGGATTTGGGTTTCGCTCATCTAGAGAAAAGAAAAGCAGTGTGTTTGTGTGTGTATGTGTGTGCGTGTGTGACATGAGAAGAGTCTTCCAGTATTTTAGGAGCTGGCACAAAGAGGAGGGGGTCCACATATTTTCCAAAGCACCTGAAGACAGAAGAAGGAGCAATGGATGGAAACTAATCAAGGGAGAGAAGAAACTTGGAATTAAGGAGAAACTTCCTAACAGTAAGGACAGCCAACCAGTGGAACAGCCTGCCACCAGAGGTTGTGGGTGCTTCATCACTGGAGGCTTTTGAGAAGAGATTGGACAGTCACTTGTCTGTTATGGTATAGGGACTCCCGCTTGAGCAGGAGGTTGGACTAGAAGACCTTCAAGGTCTCTTCTGGCTCTGTTCTGATAGATGGATTAATTGATTGATTGATTGATTGATTTATAGGGTGGGAGGCTACCAGTGGCAGTAGATGGTCTCTCAGGTATCCTGGGCCTAAGCCATGGAGCGCTTTAAAGGTCATAATTAATACCTTGAATCACACCTGTAAGACAACCAGCAACTAGTGCAGGCTGCCTAAAAGGGGTGTAACATGGGAGCACCTAGGTGCCCACATGATAATCCGCGGAGCCGCATTCTGGACCAGTTGAAGTCTCCGGGTGCTCTTCAAGGGCAGCCCCATGTAGAGAGCGTTACAGTAGTCCAAGCGAGAAAGGACGAGGGCATGAGTGACTGTGCACAAAGCATCCCGATCCAGGAAGGGGCGCAACTGATGTACCAGGCGAACCTGATAAAAGCCCCTCCTGGTCACAGCCGTCAGGTGTTGTTCTAAACTAAGCCACGTATCCAGGAGGACACCCAGATTGCGGGCCTTTTCTGAGGGGGCTAAAATTTCTCCCCCTGTCATCAAAGTTGGAACAAGATGCACAAATTGGGATGACGAAAACCACAGCCACTCCATCTTGGAGGGCTTGAGGGGAAAGGGGTGTGTATGGGAGGGCCAGGCTGAGCCTGAGAGAGGGGTCAAACCATGTCACAAGCCTCGAGTCCCTGATCTTCATGTCCTTAGACAACCCTCTGGAGAAGGAACAGAGAAATCAAGATATAAAACAGCATATAAAATTAGTCAAGAAATATGAAGATTGATTTAGGGTGGCCATTTTTTAAAAAATGATAAGATTAAAACTTTGGGAAATTTCAAAGCAGTAAATAAAATCCCAAGAGCTGAGAGGGTCTCCGCCATTTCCTCCCTGCCTGATGAAGGACAGTGGCAGGAGTTGGGTTTCGCTCATCTAGAGAAAAGAAGGGCGGTATGTGTTTGTGCGTGCGTGAGTGTGTTTGTGCGTGTGTGACATGAGAAGAGTCTTCCAGTATTTTAGGAGCTGGCACAAAGAGGAGGGGGCCCACATATTCTCCGAAGCACCTGAAGGCAGAAGAAGGAGCAATGGATGGAAACTAATCAAGGGAGAGAAGCAAGCTGGAATTAAGGAGAAACTTCCTAACAGTGAGGACAACCAACCAGTGGAACAGCTTGCCACCAGAAATCTGATATGGTATAGGGACTCCCGCTTGAGCAGGAGATTGGACTAGAAGACCTTCAAGGTCCCTTCTGGCTCTGTTCTGATAGACAGATTGATTGATATTGTGGGATGGGCTGTTGTGATAGGAGAATTAATTGTAATTGCAATTGTAATTTAATAAATTTATATGCCATCCAATCCCATAGGACTCCGGGCAGCTTACAAATACAAGAGTGAAATAAAAATAAAATAGGGAAAAAAGAAAACAGATTTAAAAGCAACACACCATACACTCAAACCTAGATGTGGCTGGACCTCATTCATGGGTTAACAGCCCCAGGCCTGCCGGAACAGCCAGGTTTTACTGGCTTTTCGGAAGGCTGAGAGAGCGGGAAGGGTCCGGATCTCTGCGGGTAGATCATTCCACAGGGCCGGAGCAGCTACAGAGAAGGCCCTCCCCCGAGGGGTCGTCAGCCAGCATTGTCCGGTCGACAGCACCCGGAGGAGGCCCAGCCTGTGAGATCTTATTGGCCGTCTCACAGATATCCAGGTCCTAGGCCATGTAGGGCTTTAAAGGTGATAACCAGAACCTTGAAGCACATCCGGAGACCGATAGGAAGCCAGTGCAGCTCACGGAGGATAGGTGTAACATGGGTGTATCTAGGTACACCCGATATCGCTCGCGCGGCTACATTCTGGACCAACTCTAGTCTTCGAACACTCTTCAGGGGCAGCCCCATGTAGAGCGCATTGCAGAGAAGGCTGCTTCCAGAGGTAGCCCAACCCTGTAGCATAGATACCTGGATATAAAGATAGGATGGCATCTTGGGAGCATTTTCTCCCCTGGTCAATGCTGCTTCTCTCAGCCTTTCCCCCCTCAGGCCCTCTTTGCAGGGAAGGAGGCTCCTTCTGGCCATGCTTGACCTCCATTTGAGGAGCCCTTGAAGGGGTCTTGACAGTTCCTTTCTGGGCCAAATCAGGCAGCCCCAGTACTGGAAGCTGACTTTTCTTCCTGCCTTCCTTTGGAGCTGGAGAAGATTTCATCAGCAGAGGCACGACCTGTGTGGCTCGCTGAGCAGCTGAAGAAGTGGATGGGTGGGAGCCCGAGAATTGGGCTTTATGGTTGTTCCACAGCTGTGGGTCATTATTAGTGATTTGTGGATGGGCCTCCTGGCTGTCCTTCTTCAGGAAGGGCAACTTGTTCAGCCTGTGAGACATCCTGCCGTGAAGAATGAACACTTGACCTGGAAGCAGATCCTATCAACAAAGGAGAAGGTTTGTAACTCCAGAGGGGTCATTGGTGGTTCTGTCTGTCTGTCTGTCTGTCCGTCCGTCTGTCCGTCCGTCCGTCCGTCCGTCCATCCATCCACCCATCCATCCATCCATCCATCCATCCATCTATCTATCTATCTATCATCTATCTACCTACCTACCTACCTACCTACCTACCTACCTATCATCTATCTATCTATCTATCTATCTATCTATCTATCTATCTATCTATCTATCTATCTATCATCTATCTATCATCTATCTATCTATCATCTATCTATCTACCTATCTATCTATTTATCTATCTATCATCTCTCTCTCTCTCTCTCTCTCTCTCTCTCTCTCTCTCTCTCTCTCTCTCTCTCTCTCTCTCTCTCTCTCTCTCTTTCTCTCTCCACCTATCTACCTATCCCATGTTCTTCCTGGGTCAACTCAGAAAGCTCAGACTGCCCAAGGAGCTGCTGATTCTACAGAGGAATGATTGTCCTTTGTACCTCTACAACTGTCTGGTTTGGCACCGCAAACAAACTAAAAGTCCTCCAGAGAGAGAAGACAGAGAGCGAGCAATAGGCAGCAGAGAAAAAGCAGAGCTGCTTAACTCAAGGCTCCAAAGCTCTCCTCTCCTCCCTTGGGCCTTTCCCAGTCTGCCCTCAGGGGCCATGACATCACAGCATCCTTTATGTCTCATGGGGGCAGCTGAGGCCATGACTCCAGGGGCCTCCCACTCCCCCAGGTGACAGGGGTGGGATATGAAGGGTCCCCTTGATCACATTGGCCATATCATGGGGAGCAAAGCCAGGAGTCTCCTATAGAATGACCCAATGGGAGGGAGGGAGGGAGGCTCTCCACCTGCTGGATCTCCAAAGACCCCAACCAAGATTATGGCTGATCCACCTTATTCTTACATGGTACATTATATATGATGCAGGATACAGGATTCATGATATATGATATATGACATTATGTGATGTGATGTTACATTATCTTATATGATATTTTGTAGTCCTTGGTTTATAACAGTTTGTTTCATGACAGTTCAAGTCTACAACGGCACTGAACAAAGTGACTTATGACTGTTTTTCACACTTATGACCGTTGCGGCATCTCCACGGTCACATGATCAAAATTCAGATGCTTGGCAACTGACTCATATTTATGACGGTCGCGCTGTTGCAGGAGGGACATGATCCCATTTTGTGACCTTCTCACCAGCAAAGTCGATGGGGAAGCTGGATTCATTTCACAACCACGTGACTAACTTACAGAACAGAATAAAGCTGGAAGGGACCTTGGAGGTCCTCTAGTCCAGCCCCTGCTCAAGCAGGAGAAGCTACACTATTTCCTGATAAGGGGCTCTCTAGTTTCTTCTTGAAAGCCTCCAGTGATGGAGCTCCCACGATTCCTGAAGGCAGCTATTCCAGGGGTTAATTTTCCTCACTGTCCGGAAGTTTCTCCTTAATTCCACTCTAGGGATTCACTTAACAAAGGTGGCAAGAAAGGTTGTAAATTGGGGCAACACTCACTTAACAACCATCTTGCTTAGCAACAAAAGTTTTGGACCCGACTGGAGTCGCAGGTCAAAGATTCCCTGTATTTTAGTTTCCTTGCAGACCTTCCAGAATCTCTTCTTTGTGAGATGGACAACTTAGATGAAGAAAGAAATAAAATTTGTTGTGAAGTTTTTTGTGATTCAATGCAGCTTCTGGTTCCAGAGCGGAGTTTGCTTCAGTGGCTTTAGACACCAGCAGCTTTTCCATTTCGGAGTTTCTTAACCTCTTCCGCTTTGAATGACTTTTGTGGCTTCAGATCTCCCTGGAATCAGTTTTGCACCTAACAATTCCTTCTTTCTTATGGGGTTACAGGGCATATCAAGGCATCTGCGGTTTCTCCAGACATTTGAGCTGCCCTTCACTTGCTGGACATTTCCTGGATTGGACAAAAACAGTTTCATTACTGGAAAAGACTTTATGCACGAAATAAAAGATAATATGTTAAACAACAATATGAGATGGTGTTACATTCAGAGTCCCAGTGTCTGTTAGAGAAATACCTTATTAAAAATGGATATCTTCAATGCTCTCGCTGAACACAGTTATCTGCTGTTATCATGCATCACAGCTATTGCCATAATTAGAATAAACTTTGAACTGAGTGGAATTCTCCAATTATTTCAGAATAACCAAGTTGGAAGGGACTTTGGAGGTCTTCTAGTCCAACCCCTAGCTTAGGCAGGTGACTCTATATCACTTCAGACAAATGGTTGTCCAACTTCTTATTTAAAATTTCCAGAGTTGGAGCAACCACAAGTTATGAAGACTGGTTGTCCCACTGCTTGATTGTTCTGACTCGCTGGGTGTTTCTCCTTAATTGCAGCTTGCTTCTCTCCTTCATTAGTTTCCATCCGTTTAAGAAGAGACTAGACAGTCACTTCTGTGAAATGGTACAGCTCCGTGGTGGTAAACCTATGGCCCATGTGCCAGAGCTGGCATGCAGAGTCCTCTCTGTGGGCACACAAGCTGTCTCCTCAGTTCAGCTCCACAGTGCTTGCCTCCCGCTGGCCAGCTGGGTTTCAGGTCCCTGCTGCACATGTGCAGAAGACAGGATGTGTGAGGGGGGGCATGTATGCAAGCACAGGAGGCGTGTCACTTGCCGTGGGATCGCATGCACATTGCATTTGGAAGGTTTGGGCGCACATGTACGCATTCACACCAATTCACACGCACTTTGGGCACTCAGTCCGGAAAAGGATACCCATCACTGGTATAGGTCCTCCTGCGTGACCAGGGGGCTGGACTAGAAGACCTCCAAGGTCCTATTCTCTTCTCTTCTATTTCCATCTCCATTTCCATTTCCATTCCCATTATTATTATTATTGTACAATTGTATCACAGCAGCCAGTTGTTTCGCCAGATTTGGCATTGGTTACTAGTCGGGCCCCACCCAGGGGCCTAGGACGTCGTAACGTATTTTCGTAATATGCGTGCAGATCCAAGCAGTGCGGCTTTTTGCATTTGACTGATGGTGATTTTGTCAATTTTTAACTGTTTTAAATGTAATTCCAGTGCTTTTGGAATAGCACCCAGTGTGCCAATTACCACTGGAATTACCACTGCTGGTTTGTGCCATAGTCGTTGAATTTCAATTTTTAAGTCCTGGTATTTTGCGATTTTTTCATGTTCCTTCTCGGCGACCCTGCCCTACCGCCAACTCAGTTCTCCATTGTTTCATCGCCTTTTCAGTAAAGGATGTAATATTTTTGCTAATGCCAGTTGTTTCTAAGCATTTTATAATCCAACTATGTGGCAGTGAGTCAAATGCCTTTTTGTAATCAATCCAGACCATATTCAAGTTCGTTTTTCTGTTCTTACAATTTTCTAATATCATTTTATCAATTAGAAGCTGATCTTTTGTGTCCCTGCTCCTTCTTTTGTTGCCTTTTTGCTCTACTGGCAAGATGTTGTTTGTTTCCAAATAGTCCATCATGTTATCTGCAATAATGCCTGTGAGTAATTTGAAGGTTGTTGGCAAGCATGTTATTGGTCTGTAGTTTTCAGGTGTTGTTCCTTTAGTTGCATCTTTCTGAATCAAGTATGTTTTTCCAGTTGTCAACCATTCATCAATTTGGCCCTTTTGTAAAATTTCATTCAGTTGCCTGGCCAATATTGCATGTAAACTGGTCGGATATTTGAGCCAGAAACCATGTAATTGGTCCTTTCCAGGTGACCATTGGGCATTTCAATTCCCTCACATGCAGTGATTTGTCTATGTCTGTAGTGATTAGGGTCCCAAAGCTGAAGATGAAAGAATGTAATCCACCCACGAATAGCTAACCCAACAAAAGTTTATTGAACAAAGCATTCCATAGATAGCAGAATCAACAGCAAAATTATTAATCATGAAGCATCATTCTTATAGTGTTTGCAGCTTCTTTAGTTCTACCTACCTTGTGTGTTATATCATTACTGGCTAACAAGTCTCCAAGTCACAATAATTGGTTAGTCCTTACATCATTGGTGTTCGTGAGAATGTGCATGTTGTTGCAGCTGAATGAATCAAGTGTTATCAAAATGTTGCAGGTTATACTTTGTTTCATCATCCAGTGTCCTTCATGCCTGGGAACACACTGCAAGCAAAGAATAGCTGACAAGCAAATATTTTCTGCAGATTGCTGCAGTTTGTGCTTACACATGTAACCTCAGTTCTAAGGCCCTTCCAGATGATTCACTGTAAAAATCCTACATATGTTTATTCCATTCCATTCCTATTCCTATTCCTATTCCTATTCCATGGTATGCTATGCTATGCTGTTCTTTGTTTCTTGTCCTGCCTTCAGACACTTTGGAGAATTGCTTGATTCCCTTCTCTTTGGGGCAGCCCCTGAGATATTGGAAGACTTCAATCATGTCACCACTGGTCCTTCTTTTCATTAAACTAGCATCTTAAAAACCATATTCTGTGTTAAGGTTGTGGGTAAATAGAAAGTCAATCAACATTACCCAAACCTATTGGTAGCCTAACATTGCAATGAAGAAGGATATGCATTCAATTTCGCAGCTATTAAGATTGTTGGCTGAGCAGGTACAAAAACAGTCAGGGAAATCATTAAACGGGGATGACGAGGGCTCCAGGAAATGGAGCTCTCGTCAGTCAATAGGTGTGCTGATTTACCACCAGACAATCAGGCGTGACCCGACAAAAGCGCAAACGTCATAAGCGCGCCGACAACACCGCGGCGCTAAAACCGCAATGTCAAAAGCGCGCTGATAACAGCGAGCCGACAACAGCGAGCCGACAACAGCGCGCCGACAGAAGCGCGATTTAATTTAAGATAAGGTTTACGGTTAGGTTTAGGGTTATGGTTATGGTTAGGTTTAGGGTTAGATTTAGGGTTAGGGTTAGGGTTAGGGTTAGGGTTAGGGTTAGGGTTAGGGTTAGGGTTAGGGTTAGGGTTAGGGTTAGGGTTAGGGTTAGGGTTAGGGTTAGGGTTAGGGTTAGGGTTAGGGTTAGGGTTCCATTACAGCGCGCTTCTGTCGGCACGCTTTTGTCGGTGCGCTTTAGGGCTAATTAGTCGCTCATTCGTCACACGGTTTTTTCACCGCGCTTTAGTCACTGCGGTTTAGTCAGGCGCGCTTTTGTTGTGCGCGCATTTGTGGTGGAACCCAATCAGGTACCTAGCAGCTGAGGCTTGGCAGCTCAAGGAAAGAACAGCCAATTGCCAGCCATCAACACACCACTCAACCAATGGGAAGGCACCACATAAGTATGAAGCATAGAATAATCTGAAGCATATATTCTGGTAGAGAAAAGTTTCCTGAAGATGGGCTTCAGCAGGCATCCTCAGAAGACTGGACTTTCTGGTTTTTCTTTGAAGACGTTTTGCTTCTCATTCAAGAAGCTTCTTCAGTTCTGGTGGCGTTATCTGCCTAAATATCTGGTAGATGCCTCATTCTTCAGGCAAAGAAGAGTGAGAGAGAGATCCAGCTGGTAAGAGCTTTTCTTTGAAGTTTGCAGCTTTTTTTGCTGCGAATGGAAGGGGGGGCCGACCAAAGGGTGAATCACATCTCCGTGCCAGAAACCCCGGCTGCATTTATTACGGCGCAAAGTAAGGATCCCCCCACTTAGGACAACTTTTGATATATTTATTTGAGATTAATACAAGCAGAGTCCGTACCTGAGAACCTTATCTGCCTTTTTTAAAAAAAAAATTCCTAGCTTCTTTTTACAAGAACTTCCTTCGTGCACGGGTTTTTTTCCTTAAAAAATAAGCTCCTAAAATTGTGATTGTGCCACATTCCTAATTATCCGGCAAAGAACAGTGATAAAAAAGATCAAAGGAACAGCCAGCCAGCAATCTCTCACTAATTAGTTTCATTTCTCTGAAGAGCTTACAAGACTTTTCTTATCAACTTTTAAAAGTTTTAAAAGACTCTTTGTTAATATAGAGACATTCCAAACAGAGATTAATATGCTGAACTGTTTCGTTACAATGCTAATCTTTTGAAACCTGCTTTGTTACAATGTTCTTTTCTGAAACCTTTTGAAAAACCTCTAAGAACAAATAAAGGGGGGACTTAATACTCTCTTTCCTCGTAAGCTACACAGCGGGCCAGTAGAGTTTGAATAATTGTTGAATAATTGTTTGAAGAAAAGATATAATGGCATCAAAATTAAATTCGGGGAGACCGCTTCCTAGGAGTACATCTCACACACTTGGCACAAAGTCGCAGCTTCCACCCTCTATGCCCCCTACTGGAGATTTGCTAACAAAAGAACTTTTTTTTGAAACTTTGGCACAAAGTCGCAGCTTCCACCCTCTATGCCCCCTACTGGAGATTTGCTAACAAAAGAACTTTTTTTTGAAACTTTGAGAGAATTCAGAGAGCAGAATTCAAAAGCTTTCAGAGAATTCAGAGAGGAGATAAAGAAACTTAAAGCAGACTTATATGAAAAGCTTGATACTAAGATTGCCAAAACAAATGATGATATGCTGGGACTTGTAACTGTATTGACAGAATATGTTTCTGGAATGGACGATAAGCTAGAGGTTCTGGAAGAAGTTAACACTAACTTGACTTCCAAAACTGAAGTGGTGCAACAAAGAGTTGAAAACGCTGAAAAACAAATTGTTATGATGCAGTAAACACAGATGGAGCTTGCATTAAGAGTCAGGCGGCTGCGCGAGGATAAACAGGAGAACTTGAAGCAGATTTTTTCAGAGGCTTTTGACCGTCTGGTGGAAAGACTAGGGTCCAACTTTGACTGGCAGATTGAAAAAATTTATCGTGCTAACTCTTGGGTGGCAAAACAGAAGCAACTTCCCCGAGATGTAATTATATACTTTGCTACAAGAGAGTTCAGAAACATGATACTACAAGAGTCTTATAATACCAGGCTTCAAATTGGCGGACAGGACTTGATTGTCTTGAAAGAAATACCACCCCAAATGCTAAGAGCCAGGAGAGATTATGCTTTTCTAGTGGAAGAACTCAGAAACTGTCAGATACAGTATAGATGGGATGTGCCATTTGGTATTATAATTACATTTGATAAGCAAAAATATTGTCTCAACTCTGTATGAGAAGCCCGAGATTTCTATTACAAGATCCTGAAGGTGGGACACCCTGAATCATCTGGATCTGGAGAAAGACCACGAGAAAGACAAGATAAACAGCAAATCACACAACTACCAGACAAAAAGCACCATTTCCCCCTTCCGGAAGGGCAAGAGGTCAGGGAACAAAGATCTAGCCGTATGACTACCAGACGAATGGGAAAACAAGGTACATTGCAACAACCTCAATAACCACCGGCCATTGACCAAGGAGTTGTGGTCTGAACTCTTTACAGAAGAGAAAAAAAATATTTCACTATCTCAAACAGTTCAAGAACGATATAATTTGCTTGCAAGAAATTCATATCAAATCAACTGATTAAAAATATTTGTCCAACCCCGAACTTGGTCAATATTTTGTGACCTCTGCTACGGAAAAGAAAAATTGTATAGTTGTATACTTAAGTAAAGACATTAAGGCTGAACTAATTGAAACAGATCCCTTTGGAAGATATATCGCATTAGATCTAATTCTAGAAGGGAAAAAGACTTGATGGACGACTTCGAATTGAGAAATGTTTGGCAAGAAAGAAACACAGAGGCATATGACTTCACCCTTTTTTCTGATGGACAGCAATCTCTTTCAAGGATTGATTTTATACAAATCACTAATGATTTATTTTCTAGGGTGAAGAAGACAAAGATTGCGGCGAGGGTCCTTTCGGATCATAACCCAGTCTGGACAGAATTGGGAAGGGTAGTGCAGGCAAGAAGTTTTTGGAGGCCGAATGAGAGTTTATTTAGATATGAAAAGTATATTAATGATTGTAAAAAATTGCTATTTGAATACTTTGTTCTGAATACGAATAAGGGTACATTCATGGAATTTGTAGGGGATGCAAGTAAAGCGTATATGAGAGGAGTACTGATGAACACAAACAAAATACATAGACATAAACAAGGGCAAAAACGAAAAGAATTGGAAGAGGAAATTAAAAGAAAAATTTGAAATGTATCCAAATTGTGTTATAGAGGGAAGGAGGTATTTCAACAGGAGGAGATTTAAAAGGCATCCAGGAATATTTTTTTTACAGAATTGTACAACGGGGACAAAATTAAGTGTTTAGATATAGACAGATACTTAGATAAAGAGATAATACCCCTGGCTAGAGAAGAGTACAGGCAAAAGTTGAACCAACAAATAACCTCTGGGGAAATCCTGCAGGTAATCAAACAACTAAGATTAGGAATAATGTAAACTGCTTAAAGTTTGTGTAACGGCAAGAAGCTGAGTTCAACGTAGAGATTTTACTGACTTTTTTTTCTTTTTTTAAAATTTCCTTGGTTTTAATATATTTTAGACTGTGTTTGATAAAAAGCTATACCATGTACGGGCTCTGGGAAGTCCGGGGGGGAAGGGAGGTGGGGTTCTAGGGTGGAGGGGAGGAGGGGGGAAATATCGTATGCGCTAGATTTTAAAGTAACATGATTGCACTTGTATACTGTTGCGTTTTTAATTCTAGTGTAAAAGTAGGAAGATGAATATATTGATAGATAGTAGAAATACACCGAAGGGAGAAGCAGAAGGAAAGAAGAAAGAGGGGTAGAGAGGGTGGGAGAGAGGATCGGAGGGAGGGTGAGAGGGAAGGGAGGGAGTGAATTGGGAGAGAGGAGTGATAGAGGGGAAAGGGAAATAGGGTAGAGGGGAATGTTGTAGGGGAGAAAGGAAAGTTGGAGGGGGTGAAAGAAAGGGTGTATGGAGGGTTGAAGTGGTATATTGGGTTTGTGTTTTGGGGAGTATTGTTGACAAGGATGGCTGTGTTTATTGTTCAATGTTATATGGCCCCGGTTATGCACAGTATATATGTGACTGTATGAAATGAAAATGAAAATGAAAATAAAACATATTTATAAAAAAAAAGAAGCTTCTTCAGTTCTCTTGGAGATGAAGCAAAACATCTTCAAAGAAAAACCAAGAAAGTCCTGTTGCCTCTTGAAAAAGCACCTTTGGGACAACCAGGACCTGAATGAAGGAGAATCTCCATAGACATTATCCTTGGACTCATATATTTGCCTTCACTCAATCAATGTTAATATATACTATATATACATACATACATACATACATACATACATACATACATACATACATACACAAACATACACACACACACACACACACACACACACACATACATATGTTTAATGTTTAACTGTTTAATAAATTTATAGGCTGCCCAATCCCGAAGGATTCTGAGGGGCTTACAGAAATACATTCCCAAAGATAAAAATAAAAAAATTAAAATAGAAAGAGTAAAAACAGATTAAAAGATCACTTCATACATTCCATCTAGGCGGGGCTGGACCTCATAAATGAGGTCAACAGCCCCAGGCCTGCCGGAAGAGCCCAGTTTTAGTAGCTTTTTGGAAGGCTGTGAGAGTGGGAAGGGTCCAGATCTCCGGGGGTAGATCATTCCATAGGGTCGGAGCAGCTACAGAGAAGGCCCTCCCCCGGGGGTCACAAAATGACATTGACTGGCCGACGGTACCCGGAGAAGGCTCACCCTGTGTGATCTTATTGGCCCTTGGGAGGTATGCGGCAGAAGACGGTCTCACAGATATCCGGGTCCTAGGCCATGTAGGGCTTTAAAGGTAATAACCAGCACCTTGAAATGCATTTGGAGACCAATAGGGAGCCAGTGCAGCTCGCGGAGGATAGGTGTGACTTGGGTGTATTTTGGCACACCCAATATCGCTTGCTCGACTGCATTCTGGACCAATTGTAGTCTCCGAACACTCTTCAGGGGCAGCCCCATGTAGAGCACGTTACAGTAGTCCAGTCTTGAGGTGACGAGGCCGTGAGTGACCATCTGAAGTGCCTCCAATCCAGGTAGGGGTGCAGCTGGTGCACCAGGCGAACCTGGGAAAAGGCCCCCCTGGTCACAGCTGACACGTGATGTTCTAATGTCAGCTGCGGGTCCAGGAGGACACCCAGGTTGCAGACCCTCTCTGAGGGGTGTAAAGTTTCACCCCCCAGCCTGAGAGATGGAATATCTGGACTGTTCTTGGGGGGCAACATCCATAGCCACTCAGTCTTGTCAGAATTGAGTGCAAGTTTGTTCACTCCCATCCAGACCCTGACAGCTTCCAGGCACTGGCACATCACTTCCACCACTACACTGAGTTGGCACGGGGCAGAGAGATACAACTGAGTATCATCCGCATATTGATGGTATTTAATCCCGTGCCGGCAAATGATCTCACCCAGTGGCTTCATGTAGATGTTAAATAGGAGGGGGGACAGGACCGAGCCCTGAGGCACCCCATATTTAAGGGAATTGAATTGAATTTATTGCATTTATATGCCGCCCTTTTCCCCAAGGGGCCTAGGGGTCGACCTCTGTCCTCCGACCAACACCGACTGCGACCTGCCGGAGAGGTAGGACAACCACCGTAACACGGTGCCTCCCACTCCCACTTCTTCTAGTCGTTGCAGAAGGATACCATGGTTGATGGTATCGAAGACCGCTGAGAGGTCAAAGAGCACCAGGATAGAGGAATGTCCTCTATCCCTGGCCCGCCAGAGATCATCGGTCAGAGCGACCAACGCGGTTTTGGTACAGTATCCAGGCCTGAAACCAGACTGAAAGGATTCTAGATAATCAGTTTCATCCAAGGTCTGTCGGAGCTGAAGGGCCACCACCTTCTCAACAACCTTCCCTAAGAAAGGGAGGTTGTAGACTGGACGGTAGTTTTTGAGGATAGCTGGGTCCAGAGAGGGCTTCTTAAGGAGGGGTTTTACAACCGCTTCCTTCAAAGGTTGCAGGAAAGATCCTTCCTGCATACACACACACACACACACACACACACACACACATATATATAATTTTTAAAACAGACAAAACACAAAGAATCCTCCTTCTTTACGTACTGTAGAAAGTGTATCAGCTGTTTATAAAAGACTTTCGTGCATCTCTTCCACAGTCAGCAACCATCATTCATATTAACTCAAGTATTTTAACTCAGATATATTTATACATGTTACCATCATCATACCTCCATTTTCATTTGACTATAATTGTTTAAACATCCTTCATCATAAAATATACCAAGATTTAATACATAACCGCATACTGGCATTTCATTTGTTATTTCTAATATCCTCCAATAACACTGAATCCTTACGGCCTATTCTGGCTAAACATCCATAATATTTAATAACAAAATTTTCTAAACCTCCTTTCCAAATCACTGTTTACAATTTACAACCACTTTCCTTATGTTGTACCTATGCATATATGTATATACGTTGTTATCATTATCCCTCCTTTATTTGACTGTGTCCATTATCATAACATTTCCCCCCTAATAAACGAAACTTAACTAAATTTAACTTAGTTCTTTTTTATTAACCTTTATATATATACATATATGCATATATGCATATATGCATATATGCATATATACATATATACATATATACATATATACATATATACATATATACATATATACATATATACATATATACATATATACATATATACATATATACATATATACATATATACATATATACATATATACATATATACATATGTTATATTTATGCTGATAAATAAATAAAGGGAGACTAGTATAGATCTATTTCAAGCTATTTAGCTCTCATCAGCTAGCCATACCCAAGTGGGAATCGAACCTGTGCTCCATTGCCTCCCAGGCAGGGAGTTAACCATTTGAGCTACAGAGAACGACTCCTTTATCAGCCAGCCAGGGTGGGAGGTATATACTTAAAGTCACAACCCCTGGTATGCCCAAGTATGGGAGGAAGGTCACACTTCCACTCTCTGTCATTAGGCTCGTCACAAGAGACCATACAGACAGAAACCCAATATTTTTTACTGTTGCCTTTTTTGTTACATTTGTTATATTTATGCTGATAAATAAATAAAGGGAGACTAGTATAGATCTATTTCAAGCTATTTAGCTCTCATCAGCTAGCCATACCCAAATGGGAATCGAACCTGTGCTCCATTGCCTCCCAGGCAGGGAGTTAACCATTTGAGCTACAGAGCTCAAATTTATTTATCAGCATAAATATAACAAATGTAACAAAAAAGGCAACAGTAAAAAATATTGGGTTTCTGTCTGTATGGTCTCTTGTGACGAGCCTAATGACAGAGAGTGGAAGTGTGACCTTCCTCCCATACTTGGGCATACCAGGGGTTGTGACTTTAAGTATATATATACATATATACATATATACATATATACATATATACATATATACATATATACATATATACATATATACATATATACATATATACATATATACATATATACATATATACATATATACATATATACATATATACATATATACATATATACATATATACATATATACATATATACATATATACATATATACATATATACATATATACATACATACATACATACATACATACATATATATATATATATATATATATATATATATCCAAAAAAAATTTCTAATCTTCCTTTCATAGGTACCATTCAATATTCATATCCAATTATTACTTATAGCAATACATATGTGTTGCGGCCTAGCAGGAGCCGTTGAAGCTGCCACCAGACTCCGACAGCGAGGGGCTCTATGAGTTGGCTCTGGAGGATGTGGAGGACCCTGGACAGGGTTCCGACTCTGAGTACGGCGCAGAGAGGCTGGTTGGCCACCAGGAGGCACCTGAGCCTTGGACCAGTGGGGAGGAGACAAGGGAGAGTGACCCAGATGCCAGTAGTGAGTTGTTCCTGGATGCCCGGCACTGAAGAGCTAATAGGCATCAGGAACAGTTGTGCAAGTACAGGAGGTAATTGCACTCAGCTGGTGGTCATTAGGCTCCTCTCCAGACTATTAAAAGACTACTTGTGCACACACCCCTCTTTGCAGAAGTCAACCCATTGACTAAAAGTTGGATAAATTTTGTAACTACCTTGGCAGGCTGGATTGCTGGCAAGGTTTGTCTGAGCTGCTGCCAAGGTCCTTATCTGTTTGTTATGCTTGGCTTTCAGCCACTGAGATTTTAGTTTCTTGCTATTAAAGTACATTCCAGTTAAGCTTGTCTCGGCATTCATTACTGGATGGAAGAGGGGGTCAGAACATATACATTATCATTATCACTTATTTATTTAACTATATTGTCACTAAATTTTGCTAAATTGCTTTTTGCATCTTTTTTATTCCAAGTTTTTTTAAAATAGTCAGATTCTTGAATGAAATTGAGATGAAAAAGGGAAATACACACACAGTAATGAAGAAGGATAATTTTAGTCCATAGGTTGCAAAAAATAATAATGAAAAAGAAGAAGAAAACTTAATCCATTCATTTTAAAAGGCTTGAATAAATTCCATCCATGAAAATAACATATAAAAAGTAAGATAACCTACTGTCCAAAACCATTCAAGCTTAATTCTGCAGCTTATTTCTTCTGTTCTCAAATTTAAATTAACTTTAAATTTTTTTATAGGCAGTCTCTTTTAAAATGGTAAAAATTCCTACCCCAGCTGGAAACACTTTCTCTTTCTGTATCCTTCCATTTCGAAGCCACCTCGACTTCATCAGCCTGGTGGCTTTGACTTTTTGTCACCGACTTGAAGAACTTTTCTTGGATCGATAAGCGACTTTACGATGTCCCTGAGAACAGCAAGACATCTTCTTCCTGTTCACCATCTCTGCGGGACAGTTTAGGTCCGATTGAACCACCAGCAGCAAAAATATTGGCTGCGGTCTCGGAGCATCGAGACCATACGTCCGTATCATCGTGACATTGATCATCCTCTCCCAATCTTTCATTTCCTTCTCTTTCTCTTTCATTAGCAAGAAGGAATGAGGAGAAATTGAAGTCATGCTTTGTATTATGTCTCCCAAACTGCTCTGATATAGGATTTGCCCAATGTTCCTCTTCCGAAAAGGTTTTCCAAGTGGTCTCTTTTGCAGCAGATGGCAGCACCAATCAGCCTTTTTCCTAAAATCTTAGCATGGTCAGGAAGTCTTCAAGGGCTGAGAGACCAACAACCAGGAAATAGGCGAATAGGTAGGGTTTTTTTAAAAAAAAAAATACTGGAAAAAAGCAAAAAAAACCACTGATCATGCAGAGAAACTGACTGGGACATGTTCAGAAAGTACAAACAATGTATGCTGTTCCAGTCAGCTTAGGGAAATATTTTTTGGGGTTTGGGGAGTGAGTGAGGGGGCTTCCCACAAGTCTTTATACTTCAGGCAGGACTAGGTTTTCATTTTCAATTTTAATTTTTCTGCTTCTAGTCCAGCAGAGGAGGGAAATTATCTGGGGAACTGAAGTAACATAAATCTGTTTGTGAATAAAACCACATGAGCCGAGAGAGGCTCAACAATTCTTTCCTTTTACCTAATATCCAAAAATACCCTGATATGTTCCATAGTTAAATAGTGTTGAAGGATAAGGGCTTCTTCAGGGTATTTTTAGAGCATATCTAGCATTTAGTAAGGGGGTGGGTAAGGGGTGAGGGGTAACAACAGAAATACTGGAGAGAAAGGTGAGCCAGCTGGCAAACACACACACATACACACACAACAAAACAGGCACTCTTTGGCTCTAACTGTTGGCCAACCAAAAGCAAATTTGGCCTAGTGGCTAGAAACCAGGAGACATGGGAAGTTCTAGTGCCACTTTAGCAGGTAACCCAATTGGGTGACTTTTGCCAATCACCAGAAGACCCTGAGTTCTAATCCAGCCTTAGGAATTAAAGTGGGATTTGGGACTGATCATCATGGGATTGGGAGTTCTAGTCCCGCCTATGTAAGAAAGTTTGCTGGGTGATTTTAGGCCAATCACCAGGATACCGCAAATTCTAGTCCCACCTTAAGTATGAAAGATAACTGGGCAACTTTGGCTAAACACTGGGAGACAATGAGTTCTAGTCTCGCCTTATGAATTAAAGTGGGTTTTGCAATTTTTGAGCTGATCTCCAAGACTTTGTGGGTTCTAGTCCTGCCTTATGTAAGAAAGTCTGCTAGGTGACTTTGGGCCAATCACCAGGAGCTGGTGAGTTCTAGTCCCACCTTTGGCATGAAAATCAGCTGGATGATATGGGACCAATCACCAGGAGATGGAGAGTTCTAGTCCCGCTTTAGGCATGAAAATCAGCTGGGTGATTTGGGGCCAATCATCAGGAGACAGAGAATTCTAGTCCCGCCTTAGGCATGGAAGCCGGCTGGGTGATTTTGGGCCAATCACCAGGAGACAGAGAGTTCTAGTCCCGCCTTAGCATGAAAGCAGCTGGGTGACTGGCCAGTCTATCCCTCTCAGTCCAACCCACCTCACAGGGTTGTTGTTGAAGAGAAAACAGGAGAAAGAAGAGTTAGGCATGTTTGCCACCTTGAATGTGTAATATAGATACTCCTTGACTTATGATCACCACTGAGCCCAAGATTTCCATCCTTAAGTGAGTCATTCGTTAAGGGAGTTTTGTCCAACTTTACAATAATTCTGGCCACAGTTGTTACGTGAATCCCTCAAGTTGTTAAGTGAATCTGGCTTCCCCATTGTACTCTGCTCATCGCAAAAGGGGATCCCCATGACTCGGCGACCATTGTAAAGTGGAGTCCATTGCCCAGCATCCGAATTTTGATCACGTGACCACGGGGATGCCACAAAGGTCATAAACTGTGGGATGCGTTCCTAAACTACACAGTGCCGTTGTAACTTAAATGAACTGTCATAAGTTGAGGACTGCTTGCAAAGGCGGGATAACTAATTGAATAAATGAAGAATGTTCCATGGACCATTTCTAGATCTGATGCCAAAAATCTAGCTCAGTGTTTTTTTTTCAGCTAGCTGGCTGGGGAATTCTGGGAGTTGAAGTCCACCCTTCTTAAAGGGGCCGAGGTTGAAAAAACACTGGTTTATATTAGCAGCCAGGTTAAAATGATGCACGATTCCACCCAGGGAGAAGCCTAAACTCCTTCGTATCTCTTTGCCTGGTTGTAAAAGTTAATGTTTTATGGGCAGAGAAGGAGCGGAGCTGTGTGTGACCCTTGCAGTGTGATGACAAAATCGACCTTTGCGATGCTGATTGCCGAAGCAAGGATAAAATGCACACCGGGACTAAAACACGAGACTATTATCGGGCAATGTTTTCAGGTAAGCTTGGAGTTCCTAAATGGAAAGACAAAACACAGGGTCATTCTCAACTTATGACCCTCATGGAGGCTATGGTTGCAAGTTGTGAAGGCCCTAGAGAAGCTTTGCTTTTTGTGGCGGTCAGTAAGTGAACACGGTCGGTAAGTGAAGTGATGGTTTACAACAGGCCTGTTTTGCAGGAAAATGAAAATAAATGATGGTTTTGGGTATGTGCGTCAGAAATATAGGGTCAGGTGACCACAGAAGGTTGCAGATGGTCGTAAACTGAAATATGTGGTAAATACTTTTGAGGGGGTCTGTCATAACTTTGAACAGTCACTAAGCGAGGACAAGTGGTAGGAAGGGAGTTTGCGTATGAGACAGAATAGCTGGATGAAGAGAGTGACTGTGGGATGAATATTTCGTACAGAGGCTTTGTTCTTTCCTCTGAAATCCAGAACCTGTTGAGAACATCCAGGGGAATTTCTGACTGCAATGGTTCTCAAACTCGGTCGCTTGACCCAGCTTGCCTCCAGAAGTTGTGGGTGCTCCATCACTGGAGGTTTTTAAGAGGACAGCCATTTAAATAACAGAGCAACAGAGTTTGAAGGCACGTTGGTGTTGCAGAAAATGACAGGCTTTAGACTTCTCAGGATACAGGAAAAGTTTCTTTGGCAGCCAGGTTCAGAAAGCTAGCCCATGGCTTAGCATTGCAAGTTCTGAACAACCTTCATTATCGAAGCGTGCATTCTTATACATTCTCAAAGGCAATGTAACACGGAAACACTTAACTCATTTCTTAGTGGTTACCTTGAGGAGAAAGCCTTATAAGGAGATGAGAGTCTTACTTCTCCTTTTGTTAACAGGTATGGACGATGTGTCATTGAAGAACTGTATCTGAACCTTGTGGTTTGGACTTTTAACATAGGGACGTTGGCTGGAACATCTTGTAGTTAGGCACTTGCTTCCTGTTCTTTTGCAAGCTGCAACTCTGCCTATCTGGCTTTTTAATATAGAAGCAAAGAGGCCCCGAGAGGCTGTCCAGCCTGACCCAGTAGGTTTCACACTTAATGTCCAAATCTCACTTTATGTCCTACTTTATTGGCAGCTTCTGCCAACCTAGCAGTTTGAAAGCATGTAAAAAATGCAAGTAGAAAAATAGAGACAACTTTTGGTCGGGAAGGTAACAGCGCTCCGTGCGCCTTCGGCATTTAGTCATGCCAGCCACATGACCACGGAAACATCTTCGGACAGCGCTGGCTCTTCGGCTTTGAAACAGGGATGAGCACCGCCCCCTAGAGTCAGGAACGACTAGCACATATGTGCAAGGGGAACCTTTACCTTTACCTAATCTAATTTAGTCTAAAATACCACTATGGGGGAAAGATTGGACTAACTTTCCCACCCTACTTGCATTGATTGACGTTCTCAGCTTGCTAAGTCTGTTCATCAATAACATTTTGCTTCTATTGTGACATAATCATTCTCTTCCCTGTTTGGCTGGGAATAGAGTCCTTCACTGGAAGACTCAAAAATATGGAGTGCATATGGATACATTTATAGAGTATTTTTCCTACTCTCTCTAAAATGACATAACTTTCTTCTTTCCCTTAAGCTATACCTTCCAATCTTCAAACCCACTAATCAACATTTCATTTCCTTTTCTCTCACCAAAAAATCCCATAAGCCAGGGAAAGGCATGCTTGCAACGTTTCCTTTCCACCCCCAACCCCTCTTCTAACTTAGTTGGTTTCTCAAACTCACCCAACTGGAAGATGGGTTGAGTACTTGCCTTGCTGGCTGGGGAATTCTGGGAATTGAAGTCCATCCACTTCCTTCTCCCCCACAGACCCTGGGTTTTTTTCTCACCATCATGAGGAAGGTCCCCAGAGCTTCTGCCAGACCCTGACGGATCGTTTCATTCCGGATGGTCACCAGGCTGACTAAATTTTCCAACATCTTGCTCACCGGCCTCCAGATACGACTTCTGTTGGGAAGGAAGACGTCATTCTACAGACCTTGGCATTTTCAGAGGCTTCAAACACGCTTGTGTCCTTTCATCTCCTCCAGATAGTGCCTACCATCAGGTTAAAGTCTAACTGGTCAGTTGAGCATCTGCTGTCCTTACCTTTCCATCAACCCGCCTCTTGCTCTTGTCACCATCTCCTGGGCCACCACAACGCAAAGGAGTCACCAGCCTTTGCAGCATTATGACCTCAAATCCATTGTGAGAAAAAGGCGGCCGGCCTCCAGGAATTCTTGCAGCATCCAGAACGAAACCTGAGATTTGCAGAGAGCTGTGAAGGATGGAAATTAAATTCAATAAAGTTCCTGTGTGTTCCCCTCCCCACCCACAAACATACTGCTTGTCTCAGAGCGACAAATGGAAATATCAGCTTGGCATCTATTGACAGGGCTAACTATAGACGTGATAACATCAAGAGATCGTATCATGCTCTAATTGTAGTTCAGAGAATTTTATTATCTTGGTTCCCGGAAAATGATGTCAAAACCCATGGCAGAAGGGGGCAATCAATGACATAATTATATATGTATTTCACGAGGAAATTGTACTCATGAAACTATAACAAAGGGACATCAGAGAGGAATAACTGGGAGAGTTACTCAAAGCTGGGACATGACCTTCATCCTTTCATCTTGAAAACAGTAGAACACACTGTAATTTTAGGGTGAGTTAGACCGGTATAATAATGTAACAATTTGCAAAATTATCCCACTTATAAGGCAAGGCCAGAAATGAGAACAAAACACCATTGGAGTGGAACCTATAAACAATTCTGGGAGTTGAAGTCCACCCTTCTTAAAGGGGCCGAGGTTGAAAAAACACTGATTTATATTAGCTGGGACAAGTAATGGGAACCCACTCCATTACACGGCACTAGGGATTCGAACCACTGAACTGCCGACTTTTCTGATTGACAACCTCAGTGCCTTAGTCACTGAGCCACCACACCCCTTAGATTAAATTAGATGATTGGTCAATTTATTTCTCTCTCTTCAAATGGTCGCAGCCTTCTTGGTTCCAAGTGGAAATCAGAGAATTTAGGATTTTCGGCCTGCAAAACACATCCTCAATCTGATTTTTTTTTAATAAATGTTTTTTTAATTTTAGTTTAAAACAGGTACACATCTTTCTTTACATCTGTAAAAAATATATCAATCAATTACAGATAAGTTTTGGTACATCTCCTCCACAGTCAACCAACATAACTCATATTTACTAAGGCATTATTATATATCCATTTTCATTTAACTGTAATTATTATTTAGCAATATTGATGAAAGTAATAATCTTGAACAATCCCTGCCCACACCGGTGGGAGAGGAAAAAATCAAAAAAAAAGAAAAAAAAAGGACAGATAAAAAATAAAAATTAAAATAAAAAATAAAAAATAAAAATAATACAAAAAAAGACAAAAACGACAAGAGACAAGGCAGGAAAATGAAACAAAACACAGGTGTCTATCATGAGAAAAAAAAGAAGTATATCAACTGGTTACAACATGCTTTGGTGCTTCTCTTCCATTAACTCATATTAATTCAAATATCTTAACTCAAATATTTACCATATCAACATCATTATACCTCCAGTTTTAATTACCTATGGTTATTTAAACATCCTTCATCCTTAGCTATGCATTACATAATTAATCCATAACACATGCTGACAATTCATTTACTTATTTATAAAATCCTCTATTATCATCAAATCCTCATATCCTATTTTAGCTGGACATCCATAATATTTAATTATATCATATATCATAACATTTTCCCAGTATTGATTAACATTTGATTGTATGTATTTTATTTAGTTTTTAATAGTGATAATTATTGTAGTTAATACTCTTTATGTATAATCTTCCAATTGTTAGTTATCATATCAACTCCACATTATATACATTACTATCAATATCAATTATTATTCAACTATATCTGTTACAAGAAAAAGCAATTAGGTTTAACTAGTTTTCAATTGTGTTCTTCAATCTATCAGCCAGTTCCAAATTATATATATTACTATCCATATCAGTCATTATTCAGCTATATCTATTACACATTAAGGTAATCAGATTTAGCTAAATTTTAAATTACGTTCTTCCATCTATCAGCCAGTGTCTCTCCAATAGCAAGATCCTCTCCAGCCAATTGCCATGCGTTGGATAAATTTACCAAATGTTTTCATAATCAAATCCAGACAAAGATATTTTGGCACCTTTGGACTCTGAATGTCAGTGATGAAATAATAATAATGTTGTCCTGGGCTTGTAAAATTTTCCAAATTAACTTTAATTCTCAAGGGTGGATTTTCCATTCTTCCTGCACTCTGTCTTTTTAAATGAGTCTTCTTTATAGCTTCCCCCCTCCTTTCTTCCTCCTAGATAGACCAGACACCATTTCTCACATTTTCCGTTTGTATTTCAGGAGCATTTAAACATTCAACAATCTCAGTTTTTGCTTCATATTTTAAAATCAGATGATCCAATTTTCTTTCCAGTCTTTGATAAGAATCAAAGAGTCCTCTACATGCGGAAAAAAGTCTCTGAAATGAAATCTTAGAGGTATTTTGGGACGCCATGATGTATGTCGCAGTTAAAAATTGCAAACTCTTTTTTTTTCCCACAGACTTCTTAGTCTCTCACAGGCTGCAATTGTAAACAAAGCCGAGTAGTAAAGTAATAAAAGTGTCGAATCGTGACGGGCTAATTAGTAGAAAATAAATTTTACGATCCACTTAAGAAGATTCAGAGGGGGGAGGGTGTCGAGAAGTTTCTTGAAGCATTTAAGAAGTAAAGTAACCACCAGCCATAAATCCATTAGAAAAAGCCAATTCGCCGCTAAATTTCCCTATTCTTTGGTTTCAGTTAGCTTAAGTTTTTAACGCGAACAGTCTCTCTTGGATAATAAAATCAGCTTACCAGATGACATCACTTCTACCATTCTTAGGGGCAACCTGCAGTTTCAGTTAGCACGCAGCTAATCCAGAAAGGAATTGGCACGAGGAGTTAATACCCCCCCCCCAGAGACTTGCGGGTGTCTCTGAGGTCCTGGGTCTCTCCTCACCTTCACTGTCGTCTCCGAGACAGCTAGAGTTCAAAGAACCCGTCCAAAAATCCTTCGGTATAGAGGAATTTCAGGAGTAGCCTGAAACTCCATCTTCTCACTGCTAAGCCCCGCCTTCTTCCCCCTCAATCTGATTTTTGAACTCTCTCCAGGACATTTTCCAGGGAATAACAGAAAAAAGGTGCATTGCTTTCCTTCCCTCTTTGTAAATCTCTGTTATCCTGTTTTCCCAGCTTTTCTTTCTTCCTAGCCTAGTTTCTGTACAGGCTAAAAATGGCCCCCTTTCTCAGGAATCTCCAAACTTGGCCATTTTAAGACTTGTGATCTTCAACTCCCAGAATTCATGGGCAGACAGCATGGGCATTGGAGTCCACAGGTCTTCAAGTTGCCAGCTTTGGAGACGATCTAGTTAGCCATTTATCTGAAATGGTATAGGGTTTCCTGCCTAGACAGGGGGTTGGACTAGAAGTACCTCCAAGGTCCCTTCCAACTCTGCTATTGTATTGTATTATAGATAGCCCTATCCAAAATAATTGCAGACTTTCTGGAAGACATTTCTCTTTTCTTCTGACAGACCTTTGGCCTTGGCTCCATGGCACAAGTTGTGTTGGGGAAGCACAAGTTTGGAGAGTACTTGAGCATCAATCTTGGTTTCAGGTTTGGTGTTATGTTGGGAGTCCATGCTGCTGGTGGCATCTCAGGTGAGTCTAGCAGGGGGGGAGAGAGGAGCTGGGTTACTACACTGGGTAACCTAGAGCGAAGTGCGCGATCACCAAAGCGGTTGTTAAACCCATAGGATCATACCACTGTCTCAGGTTTCCAAAAGATGCTCTAATTGATTGATGATTCATTATTATGATTAACAGGATAGGAAAAAAATACAGGTGAAACTCCAAAAATTAGAATATCGTGCAAAAGTTCATTTATTTCAATAATGCAACTTAAAAGGTGAAACTAATATAGGAGATAAGACTCATTACATGCAAAGCAAGATAGTTCAAGCCGTGATTTGTCATAATTGTGATGATTATGGCTTATAGCTCATGAAAACCCCTAATCCACCATCTCAGAAAATTGGAATATTACATGCAATCAATAAAACAAGGATTGTACATAAAACAATATCAGACCTCTGAAAAGTATAAGCATGTATATGTACTCAGTACTTGGTTTGGGCCGCTTTTGCAGCAATTACTGCCTCAATGTGGCATGGCATGGAAGCTATCAGCCTGTGGCACTGCTGAGGTGTTATGGAAGACAAAGATGCTTCAATAGCGGCCTTCACCTCTTCTGCATTGTTTGGTCTCATGTCTCTCATCTTTCTCTTGGCAATGCCCCATAGATTCTCTATGGGGTTCAGGTCAGGCAAGTTTGCTGGCCAATCAAACACAATAATCCAACAGTCATTGAACCAGGTTTTGGTGCTTTTGGCAGTGTGGCCAGCTGGAAAATGAAGTCAGCATCCCCATAAAGCTCGTCTGCAGAAGGAAGCATGAAGTGCTCGAAAATCTTCTGGTAGACGGCGGCGTTGACCCTGGTCTTAATGAAGCACAGTGGTCCAAAGTCCTCTTTTCTGATGAGAGCAACTTTTTGGAGCCAAAAGCACCAAAAACTGGTTCAATGACCATGGGATTACTGTGCTTGATTGGCCTCTCCATTCTTCCTCCATACTCTGGGTCCTTGGTTTCCAAATGAGATGCAAAAGTTGCATGATATTCTAATTTTTCGAGTTTCACCTGTATATTGGAAATTATAGCCTATAAGGCAATGATGAAATTGAAAAAGGGTTACTACCAGGAGTAGCTTGGTGGGTGTGGCAGGGGAAGGTTACTACAAAATCCCCATTCTCCCCATTGCAGGGGAAGGGTATTGCAAAATCTCCATTCCCACCCCACTCCAGGAGAAAGATACTGCAAAATCTCCATTCCCTCCCCACTCCAGGGGAAGGATAGTACAAAATCCCAATTCCCACCCTACTTCAGGGGAAGGATACTGCAAAATCCCCATTCCCTCCCCACTCCAGGGGAAGGATACTGCAAAATCCCCATTCCCTCCCCACTCCAGGGGAAGGATACTGCAAAATCCCCATTCCCTCCACACTCTAGGAGAAGGATACTGCAAACTCCCCATTCCCTCCCCACTCCAGGGGAAGGATACTGCAAAATCCCCATTCTCTCCCCATTCCAGGGGAAGGGTATTGCAAAATCTCCATTCCCACCCCACTCCAGGAGAAAGATATTGCAAAATCCCCATTCCCTCCCCACTCCAGGGGAAGGATACTGCAAAATCCCCATTCCCTCCACACTCCAGGGGAAGGATACTGCAAAATCCCCATTCCCTCCCCACTCCAGGGGAAGGTTATTGCAAAATCTCCATTCCCTCCACACTCTAGGGCCAGACAAAGGTGGTATTTGCTGGTTCTCCGAACTGCTCAAAATTTCCGCTACCGGTTCTCCAGAATCTGTCAGAACCTGCTGAATTTCACCCCGGTTATAAGGACTATAAATCCAGGGGACTTAGGGATATAAACTTGGGACTGATTAGATCTTACTGATAATTGGTTTTAATCAGGGATGGTATTATCTTCCCTACCGGTTTGCAAATGTGAACCCGCGCGTCCGCGCATGCATTCAACCTTCCATGCATGCGTTTGGCTAAAAAAAAGTGCCTAAATGGGAGAGCATAGGGTAGGGCTACACGAGATTCCCACTACTGGTTCGGGTAAAATGGTCCGAACCGGTAGAATGCCATCTCCGGTTTTAATGGTGTTTATAGAAATTTGAGATATTGAAAATGTGGCCGAACACTGAGTGACCTTTATAATATCCAAACGTTAGGAGTTAATGAGTACATAAAAGAATACATTACAATTATAGATGAGCACATTGGGGTTAGAAGTTAGAAGATAAAAAATGGGGTGTATAGAATTGTATTATTACTGGGAACACGTGGAGACAGAAGGAATTATGGAGTAAAGACAAACCTGAGCAGCTACCAAATGCAAGGAACAAGAATTAAAGATGCAACAAGCCCAGACAACAACTCAAGAAACTATAAACATTAACACAGAAGCCGTGGGAGGAGCCAGGCTGAAAATCAAACTACAGGATTTCCAGGTGGCTTTTAAAAAGCTTCAGGGAGCTGAAGTTGACAATTAAACTTTTAACCTGTAATGTCAATGGCTTAAACTCACCACAAAAAAGGGGGGAAAATATCACTATTTGAAACAATTTAAAAATGATGTAATTTTTCTGCAAGAAACACATATTAGAACAAATGATCAGAAATACTTGATGAATACAAAATTGGGAAAACATTTTGTAGCTTCTGCCCCAGAGAAGAAAAATGATATAGTTATATACGTAAGAAGGGATTTAAAGGCTGAATTAATTGAAGCAGATTCTCAAGGAAGATATATTGCAATTGAACTACTATTAGAAGGAAAAAAGATACTCTTGACGGGAGTATACGCCCCCAATCAACAATAAGAAAAATTTTATAAGTTGCTCCATACTAAGTTAATACAATGGGATTATAGATCGTATATATTACTGTGTGACTGGAATGGAGTATTGGATACCAAGAAAGACAAGAAGGGTCCATTGCAAAATATTCAAACATGTGCAAGATTACCTAAGTCCTTCTTTGATATGATGGACGATATTGAGCTAAGAGACATCTGATGGGAAAGGAATGCTAAAGAACAGGACTTTACATTTTTCTCTGATAGGCATCAATCCTTTTCTAGGATTGATTTTATATTAACCACAAAAGATGCAATTTGGAGAGCATTTCACACAATCTATCAAGGCAATATACCAGGAACAAACAGCACAAATTATAATTAATGGCAGTTTAACAAAATCTTTTAAAATTGAAAAAGGAACAAGACACGGGTGTCCCCTATCCCCATTATTGTTTATCTTAACCCTGGAGTTATTGTTGAATAAAATACAGGGATCAAATGATTTACAGGGAATTAAGATTAGGCATTATGAATACAGACTACGAGCATTTGCGGATGACTTGGCTGTAACTTTAACCCAACCGGGGAAATCAACTATGGCTTTAATGAACATAATTAATCAATATGGTCAAGTATCTGGGCTTAAAATAAATCTAGGGAAAACAAAGATGATAGTTAAAAATATGAACATAAATCAAAGAGAAGAATTAGAAAGAATAATAGGATGCGAGATAGTAAAAAAGGTCAAATATCTAGGAGTTTATATTACAACCTCAAATGGGAAATTATATAAGTATAACTACAATCCATTGTGGCATAGAATACAGGTAGAGATGAAAAAATGGGGAAAACTACAACTCTTCTGGGAAGAATAGCAACAGTAAAAATGAATGTTTTGCCTAAGTTTTTATTTCTTTTTCAAATGATACCAATACTCAAAAAAGATGCAAATTTGGAAGAATAGCAGAAGGGTGTTAATAAATTTGTTTGGGCAGGGAAGAAACCAAGAATAAAACTTAAAATAATGCAAGATGTACGTGAGAGACGAGGTTTGAAAATGCCAAATTTAAAACTATATTATGAAGCAGTAGCTTTATCAATAATTAGTGATTGAATGAACTCAACAGAGGATAGAATACTGAACATTGAGGGATATGATTTGGTATATGGTTGGCATGCTTATTTAATATATGATAAGAAGGTTGGTAAGATTTTTAAAAGTCATATTTTAAGGAATGCTCTATTGCATGTCTGGAAAAAATATCAACATATATTAAATGATAAGATACCTCTGTGGGCAATACCCAGACATGCAATAGAGAATATAAGCATAGAACAAAAACAGGCTGTAACCACACACGGACAGCTTTTTACCATAGAAGGAGGTGTATTACAATTAAAACCTCTGAATGTAGTAAAAGAGGAAAAGGTAATCCAAACCTGGTTTCAGTATGGACAGCTACAGGCCAGATGGAAAAAAAGACCAGAAAATTGGTATCATGCAAAATGAGGAGGTCCTACTAAAACAAATTAGGGACCAAAGTCAAATGCATATAAAAAGTTATATAATATATTGATAGAAATAAACTCTGAAACAGAGCTAGTTAAAGACTGTATGATAAAGTGGGCACAAAATTTTGAAGAACCAATAATGATAGAAACATGGAAAAAGATATAGGTAAGAAACGTAAAATTTACGCAAGCCCAAAACCTGAGAGAATTTTTACAAGATGTTTTATAGATGGCATTTAGATCCTAAAAAAATAGCTTGTATGTATCCGAACTTACAACCTAAATGTTGGAGATGTGATTGTGCTGATGCTATGTATTATCATATATGGTGGACTTGTAAAAAGGTCAAAGCATTTTGGATAAAAATATGGTGGATTATGCAAAATATTCTTTAAAAGAGGATAAAGTTTACTCCTCAGTTATTCTTGTTAGGTATAATCATAGAATGTACAGTTATAGAGACTAATTTGATTCTGAATTTAACAAAGGCAGCAAGACTGTTGGTGGCGCAGTACTGGAAGAAGGAAGAATTGCCTACTATTCAAGAATGGATGTTAAAAGTAACAAACTTAGCAGAGATGGCTAAAATATCAGCATACCTCAAGGGCTATTCAGATTAGTTGTAATACGCCTCTTTCTAAGGCAAGAAGCTGTCTGTATTGTAATTGCATCTTGTTTTTGTACTATATTTATGTTTTCTATTGCGTGTCTAGGAATTGCCCACATAGGTATCTTATCATTTAGTTTATATTGATATTTTTTCCAGACCCACAGTAGAGCATTCCTTTCTGATTTTTTCTCAATCTTTTAAAGAATTTTCCAAGGTACCTTAAAATAATGTTCCATTTATAATAAAAAATAATTGCCCGTGAGTTTTTTTTAACTCATCTGGAATATGTATCAAGTCATTTCTCTTTTTTTCTTCCCCAAGAAAAGGTAAAGTTAGCTAAAAGGTAAGGTTATTACACCTTTAGCAGAAACTCTTCAAAAGCTCCACATTTGCTAGAAACTTCAATTATGTCATTTGCATTACTCACTCAACTATTTCATGTCAGAATAAGAGCAAAGTAGGGATTTAAAACACCTGCTTATGAATTACAACTCATAGATGTTGCATATTACAATTCAGAGAGAAAAAAACTGCGAAAGGATTCTGGAAAGCACTAATAAATGAAGGAATTATTTCCTGAGCCTAAAGGGGAAATAGCAAGACAGAAATGAGTCAGGTTTTTTGTTTTTTTTAACAATCCTGTGGGCTGTGAAGTGTTCATCTACTTTTTTTTTAATTCTAGGTATTCTTCAGATTTATCAAAGACTGCTCTGTAAGACGTCCAAAACCATTACAAAATTATTTTGCAATAATGAAGTTTGGCTTTAGTTCTGCATTTATTAAGACTTTGATTCATAATATCCAAGTAATCAATCAAACTACAAAGTATAACTAAAGGCAATTAGCGCTTTGTTAGCAATGATGCTCATGTAGTACAATTCTAGATAAAGTGTTGTTTTATTATTTCGATGTTTATTAAAATGATCTGTAGCCTATCTAATAATGCAGACATTTTTATTTTTATTTATTTATTAATTTATAGACTACTTCAGTTAAACAATTCTAAGTGTGTGCTGTATAACAGCCAGAGTGAAATACAATAATAGACCATATACTGTACATTAAAATAACACAATATATAATTACAGTTATAATTCAGTTAACCTTAACTGTAATCATTGCATTCCAATTGTCAAGTATTCCACAGTTCTTAAATCCCAAAGGCCTTCTGAAATAGCCAGGTTTTAAGAATTTCTAGACCCCTTAAAAGTGGCAAGACCTTCCAGATGAAGAGAGCCTCCCAGGAGAATGCCAAATTTTACACATCCCTGATAACAAACACTTCAAAACAAGAGAACCTTCATCAGGTATACCGTCTGTTCTGGATTAGAGAAGCTGGATCTATGCAAGATAGATGATCTCAAGGGTACCCTGACCTTTAGCCATATAGACTACCTCAGTAATAACTGGAATGCTGAATTGTATTTAGGAAGATATTGGCAATCACTGCCAATCCTGCAGCAATGATAATAACAGAGTAAAAGAGTTAGAAAGGAACGTGAAGGTCTTCTCGTCCAACCCCCTGCTCAAGCAGAAAACTCTACACATTTCAGACAAATTGTTGCCAATCCCTTCTTTAAAATCTCCAGTGTTGGAACACTCACAACTTTAGGAGGCAGGACATTCCACTGATTAATTTTTCTCACTGTCAAGTCAGTCCCTTTAGTTCTAGGTTGGAGGCCCCCTGGATATGTTTCCCTCCATTGCTTCTTGTCCTGCCTTCAGGTGCTTTTGGGAATAGGTTTACCCCGTCTTCTTTGTGTAGTCCCACAAATTGTGGAACACTGCTATTACGTCACCCCAGTCCTTTTTTCATTAAATAAAATTTCACTCTTTTCATGATGTAACATGGCAGTAGAAAGTGAGTGTATGGCCTCTGAATTTTACATTGTAAGATTTTCAGGTGTCCTTCAAAAGCACCCACAGCACATACAGACATTAAATGTGAAATAGAATAATTGATTCACTCAATGTTCAATATGACCTGGGCTATCAAGGTTGAAGCTGGCATACCATATGTCCAGGAAGGTCATGGCTGAGCAATGGCCTTCCTGGACATGGCTTTTACCTATTATTTCAGCAGAGTAGGGAGTTCAAGAGGAGCCCAAGTTGTGTTTCTCCCCTCCCACTTCAAAGAGCACCATCCCCCAAACCAAAGATGGTATGATGCTAGAATTGCATCTGAACCTATTCCTTTCCATCCCGAATCTGGCAACCTCCAAACCACATAATATATTTTTCGGAGTATAAGATCTTTTTCCCCCAAAAAAGATGAAAATCTGGGTGTGTCTTATACACTGAATACAGCATTTTTGGCATCCCGAAATCCTGCCCCTTTTGCAAAAATGGACATGCAGAGGGTTTGGGAGGCTTGCAACGTGCTCCTGGGGGCTGGGGAGGGCAAAATCGAGCAAAAAATGGGCCATTTTTACTCAATCCCCCCCCCAGCCCCTAGGCGCAGTCTCCCAAAGGTCTGCATGTCCCTCCCCTTTTTTTGTAAAAAATGAGCCATGCAGAGGGTTTGGGAGGCCTTCAGAGTGCAAAAACTTTTTTAAAAAATTTACCTCTTCAAAAGCTTGGTGCGTCTTATACTCCGGTGCATCTTATGCTCTGAAAAATACACTATATAAGCATTCTTCTCCAATACTACATATATTATAAATTGGATCTTCAGTTTTAATTTGAATTGTCGTACTCTATTTATCTTAGGTGCTGTCTGGTGACATTATTCTACTGCCCAAAGACTTTAAAAATATTTCTGAGATAAAAACTGCTCAGCCAGTTGCTAATATTTTCTTCTCACCTAATCTGATGCCTGGGTCTTTAACAGGCAGATTGATTTTCTTCTGCTTCTTCAATACAGTGTGTGAATAATAGGAATAGACAACCTGTGTCCTCCAGATGGTGTTCAACTCATAACCAACAGTGAAAGATCAGAGTTACAATTCAAATAAACTTAAAGAACCTATAGCTGTAATATAACACTGCATGCAATGTATAAAAACCAAAAATACTAAAACTGTTTTATAACCATCTTTTCAAAGCTACGTTGAAAAGCCAAAGCAGAATATGACACAAAATGCTTTGAAAGTATAAAATGGTCCTCCATGTAGTTAATACAAAAATGCTTCTAGTTCACATGTATCCATAGAGAATTCCACAACCAAAAAAGACAGTTTTCCGCATCCTAATTTTAAAGCCAGAACAGCCTTAGTAGAGAACTCTTGCCCTCTTTTACTCAAAAAGAATGTAATATACCCTTAAGCCAACATCAAACACCTGTAGAAAACCTTCCTCAGAAACTTCACAGCAAATCCAGAACATTCCATATAAAAAAGAACTTTTGTTTTGAAGGTCTGCAAAGTAATTTGCAATGTTTTTCTTCCAATTTCTCCCCCTTTTTACTGAATCACCCTATCCAAATAACTTAGAAATATGAATAAAATATTGTAAATTAAGCATCTTTTCCCCTTAAAATAAAAACATGCTTTCAAGAAAAATACATGTTTTTCTATAAGTAAAACACACTTTTGAAGCATATTTAGTATGAGATAATTTTGTTACATTGTGGTATTTTCAGAGATCGACTTTTTTTGTGAACCAATGGGCATATTTGTCACAAATATGCTAGTTAAGGATTGGTCGATTGGTTGACTGAACACATCACGGCACAACATGTCAGCTTATAAAAATAAAATGGGCCCAGATGTACCAAAAATAGGACAAAACATAAGGGCACCACCCTTACATCTTATCCCAAGATGTTCTATAAAATAAGCTTTCCGTTCAGAAGTCTGGGCATTTCTGCTGGCTTTATATGTATAAGTAGAACAGTCTATTATTGAGGCTCCAATAATGTAAGTAATGGTTTTCGGTATCACATCCTTACTGGAGCATATACCTATAATCAAATAAAATGTGTCAAATTGTTCTGTGCTTGAAAAAGCACATATAATATTGCACTTGGTAGAATCATAGCATTACCCATGTTTTACCATGGAAACCAACCACTCAAATCATGCTCTAGCAAACAATCCGTCAAACCATTACCAATTTATTTCTCAGTCAACCATTTTAAAGATCTAGTGCTTGCAAGTGATTTTGTATCAGTTTGGGCAGTAATGTCCAATACACTCTTTTCTAAAGATTTCTTTGACCTGATGCCCAGTTGAGAGTAGATTTTAAGTTGGTTGCGCTTTAGTAAATTGGTTTATTCATGTAATCGTTAAAGCATATCTAACTTTCTTCTTGTCATAGGGGTGTCAAACTCTTGGCCTGCGGGCAAGATGCCTCACATGCTGGCCCCACCCGTGCCCAGTTTAGTGAAGGGGGGGAAGAACCAATATGTCACATGACACTGTTGTGATGATGCAAGTTTGACACCCCTGTTCTAGACACATTTAAAGTAGGCTATCAAGGGCCATTAGCAGTGGTCCACCAAGAGTTGAGGATTTTAATTGTTGGAAGATTTCATATTGGATTTCTGTTTTGGTTGTAATGGGATCGGGAATATTCTTATCAGTTCCCAAGGTACATTTTAATAACAGACTTAGTTGTGTTCAAGTAAAGGGACCCTTAATAGGTTCCACTGTTGTGTGCCATAAGTCAACACTGGATCAGAAGGCAAACTGAAAAGAAGATTCACTTCCATTCCTCTAATACACTAGGTTTGTATTTTTTACAAGTATATGGACAAATAAAATGTTGGACTGGAGTCACCCAGCATTTTTATTTTTTAAGCATCCTTATAAAGCTTACAATGGACCTCAAAGCATTCTTGTAAATAAAGATTTTTTTTTACAAGCTGTTGTAGAAGCTGTTTTGTTCTATGTTTTGCAACATTCCACTTACCTTTTAATTGAAGACAGATTGGGAAGTCTAGTAGACCTCAAAAAAGATTTCACAGATACCATGTTGCCTGTCCATGATTTTGATATCTTTCCCAATCAGGTGCCCTATAAATATAAGGATTAATTTTTTGCATCATTCCAATCTTCTCCAATAAGTAGAAAATATTGCATAGTGGCATATCTTCTGGTCTGAATCAAATAACTGCAATTTTCCTAGAAGAAAATTGATTTAGCATTTGATTAAGTATTCTGTGGAGCAGGTGATGACAGTAATATCTGGAAAATAAACAAGGCATTATTTTTCAACATAAAACCTGCAACAACTGTATTAGTGATTATTATGAGTTATGAACTTTAAATACTCTTTTTTGCTTTAGTGAGGATTCTGTAGTGAATTATCTGGGTTCACTCCACAACTCCTGGAGCTAATTAGTGTATCTTACACTATAAATGACCACCTGACCACCTAAAAGTAGCTGTTAGGTATAAATAGCATGCTTTTCTAGATCAATCTTGCTTCCATTTCTGCAATAATTTGCAGTAGTTTTACCAAGATTTTAAATTAGAAATCATCTCTACGCCATCTAGAATTAAGAGCTACCACAAAATGCTAAAAAGAGCTACCACTGAATTGAAATGGACTTTTACCAAAGGTTATACTGTGCTACAAGAAGGTGATTAATTCTGTGTTCCACCACATCAAAATAATTTTTCATTTTCATGTTTTCCATTGACTGGGTTAAACAATTAGAATTATGTTAGAAGTCAAGGAACAGCTTTCTCATCAAAGCCTTGTTATATTTTTCATCCAATCACACATCTATTTGTACATCTGTACTAATTATATATTTAATAACTTAATCCATGCTAAATATTTTTAATGTATAGGAAAACAAAATTATAGTAAAAAAAATTAGGGTGTAAGATGGTATGTGAGAGGAAGCTGTTCATCATTAGTGATTATGTGGCTTAGGCGTGCAGTTACATTGTTACTTTGAATGTGTGTGCTAATTGTTACAACAAAGTATTGACAGTTTCCTTTACAAGAATAAACCTTCCAAGCACACTTATAAGCCTTATTTACAAATACCTGTTACAAATACAGGTAATCCTTGACTTACAACAGCTTGTTTAGTGACTGTTCAAAGTTACAACTGTTTCAGAGGTGGGTTGATCCCTGTTCGGCCCAGATTGGGCGAACCAGTAGGAGCAGCAGCGGGAGGCTGTGCACACCTGCCTGGACACTTCTGCGCATGCACAGAAGCTTCTGCACATGCGCAAAAGCATTACACATACACATGAACACACGTGAGAGTGCACCCAAACCAGTAGTAAAAGAAATTGACAACCCATCACTAAACTGTGCTGAAAAAAGTCATGACCATTTGTCACACAACCCATGCAGCCTCCCCATGCTCATGGGATCAAAATTCAGAGGCTTGGCAACTGAGTCATATGTATGATGGTTGTGGTGTCCCAGTGTCATGTGATCACCTTTTGTGACCTTCTGACAAGCAAAGTCAGATGGAAAGTCAAATTCACTTAACAACCATGGTACTAACTTAACAACTGCAGTGATTCACTTAACAGCTATGGCAAGAAAGGTTGTAAAATGGGGCCACATTCACTTAACTGTTTCACTTAGCTACAGAAATTTTAGGATCAATTGTGGTTGTACGTTGAGAACTGAGAGGTCCTTGGTGCTCTCTGAGTTTGCTTATTTCATTACCCAAATTAGGTAACATCATCATGTTATCTGATGATGTTACCTAATTTGGATAATGGAACATCTGCAAGAAAACAAATATGTTCAGAGGACACCAAGAACCCCTCATGTCAACCCTGAGTTACAAATATTCTTCCTCTATTAGTAAATTGAAGACTACCTGTATATGAGTAGAATACTTGTAATAGGAAGTAGGCTTTCCTCTCTTATATGATCCCTAAATAAGAAAACTTTCAGCCTGAAGTCCTCTGATTTGCTCTTTCATTTTTTTCTTTCTCAGTTGCTAGTTACTACTCTTTCTCTTACAAATTTCTTTTACAAATTTCTCTTACAAATTAAGCTTGATGTAATCCAGGCCCAATTCTATTTAGAGTCAATTATGAAATCGTTGAGGCCTGAGCAACATTCATAAAAGTACTGCTGTAAATGGGAAGGTCTGAGATCAATAGAAAAGCTTGAAAATTGCTTTAACAATCTTGCCAAGCTCATGTTTTGTTAAAATAATTTCAGATGAATAGAATGTAGCACTTTGAAAGTGAGAGCCATCTAAATGATGTAAATTTCTTTTCCAGCATAATCAAACATTACTTCAACTCTAAATGGCACAATTTATATAAGTCTTATGAAAAAATAGAGAAGGAAGGAAGGACGGACTTTGAGGAAATAAAATATCTACTGCTTATAGTGATGCTTAGAGTGATTTTTTAATAAGATAGAAAAGGATTGGATAGTACCATCCCTTCTGATTGTAAGAGTAGTATTTGGTAACATTTTGCCTACCATGTCACAGATGGAACTGAAGGATCTCTATCCCATGACTATCTTATATATTGTTACTTGCATTACTATTTTCTGCAATCTACCACCTCTCAGACATATGTGTTGCACACAAAAAGCATCCTAGTAAGTGATGTATAGACACAATGAATGAATTTCAAAGACTGAAAGCTGTGGGGTGTTCTAGTCTTTCTGTACATTTGTTGAAGCTATGTTTTCTTCCTTAGGCATTTAATTTTAGCAGCATTGTACCTCTTTACAGCAAATTCATAATGTAAGAGGGCAACATGCTTCTAAAGAGTGAAGGTGAACAAATGCATCACATTGGTTCACTGTCTGGCAGGGGCTCTTTACTGATTAATGGGCAATAGTCTTGTGAGGGCACATGGGCCTTGCCTCTTCTTTGTGGAAGGTCCTCTTCATGCCATGATGTCTCCTGATTGAGCAGGGGTTGAACTAAAACACCTCCAAGTCCCTTCAATTTTTGTTGATCTGTTATTGGTCTGTTATTCTGTTATTATCATTCTTGTAGGACCATGATGACGAACCTATGGCACATGTACCAGAAGTGGCACACAGAGCCATCTGTCCAGGCAGGTGATCCTTAGTCCATTGCTGTTTCTGGTTCTGGTGCACCAGCCAGCTGGTCTTCATGTACATGGGAGTGCCAGAAACTGGAAGAACAGCTGCCCAGCGCATATGTGCACACCAGGAAGATGATCTTTCGGTTTCTAGCACGCACATTCACATGGGCCAACTGGTCTTTGCACAAGCATGCACGCCAGAAACTGGAAGACCAGGTGGCCAGTACACATGCTAGAAACTGGAAGATCATCTTCCTGGTGCGCACATACGCACCAGGTAGCTGCTCTTCCAGTTTCCGGCATGTGCACCACACACATGCTCCCGTTTCGGTTCTTGGTGCCGAAAAGTTCACCAACACTGCTGTAGGATCTGTAATATGGTCTGTTATTCTGTTATCATTGCTGTAGGGTCTGTAATAAAGTGTTTCACTAAGGCATATACCAAGTGATCTATGTAGTTCTAGTTCCATGCTATGCTATGCTAAGGCATAATGAGCATGTTTATGGCTGAATATAGTGTATGAACCCATTCATGATGTTAAATCATTGTTTATATTATAAGAACAAGGCTAGCTTTCTTTTTATCTACTGATCCCTACAGCTTTTTGCTCCATGGAGGCTGTTAAAGGTCTAGTAGTTTCCAAACTGATTTTGACTTCCTGCAGTTTATCATATAATCTGAACCCAGAGTAATTCTAATTCAGTTTACCTACCATCAGTGAGGGTCAGATCAATTTCAATCAACCATTTATGCAGCTGCTATTTTTCAGCTATTTCCATTACAATGTAAAACACGAGTGTTGTGTTAAAGTAAGGCTTCATTTAAAATGCAAAATATCCAGGAAAGGCAGGAAGGAAAAAGGGAGATCCAAGCCAGGAACTGTGTTAATTCTAATTATTTCAGCCATTGAATTAAGAAGTCTGTGTAGCCATTTTGAGTATGTTCCCCCTCCAAAAAACAAGCCTTTTGTTATATAAATATTTTTCTGTTAAGTTTTTGTAAGTAATGCCATATCACAGGGGTGTCAAACTTGAGGCCATAGGCTAGATACATCACGCGTTGGCCACACCCCTGCCCAGTTTAGCAAAGGGGGGAAAAGTCACAATACATCAAGTGATAACACCATGACAACACGAGTTTGACACCCCTGCTATATCACAAAAGATCCAATCATTTGATGCCTTAAAATTAAAAATGCCTTCTCTCTTCTAGAATTTGCTTTTTAGAATTTAAGACTATAATTTAAGGTTTTGCCAATCACAGAAAGAGCAAATGTTCTTGTGAAAATGCTGTATGGGAACTGCAATTAAGATAACATTGAAAATATATGTGGGAGTCAATTTTTCTGCAGAACTTTCTTTCAAGTCCAGGGCCATTTACTTTTTTTTATATTTTAAAAAAGCACCTAAACTTTATCTTTTGTGCTGAATATTTTAGGGATTCTTTTCTAGTCATCTTTTCTACTTGCAGAAGAAAAAGTTCTTTATCTTGACTTATATTGCCACAGCTCAAAGTAGCAAAACAGGTTTTTAAGCGGCTTCTGCATGGCAGGAAAGAAGCCAATGTTATTGACATAGCACCCTTTGTTACATCTAATTGTCATGAAGGCCCAATTAGACAAATTTTATCCTATTGAATTGGAAGGAAACTGTTGAGCCCCAGTTTGGGTTTTTTTTTTCCTTTCCCTCTGCTGAAAACAATGAAGAGTCTTAATTTCAACTAATTGTGCCCAACATGAGTATCTATTACAAAGTAATCATTCAATCTAGAGATCTGATCATTTAGCTTCTGACTGCTGCTAATAAGAATGGCAGGAAAAGGGGGATTCATTTAAATGACAAGTGATACAAACTTATTTCATGTTAATTATTCTTTGAAATCCATACTTCCCTGAATTCTGCAATGCAGTTCGCTAATCAATATTATTTAAAAAGTTTCAAAAAACGGGTACATTAAAAAAAATCTTCAAGGGCCCTCCTCCTCCAACCACTGACTTCCATTTGTTATTGGTTTAAGTTCTCTGCTGTAAGCACCTTGTACTAAGATTAAAGATACCCTGTTTCCCTGAAAATGAGACCTCCCCAGTAATAAGCCCAATTGGGCTTTTGAGCACATACACTAAAATAAGCCCTCCCTGAAAATATTGCAACACAGCAGTAGCCATGAGATGACCATGTTTGCTACCTCCTGCACCTCAAATATAATAAGACCTGGCAAGGCCAAACACTTACTTCAAGGGTCAAAAGAAAATAAGACTCTGCCTTATTTTTGGGGAAACACGGTGTGTGTGCATGTGTGTGTGTGTGTGTGTGTGTGTGTGTGTGTGTGTGTGTGTGTAACAGAAAGGCAACAGTAAAAAAATATTGGGTTCTGTCTGGATGGTCTCTTGTGATGAGCCGAAGGACAGAGAATGGAAGTAGTGATCTTCCTCCCATATTTGGGCATACCGGGGGTTGTAAAATACATACATACATACATACATACATACATACATACATACATACATACACATACACATTCTTCACCCAAGTGCCTATAAAAGAAGCCTTGAAAGCTATCCAGAACAAACACAACCCCCCTAAACACATCCTGGACCTTACCAACCACTGCCTAACCAACACATACTTCATCCATAATGGGCAAAGATACAAACAGATAGAAGGAGCACCCATGGGATGACCCCTCGCACCATCATCGCAAACTTATACATGGAACATTTTGAAACTAACGCCTTAGATAAATCTGAACACAAACCCAAACTCTGGCTTAGATATGTGGATGACACTTTTGTGATTCGGCCACATGGGAAAGAAAAACTGAACAGCTTCCTCACATATCTCAACAGCCTACACCCCAAAATACAATTCACTATGGAAATAGAAGCAAACAACCAACTTCCCTTTCTGGACATTCTAATCTACAAAAAACCCAATGGCTCCCTAGGATACACCATCTGGTGGAAAAGAAATGTATGTATGTATGTATGTATATGTATATGTATATGTATATGTATATGTATATGTATATGTATATGTATATGTATATGTATATGTATATGTATATGTATATGTATATGTATATGTATATGTATATGTATATGTATATGTATATGTATATGTATATGTATATGTATATGTATATGTATATGTATATGTATATGTATATGTATATGAATATGTATCCTCAGAAACCCAGACGCAATTATTTGTTGTAGAGGCCCCTACATATGGATCCTTTTGTTGAGCTAAATAGGTGGAAATGAAGAAACTTATTCACGCCACATATTTACTGAACCTTCATTGTGTCTAAAAGCACTGAGCTCTTCGGCCTATCTCAGAATTATAGCACAATAGAGGTTTATAGCCTGCATTGTAGCTGTTTTTGAAACAGGGTAAAGATAGCAAAGTAGGAAGGAGACAAAAAGCCACACAAAGAGCTGAAATTGCCTGCCGACAATGGTAAAATCAAAGCTATTCACACTGAAATAACAATATTTGCTTGGTGAATGGGTCAAAGTTTCAAAGACGTGCGTCTTACACAGGCAGATGGAACAGTAATGTTGAAAGGAATTCAACCTGAAAGAAAACCTATTAACAGGTTAAGGAAAACCACTAGTGTGTTTCTGAGAAGGCAAATGTTGACTCTGTAATGGGATTGGAGACTCTGTTTTGACTATACTTTCCTGTAGTGAACCCGATATGGCAATGACTTTATTGTTGATTAAAAACAATGAAGTCACTGAAGATGTGCCCTATAAGGTACTGGTTTCAACAACTACTGGGGTGGGAGGCGGTTCAAGCATTTGGCTGAGATCCTCAGTAGTATATGCCTTCTGAACTCTGCATCTTCTACAAAACCCATCTTGGGTTGATCTATACATATTGCTTGAGCAATTCGTAATGAAATTATAATTGTCCTTGTCCTATATTCTGTATACCCTTATATTATGTTATTGAGAAATGTCATTTAGTAGGCTACAGCCAAACACAACATAACACCTGAGGAGAACATGTTCCTCTACAACACGGTCCAACTTCAGAAAAGATGCTAGTTAATTGGCTAGCTGAAGAAATAATTCTCTGGAAGGTGATGCCTTTAAGAAAAGAAAAAAAGAAAACAAACAAAATAAAGATCCACTAATGTCCACAAGGAAGGCTTCCTTCCTACACTGCCTCCCTTCCCTGCTTGTGTTTATCCTCTAGTTCGCCCCAAACCAGCTTCTGTGTTTTTATAAATGTGACATTTATGCGTTCAGAGTTGAACAAAACCCTTTTGCTTTTGAATGATGGATTTAGTCCCAGTTGTGGTTGCCTTTTAAAATGTAAATACCCTGACAAAGGTGACTACTAAGATATTCTTATGATAAAATGATTAGCATTATCTGTCTTCCAGAAGATGAAATAAATGCTCTTCCCCTGCAGTCTGTGACAGAGGCAATGCGTATTCCTCTGAGGAAGCAGCTAGTTAAAGGAAGGTGATATGGAATGACTCCTGGCAGATGACACTCTCTGCCTGCTTTCTCTCTTCTCCCCTCATTTGAAATTCATGAAGATGAAGAGTGACTTTTGTTTCCCATCTCCCAGACGAGCCCCACTACTCTTGCCAAAAGCAAGCTAACACAAAGTAATTGTTTTCATCTAAATTGCATGTCCAACCTGCTTAGTCTTCAAAGAACATTGATGATACAGCTTTGATACCCAATAGCAGATTGCAGTGTAGAGGGCACACACGTAGATGGTCATGATCAGCATTTTTAATAATCCCTTTATCTTTCTGGATATCTGTAAAACAATGGAAGAATGAGCAGGAAACCAAGCAGAAGAGTGGTTGGAGGAGGGGACTAGGAAAGGAAGTGGAAAGAAAGAATACTTCATGTTCTTACGGAGAAAGCTTTAAAAATAAATAAGAAAATTGGCAGGTTGCAATGGCAGTTCCTAGAGATATTTTTTTTAATCTGTTATATTCCAGCAGAATAAAAAAGTATTTCAAATGAATAAAAATGTAAGCAGAAAATAGAAAGCAATGCTACTCCCCCCCACTTTGTAGAATCATTGTTTCTTTGAGTGAAAACAACAATTTTAGGATAGTTTTGCATAATAATGCATTTCCATATTATATGGTGTGATTCCCAAACCTAAAATCAGCTGTTCAGATGACCCCAGTGGCCTTTCCCATTAGTGAACTGTCCAAAGGATAAATGAGTTTTAAAATTTACAATTTGAACCGACATTTGTATCTACATAAAAATTGTTTTATTCCTCTACTAGGAGCCTCCATATGTCTATTAGTAGAAGCAATCCAATTTCATATCATGTACACAGCATGTCACCTAAGCCCTAAAGAAGGCTGCATGAAGTGAATAAAATAAGTAAAAGCTTGTTATCTGAATTCAGTCTCAGAAGGGGAAAAACACCTCAGGAAAAACATGTGGCTTTCATTATTGATCAATGTACTGCATCGTGTAATCTGGAGCTAAAACAAAAAACAGGTTCCAGTTTACTATTTTTGTTCCAGTTAATTTAATTCTTTTTACCCAGTTTAAGCTATTGTTTTCTGATCCCATTCAAAAAGCTACAGTATGTATGTAAAGGAGGGAAGGAAAAGATGAGAGTGGCCTGGATGTTTTTGCCTGGCAGAGACATCAAATACAAAGTTGGAATCCTTGTGTCATCCCTGCTGTTTACTGTAATCGCTTAACAGCATTAGTGAAGCACTACAGGATCTAATTCAATACAGAGCAGATATACTTCAGCCTTTCCATAAAATGCATCAAGAAAACAGGCTAGCTGTGGATCTTGGTCCTTTCTAAAAATAAAGCAGTTATGTGCTATTCTATGACATAATTCTATTATGTGACATAATATGCTGGACACAAATATGCACCCATGCTTGGACAGAGAGAGAGGGAGGGAGGGAAGGAGGGAGAGAATGAGAGAGAGAGAGAGAGAGAGAGAGAAAGAGAGAGAGAGAGAGAGAGACTTATCTAAGATGGTATAGGTTCCCTGGGACTAGAAGACCTCCAAGGTCCCTCCCTTCCAGCTTATACTAGTCTAGTCTGGTCTGGTCTGGTCTGGTCTGGTCCATTCCATTCCGTTCTGTTCTGTTCCATTCTTTCTTTATGGTAAGTTCCTCTTCCATACCCATGAGTACAAATGCAGATATTCCATCATAGAAGAAAAAGTGTCACATTTCTCCAGTGGTGAAATTCAATTTTTTTTACTACTGGTTCTGTGGGCATGGCTTGGTGGGCATGGCAGAAGACTACTGCAAAATCCCCACTCCAGGGGAAGGATATTGCAAAATCCCCATTCCCACTCCACTCTGGGGCCAGCCAGAGGTGGTATTTGCCGGTTCTCCAAACTACTCAAAATTTCCGCTACCAGTTCTCCAGAACTTGTCAGAACCTGCAGGATTTCACCCCTGCATTTCTCCCAGATTTCGCTCAGGGGAGGCAGGGAGAAATTGTAAGCATTATATGCATATTTTGAGCAATACTCAGAATGACTTTATTGAATGAGAACTCTTGAATTTATAAACTGCAAGACTGCAAAACAAGGATAAGCAACTGTTTTTGTTTCTCAAATAGTAAACGTCATAGAGTTACCCTTTTTAATATAATCTGGAGACAGTCTGCTTTGTGCAAAGAAAACCATGTAACATCTCATCTAGGGAAAGAGGACTGTACCAACTCCTAGTTAATGTGCCTTTCATTTCCATTCCATCCATTCATCTTGTTTTCATGGTGGCTGGCCAATAGAAAAGGGGAAAGCAGGATGGAGACTTATGTGAATCTTATCCATTATATGAGCAACAAGAAACCTTTCCCTCCAGGATGTGACATGATTTCAAAGTAAGCCTCCCTCTGGACAGAATAGATGTTTATAGGTAGGTCTTTTTACATCAGTTTGGCTTGTGCCCACCAGTCCCGATCTTTGTGTATATATATTTCCTAGGGCACTGTTGTAATTTTAATAAAAAACATTTTAAGAGCCAAGGTGGCGCAGTGGTTAGATGCAGCACTGCAAGCTACTGCTAGATCAGCAGGTCAGCGGTTCAAATCTCACCGGCTCAGGGTTGACTCAGCCTTCCATCCTTCCGAGGTGGGTAAAATGAGGACCCAGATTGTTGGGGGCAATATGCTGACTCTCTGTAAACCGCTTAGAGAGGCCTGAAAGGCCTATGAAGCGGTATATAAGTCCACTGCTATTGCTATTGCTATTGTGTACATGAGCTTCAGTGAAATTTTCTCGCAGTTCTGTTCACTTGAACAAGAAAGTCTGAATATCAGAATATTGTATGTGCTTTCTGCTTTTTGTTATCACCAAGAACTGGCACATCTATTTCTTTGGAAAGACTAGAATTATGGTTAACTGAACAGAGTTCTGAATATAAGAGCACAGACCAGCATGCTCTACAGTGCCTCAGGGATATTTTAAATTTTCAAGAAAATGCAGCAATACTCAACATCTGTCAGACGCTATGCTAACTACTAGATTAGTATTGCTATGTTTCAAAAATTTAAACTATCCCATGGCACTCCTGTGAGTTCACTGTTTCTGTTTTGTGGTTCCCAAACTGTACTCCATAGAGTGCTGCAAAACATTACTGAGACACTAAGGCTGCTGGGAACCTAGAAAGGTTGGGAACCTCTGACACAAAGTATTACTCATGGTTCGTTTCAAGCACTATAGAAATAAACCCCAAAAGTGTGCATCACACTCTGAGAACTAGATCTATCAGAAGTCTCAAACATGTCTCATCTAGTATGCATGGTGCTTTGATGATTGCACATGATTATACTACACAATTCTTGTGTATTACAACTCTTCTACTCTGTTCTGAAAGTAGAAATTCCTAAGCTTCAACAGAAAGAGCAGGACAGCTTCAAATAAAATACGGTCTGAGCACATTTTGAAATTTTAAAAAAAGCATTGCACCTAAAAAAAATCCTCTGTCCACACAGTCATGAAGTTATAAATTACTTGCCATTGCTTGATAAATTTTGATTCAACTTTACTGACTTAAATTTAAATATGCATGTTGCCCAATTATATCACCCAAACCTTACAAAATCTGGATGGCTGAAATTTCATCTTCTCTTAAGAGAGATTTCTTCTTTGCTCTAACCATAAACATCATTGAGAGCCAAGATCATTTTCTGATCACAAACATGATGAATATTTGCAGTGCGAATAATCCATAAGAAGGTTATAAACATGTTTGTTGTTCTCTTTGTAAGGCTCTATTCAAAGGACCAGTTGATCTTGAAGGTGGGGGAGAAATCTAGCCTAATTTATTGTTTTCCAAAGTGCCTCTGGGTTCAGTTTGCTCTCCACTCCTATTTACATGGGACCATTGGGTGACATCATCCACTGAGTTGGGTTTAGAGGTTTATAGTATGCTGATGCACAGTTGTATATCTAATCCTCTTCCCTTCAAGTTGTGCCTTCAAAGTTCTGTCTCTGTGTCTGTAGATACCTGGATGAAAGAGAAGAGATTCAGCCTATATTATACTCTCATAAGATCAAGTGGTTGTGGATGTGGGCTCCATCTGGATCCAGAGACTTTCCATCTTTAGTTCTAGATAGGAGTGCCCAAACAGACCCAGTGTGTAATTTGAGGATCCTCCTAGACTTATAGTTCATGAGGAAAGAACAGGGGGCAGCTATAGCTCCAAGGCCATTTGTACAGCTATAGCTTGTGCATTATTTGAGATTGCTTTGGTATCAAGATTCACTGACATTCATGCCATCGGCAGCTAACAATTAGATTGCTGCAATGTAGTCTACATTGGGCTGCTCTTAATATCTACTCAAAAGTTGCAGTTGGTACAAAAAACAGTGCCATGGATGCTATAAATAAATATAAATATAGGCATGTATTTTAATGACCATAGAATATGCCCACTCCATGAGCAATATTGTTTACCACTAAACTTCTGGTTGCAATTCAAGATGCTGACTCTGATCTATAAAGTTCTCCATAGTGCAGAGTCAAATTACTTGCAAGATGATTTCTCTATGATTGTTTCTTCTAGTTGGTAAAATCTGAAGAGATTGATATGCTCCGCTGGTCCCATCACTTAGGCAATGTTATAAGGTGGACACCAGGAAGTGCACCTTCCCAAGGCCTGGTTCTTTCCCCAATATCAAATCTCTTCGATCTGTTTTTTCCAGAAATTTTGTGTATTTGTGTTTTATTAATGGTCTTCTATATTGTTTTGTATGGATTTCTTATTATTTATTGATAACGGACGCCACCCTGAGTCATATGTCAGCTGTATAAAATGAATAAATAAACAAATTAAAATCTAGGCAGGACGCAGAGAGATTTATTGTGGAACATTTATACATAAATTGTGGAGCACATTTGATTCAGGTGTTTAAATTCACTCAGTGATCATGTCTTCATAGAGTTTGGACCTTGTTACTTAATGCACAAAAATGTACAAAAATATCCACTGCTCAGCATATTTTCTGTAAGTCCCAACACTAATATTCCTGAAAACTTTTTCTTGAGGTCTGCCAGATGCCCTGATTGCAATTAACCTTGGTATTTTTGTTTTTATTTTGTCATTTTAAAGCATGTTTCTGGAACGTACAATGATTTTTGAGATGAAATATATACTTTATCTCAAATATATACTTGTAATATATGTATATAGTATTTTTATTCTTTAGAAATACTAAAGGAAACACCTATCCATTCTGATTGCATGCCTGGTAAGCAAAGGTTTATTTCTTTGAGAAAGGAACTGATCAATCGAAACAAGTCAAAAAGGTACAAGGTCAAAATAAAGTGACCTTGAGAACCAGCACATCAAAGATGGAAATGTAGAATTAGAAAAGCTGAGATTCTCCCATAAAGTCTCTTTCGAATCTCCAATTTTCCCCTTATAGACATTTTGTATAAGAAAGAAAACGATTTTGATTTACAGTTTTGATGTTTAGAAAGAAAACATATAAAAAGAAGAGAATTGTGTTGAAATCATAGAGAGAGAAGTTTGATTAGAATTATAACCGCTGAGAGGCAGATCATAAGCCATAAATGCTCACTTACTCACTCACACTCTCACAAACACACTCATATATATTTATGTTTCTATTCTTTTTTAAAAACTTATTTTCTTTTTTTTTCACGTTTTTCTTTTTTTGAATATATTTGTTGTGTAGGTAAAATATTTAATTAAAATTATTTAGTTAAAAAAAGGAAATATCCCAAATATTCTTTAGTCCTTCTGACCAGAGAATAATGTTCTCTTTTTATCTCTTTACAGTGAATAAATATGGGTCTGTGCTTGTAGAATATGTTCTGCTAAAGTAACTAGAAATTGATCATGTTCTTGACTTGTTTTGTGGAAGCTTTGCTGTCTGTGTTCTGAAACTGCATATAAGACCCCATACATTTGTAAAAATATTGGAAGGTTGCAGCCCAGAACTTCATTCAGATGTCTACCCACCATAGGTGAAGTTGGTGGGGAGGAAAGGATAAAGTATGGAAGACCATGGAAGTGACATAGACTAGCATTACTATATTGATTTCTGGTACATAGGTGTTTCATGCTCTTGGTGATAGTTGGCAAATACCTTGTGCAGTAGATTTTGCAAAAATCTACTGCATAATAGTACATGGGAATTGTTAGATATTCACCCTATTCCACCAAGGTCCTCTGTTCCAGTGGGAACAGAGGTTTAATCCTATTAGTCGAAGGGTCTGACAGCTCCCTATAAAAGGGCTGCTGTCAGACTCAACCTTCGCTGGATTGTTCTCACTTGTTGTATTCAATAAAGAGCTGTTGTTACTGTTAAGCCTGTGTGTGCCTATCCATTACCCAATCTAACAGGAATGATCATGGGCAATCGAGAAAGAGCTGAAGTCAGGGCAACCAGTGTGTAAAAGATATTTCAGGTGGGAAGGTATGTGAAATGTTTCAGAAGGGATCCTTCATACTTTTCCAGATCATAAATGGAAAGGTGGGGAGAAATAATTTCAGACTTGTGGGATTCTATTAATGAAACCTTACAATAAACCCAGAGTAAGTGCTCCTGGTTGTGGTTCTTGTTGGACTACTTTGTAGCGCTAACCAACAGCCATTACCTGCTGTCAACATTCTGCTTCCAAAGCCATTCTTAAGGACATAAATTGTTGTTCTGTGCAACTTATATAAGGAAAGAGGCATTAGACCTACATAAAGACCTAATTGCAGTCAATGTTACACAAGCGACTTATCCTGTCTTTACTCTAAGAAATCAAAGCAGCACTTAGCTAATTTTATCTCAACAGTAGCAGCCTGCGGGATATTGTAAGTGCAGCTGAACTACAATGGCTTGCCTAAAGTCACACAGTGAGTCCAATGGTACACTTAAGATTTGAACCTGTATCTCGCCAGATCAAGTTCAGAACCATCAGACTAAAGTACCCTGGCTCCCAGCTTGTTCTGTACAACAACTGTTATGAGAGCCGATAAAAAATAAACCACTGAGAATATTCTATAGCTAACCATGCTAAAATAGGTTGATTTTGTACTTACACTGACAGGCAAGAAAAAATCAAACCTATTTAGGCTTTTAATGGTTCAGAAAGTCAACTATGGATAAATTGCACCAGAATCAACACATTTGCTTGAGCGCATTACACCAGGATGATTGAGTTGTTTGACAGTATGTATTTTTAGAAATCACATGGTTGAAAATAGATCATAAGCTTTAATCAGCAGGGGGGGGAAGCAAGAAACAATCTTTACAGATCTAGGATTTTGAGTTTTTAATGAAGGTAGAGTTTCACTCCTAAATACATGGCTCTGGCACTTTAGTTAATGGTAGAGGGAATGTACTCATATATTTGCATGACTCTTAAATCTTTGAAAGCATCCACTGTGGCCTAATTATTTTCATTTAAAATGCTTGTATCAACCCTTTTTTATTCACGATTCTTATCAACCTGTTTCAGAAAGGTTTTACAGCTCCTTTGAAGATTTGTTAGGAATCATGCAAATAAAGGAGATGTCATGTTTTCATAACGTTTGGGTCCTGGAGGCTCTTGAAAGACACAATAATTGTGAATCAAGGAATAATATGCTTCTGTGAAATGAGTTTTTAATTACTGCAGTGCACTGAAATGGTTCACTGGGGCCATAAATGTCATAGCAGAATATATTGTCTAACAATCCTAACATTTTCTCTTTAATGCCGACTGAATTCCCCTCCTCAGTGGAGTTTGTGAAGTAGCAAAAATATGTTGATTTCACAAAGCTTACTTCAGATTTAAAAAGAGATATACAGAACTCTAGTTCTATTTTCTATTTTTGTTATTATAGTATTACAAGCTCTCTTGCACTTCTTTGACTAATTTACAGGATGCTGAACATGCAGTCTTGTATGAAGCTTCCAAAGGTGCTCTGTTTTGATAAACAAGTTCATGAAACAATGCATCTCTTTTTCTAAAAAGTCAGATGAAGTTGCCCCATTGCCTTCTTTTAGAAACCAGACAAGAACTCAGTCAGTGGGCTGTACTTCTACACAGAAGATTCTTCAAGTATTTCCAGTGCAGATGCTAGCTAGAGGAATACCATTTCCTCCAATAAAGCAACATAAAGCTATTGCACCACTTTGACAAACTATAGCAATCATCTTTACGGTATGAGGCATCTTGTCCAAGAGAGAACAGTCATCTCACACAAACCTATAAGAAAAATGCATTCTGGTCATTAATCATAAAGGTAAAAAATTAAGTACACTGTAATATTTGATTTTTACTTAAGCAAAGATTATTGATAAATGAAACAGCATTCTTACATTTCTTTAGAAGAGTATCATAAGCAAGAATAGCTTTCTTATAAATTATATATTATGCAATAAGAAGGATATAAAGAGAGTATGGATGCTAAAGTCTGTGATATAGTTACTGTAGAACAATTGCATTATAAAGAAGAAAAAAGTCATACATTAAATCACTCAGTGACTATATGGGCAGTCTTTATATTTGATATATAAATAGAAATAAATATTTGCTTGCATTACTTATTAGTGTTATTTTTATCATTTATAAATAGTAATCATACAGTGGGTATTTTTGCATTAATCTCAAAAAGTTATACTTTAAAAAAACATGAAAACAATTCAATATGCTCTAGTCTTTTTTATTCATGTTATGTTGAGCATTAATTGTATAATCTCAGTAATGATCTATTACAATTCCATTTGTAGAAAAAAAAATGAAAATATGCATTTAAAAAAATAAGAGAAGAATCTGAGGAATGGGAATAGGGTGGGCAAATGCCAAGCACAGGCAGCCATAACGGTATAATTGCAGCCCTGCTCCTTTTTATGTGCATGGCTTTGATTGTAAAATCATAGCTGACATCATGGTTTTTCTGACCTCCTCTGTGAACACTCCTGAGTTGCATCTTAAATCTATTTAAAAATAAATTCTGAGCATTTCTCAAAATCAAATACCATAACCCCACTCTGAAAGACAAGTAGTAGATATATATTTTTTCATAAAATTTATGTAAGGGTATGAGTTTGTTTAAGACTCAAAATTAGCAAAATTATGAATCAGAGGATTCATAGATATGCTAAATCTTAAGAGGATAAAAAATAGGCAAGCAACTTAATTCTCAAACTATAATACTGCTAGTATATTAGTCTAATTGTGAAGGTAATTTGCAGCAAAGCTGAGTCAATCAAGTGTATGTTGAAGAAAATAAGCCTTTACATAGGAAAAACATATAAAATGAATGACCCTAGGATGAGCAGTCTTGCACCATGCTCTTCATTCTCTATTAATCAAGGATTTCACTAACACTGCTAGGCATCCAAGAGAAAAACTTTAACTGAAGATGATACTTTCAATTAACTGGAAGTGTGATCATGCATAACTGATCAGCTACAAGATAGAGTCACATTATACCAAGAAAGGCCTCCTGCTGCCAAAATCAGCACCTGGTGCTTATATTGCAAATGATTCTCTTAGCCTTTGGTCTGAATGTGCAGGAGAAATGAGTTCACTAACCAAGAGTGAGCCATAGATCCAGAGAAGCTCACCTGCCTTCTCAATGAATTTTGTCTGGTTTTAGTATAATTTGGCAGCAATTATGTAAACTTGTAAAAGGGTATGAAAGATGTTCACACCCAATTTATTCATCTCAGGGAATGTCAATTCTATAACCTCCCCTTCCCTCCCTCTCTCCTTCCCTCCCTCCCTCCCTCTCTCTCTCTCTCACACACACACGCATGCACACACGCACGCACGCACACGCATGCACGCGTGCACACACACACACACACACACACACACACACACACACACATGGAAGAGACACTTGGAGCAATCCAACATTAGAAATTCCAAGATTACTAATCCCACTTCTTTTTTCCAGTAGAGCGAAACAAAGAAAAGAGAGCAGAGAATATACTTACACCAACTTTCCATCATGCAAGCAAGAGAACATTTTGGATAGAATGAAAACATGCTCCTTACAAATATTATTATACTCAATGGCCAGCACATAGTTCTGGGATTCTCTTAATATTGGACTTTTCATTCCAGAAAGAATCAATTTCAGACATTGACTGAGCAAACAGAAAGCTTCTTCCAATATATTTCCCCCTCGAAGACTGGAACATAGTTTCTGATCTTAGAGTGATTAACAAAATAATTTAAAATGTTATGGAACAAACAGCCAGAGACCATAACGTGGCAGCTTTAGTTGTGATTCTATTGAAATATCTCCTTATAACTTTATCTCATCCTTAATATTTATTTACTTATTTTTAATCCCAGGTTAAAATACTGCAAAGCAAAAATACATTTTATAGATCCCATTTCCAATTAAGATGACCCACTGAAATGACATTATCTTGTTGAGCAAATGGTTCAAACATCTAATTGCCTGTAAACATTAGCAAATTTTAAAAAAGGAAGGAAGGAAGGAAAACAAGGACCTAACTTCAGGGCCCTGAACATAAATATAGTGGCACAGATTGTGTTTACACTTTAACTCCCAGGATGCTTGTTTCTATGTGTAGCAGAGCGTAGTAGAAAATGTGTACCATACTATCAATACATGCAAACAATCTGTCAAGAGTTGATGATGTGCCTGTTCAAATTTATTTTTTAGTACATGCCGCATTCAACGCAAAATGTATTCATAGGTAATGCAAAGGAGTTCAAAGTAATGTTTCATTATTAGCATAATTCAGCCCAGAAAGGACTATTATTATAGAAAGTATATTAGCAGAAATGAATAATAATACCAAACCACTTTTTTCTCTGATCCCAATGCACACATTAGCCCTCCAGACAAATTCTCAAAAGTGGTTTTCATTCATAAAAGAGAAAAACAAAAATTGGTAACAGAATGTTAATTAGCAAAAGCAATAGCATACTGCCCCCAACAATCTGGCTCCTCGTTTTACTGACCTCGGAAGGATGGAAGGCTGAGTCAACCTTGAGCCAGTGAGAATTGAACTGCCGAACTGCTGATAGCCAGCAATCAGCAGAAGTTGCCTGCAGTACTGCATTCTAATGCGCCACCAATTAGAAAGGAAATCCAAATTTGCATTCCAAATTTAGTGTTAGGCAAATCATTATTAGGAGAAAGCTCAAAGTTGAGGTACAACTACCAAGAAGACCCTACTATTGGTCAGCACCTTCTTTGTGTCTAAATCCTCTGAAGCAGTTTGTTAACATCTGAAGAGAAAGTATCAGAACTGAATTTGATCTAGTTCATCAGTTGCTGCTTGCTGGATCATAGGGATTTTAGCCAAAAAATGATCACATATTTTATTTCATTATGTGGGGAAAAACAACAGACGTGTTTCCCCATCTCTAGTGCCATATTGTCTTGCTCTGTCTTATGTTTGCTCGCTATATTTCTAAAATGCCATTCTGATCTCAAACATAGCTTCACATTTGATATATAACATTTTGAACCATAAATCCTCATTAAAAACAATAGCAAACAATCAAGCTACACATTTACTTGCCCACAACAGCTAGATCAACAGTTAGTTGTTCTTATTTATTGATCACTGAAGCAATATTGTGAAAAAACAAAGAAGCATTTACAGTATTTTACCAAGTTCATATATCCGGCTGTTGAACAGCTAAATAAAGATTCTCTGAGACTCCGATCAAAGGCGGGGACTTTCTTTCCTCAATGTGACATTCCCCTTAGTCTCAGGCAAAACTAACCCAGAACACATCCAGTATAAAATTAAACCTCGTTTTAATTATCTAGCTGCCTGTTACCTCAGCTTAATTAACTTTTCTGAGTGCTTTTCTCCATCACATAGCAGACTGGATCCATTTTGCCTTATTCAGCATTTCATCCTATTCTCCTTTCTCTTGGTTCCTAGGACAACGAAAGCTTTTTAAAGCCCTAATTGCTATGCCAAAAACCAAGATACGAGTTTTGAAAGACAAGTTAGAACAAAAATTGGGGAAATATAGCCATGCATGCTGATGAAAGAGCTCTCCTGTTCTGAACAATAATCCCTTCCAGATTGTAAATGAACCGACTTGAAATATTTAATTATCTTGTTAAATAAATTCAGATTACAGAACTCAAATCCCAATCATTATAGGTCATCAGGCAGTTTTTTTTTTTTTTATTAAATGTTTTTTTTTTTTATTAAATGTTTTTTAAGTTTTAGTTTAAAACTGGTACAACATCTTTCTTAATATATCAATCAATTACAGATAATACAGAAAAAAAAACAAAGACAACAATCAGAAAAACAAAACGAAACACAGGTATCTATTATGAAAAAATAAGAAGTATATCAACTGGTTACAACATGTTTTGGTGCTTCTCTTCGATTGACTCCTATTAATTCAAGTATCTTAACTCAAATATTTGCCATATCAAGATCATTATACCTCCGGTTTTAATTATTATAATTATTTAAACATCCTTCATCCTTAGTTATGCTAAGGAATTAGTCCATGACACATGCTGGCAGTTCATTTACTTATTTGTAAAATCCTCTATTATCATCAAATCCTCATGTTCTATTTTAACTAAACATCCATAATATTCAGTTATATCATATATCCTAACATTTTCCCAATATTGATTAACATTTAATTATATGAATTTTATTTAATTTTTTAATAGTGCTAATTATTATAGTTAATACTCTTTATGTATACCCTAAAGGTGTTTTCTCATATCCAATTGTTAGTTATCATATCGACTCCACATTATATACATTACTATTAATATCAATTATTATTCAACTATATCTGTTTTTGATGGTGTACAAATTGATTGCTGATAATAGTGATCAAATAAATTTAGACTAAAATTACACCCAGGTTTACACTCATGCTTTTTATTCCTACAGATCTATATATGATTTTGAAAGTCATGTCTTACCATCTTGGAATATCAGATTGATTAAAATACATTAGAAATGCATAGAATTTATATATATGTAAGAAAATAGATGCGCATTAACCCAGAATTTCAATGAATTTTAGGTATCTGATGGCTTGTCAGCAAGCCTTTAGAAATAAGAGGTTTAATTTTATCATCATTATGACAGCAAGATGTTTTACCATAAAAATAGAGTGTTATATATTTAATATATTTTCTAAACTGTATTTTAAACTCCACTTTTCTTAAGGTGATCCTGAAGTTCAGTTCAGATATGACACTGACGTGGGGTTTTTGTTTACCATAATTTTGCTGGTATCTTCTTTTGCATTACTAATGTGTTTCATAAGAGAAAAGTCCATGGATCTGAGTAAATGGAGTTTCAATTCTAGAAAATGAAGCAACAGTAATTAAAATGCGTCTCATTAGTGAGTAGCAATACATATGGGAAGGATTCTGTATGTGTATGAGAGAATATATATTTGAGAATGTGTGTTTCATCTTGTTTGCATGTTTTTTGTATGTTTTAATTTAATATTCAACCTGAATAATTAAATAGTAAAATTAATTGGATTCCCTTTTATGGCAAACACAGATCCAAAGCTTACTTTTTTCATTATAGTAAAAGACTAATATTGCATTTACTCTATTACCCAAAAGGAAGGCTAGGTTTTTCTGAAATAATTTACTTTTAAAATGTGTCAGCTTAGTTTAGACTAAAATAGGAAAGGCAGAGAACTAGATAGATTGACGATGGTAGTGGTAGTTGGTCACACTCAGTCAAACATTCAAATTGGATTTGGCATTTGTATCCAACAGTAGTAGTAGTAGTAGTAGTAGTAGTAGTAGTAGTAGTAGTAGCAGCAGCAGCAGCAGCAGCAGCAGCAGCAGCAGCAGCAGCAGCAGCAGCAGCAGCAGCAGCAGCAGCAGCAGCAATTTGCTTTTTAAAATATGGAAGAGGGGTTCATGTAAAATTCCAAGCTTTCTTACAGATAAATATGGTCAGTGGTGGGATTCCAAATCTTTTCCTACCGGTTCTATGGGAGAGCGCTTCATGCGCACAGCACTCAAAGACTGCCCTTGGTGTCAGCGCTGGTGAGCTGAGCTGTTTCTTAGCTCAGCTGAGGCGCGGAAATCCACTCTGCCGCGTGAATCAGCTGAGTTAAAAAACAAGGGAATATAGGACAGGGAACGGCAGGGGCGGGAGGGGTGGGCCAGCCAGAGGTGATATTTACTGGTTCTCCGAACTACTCAAAATTTCCGCTACCGGTATGAATATAGCTGAATATCACCTCTGAATATGGTACTGGATTAGAAAACCCACAAATACGACCTTCTTACTACACTGTCATTTAAGAATGATATACAGCACTAAGCACCAAGTATATGAAGTGGCATAACAATAATTCCTCAGAAGCACCACTTCTGGTTGGATGGACAGAACTCTGTTTGAAAGAAGAAAAGGGCTGCCCTTTTCAAAAGAGTTGTCACATTTGCCTTCTAAGTAATCGCCTTATTTTGCTTCTTAAACCTTGTAAGTGTCTTGAAAATGACCCACATTTTAATTCACCTCTTATTAGTGTTATGCGGTACTCCATTTCCAAGTCAATTATTGGTACTTTCCTGCCCACACACTCCTCCCAGCCCTGTTGCAGATTGCAAGTCAACCCTCTTGCAGAAAAACAATCCATTTCTCTCACACAAAGCAGCAATAGCTGCCTGGCCTGCTGCTTTGTTTGATTACTAGACAATATTAAATTAGCCTCTTGGTATTGTGCGTCAATTAGAACGAGGTATTGACATCACCCGGCAAGAAGTGCCGCGACAGAGTGAAAAGGCAAGCACTTTTGTGTTTTCCTACAGTGACCTCTGTCTGAAATTCCACTAACATCTGGTTATTTACAATTCAATCTGCTTGGAATCACTCTGTTGGCTGCCGAAGCCTTCTCTCAGCATCCCAGAATCAATTAAGGATCTCATAAATAAGAACATCACAGAGCAAAGGGGGAGGAACGTTGAATTATTTGTGAGACTTGTCCAGCAGCATTCGATTTGTCCAAAGTAAACATTAACAGCACCAGTACCTAATTGTCTCCAGCTGCCTGAAACAATTCTCTACCCCTGCCAAAAGTCACTATTTGAAAGTAGGCTTTGGAAGAAATATCAAATGGGAGGGGGTGGTATTAAAATGCAGAAGAAAGGACTTTTGATCTCTTTCCCCTTCCCTTTGGGGCTTCTGTAGGACCATTGCAACTATATCCTTAATCATCAGAGGAGTGAACATTATTGACTAGAGTAAATTAGCAAGGATGAACCCCAGCAAAAGCATCTGTCACGGTGTATGCTTCAGTACACAGGGCTGTTCACTGAGAAAAGCTCTGATTATCAGTTAACTGAAAGTTATAAGGACTAAGCCTTGTCAAACTAAGAAATAGTAGAAGGAAGTGGGGAAAGAATAGCATTTTTTTTTTAGCCAAGTTGATTACAATCATTTTTAGAGGAGGATCAATTTTGTTCTGATTAATGCAATTAAATATCATTTGGTTTCAGAACTTCCCAAATAAATTATGAACTTTCTGTGTTTCGGCTGATGTTCAGGAACTGATTTTCTTTGGGGAGTTGTTTTCCACATTGACCAGAGCCACCTAATAGAAAAATCCATTGAGTTTCCTTTGTCTAAACTCAACAGCAACATCTGCTGATGCTATTAACAGCTTATTGAATATGTTCTGTCGAGTCTGCTTTACATCCATTCTGTGCCTATTAGCAGTGAAAATACAATAAAACCTCAGAATTTGAGAAAAAAAGAAAAAAAGCAAAGAGGCTGAGAAAAATAAATCAATCCTCAAAAACACCCAAATTTGTTTTTTTTTTACTGCTATTACACAGCTGTGTTCTATTTAGTGAACACTTTTATAGCCAATTCATTTACATTTATACGGTGACATCATGTTCAGTGGGGCATCTGAACTTCTTTATTGTAGAAGCATTGGTGCTCTCTGAGCTGAGATGTTTTCCTGCAGACATTTTGTTACTGACTATAAAAAAAAGTGCTAGAAGGAAGTGGGTTTTGCCCTCTGTTTATATACAGGAGCTTATCCCATCATACTATAAAAAAAAGTGCTAGAAGGAAGTGGGTTTTGCCACTTCAGTATTAGTTTTCTTTAGTGTGTTTTGTGTGTGTGTGTTTGTAACACATTGGTACACTTGGGGTTTGTACCCAAAAGCAAAGTAAGCAGGTAGCACTGAATGTTAGGAGTGTCCACCCAGTTATAAATATCTACTGGTCATTTAAAATTAATGTTATATATACAGTCCACAATGTCAGTGGCAAGACCTTCAGTTTTTATTCACAATAAGTATAATTCCAAATTTTGGAGTAGGCAAGTACATGTCAATGTTTTTTTTTAAAGTGCAACAGGTATCTTCAAAAAAAAACCACAACAGAATGCATAAATACAAAATGACTGATTGTAGGTCAGATCAGACATTTCATAGAAATACAAAGTGGTGACAAATGATTTGCCCAAGAGCCTGACTACAAGGCAGAGATGTATAGAAGCTGGGGTCATAGCAAATTATGATAACTCTTTGTTAACCGCATACATTTTTCCTAACATTCTTTTCTCTGTCTTTCATGTTCATCTACGCCCGTAATATACATCTGAACCCCTTATCCAAGTTTCATTCTCCCAGTTTCCTATTTCTGTTGGATTGCCTTCGGGCACTTCCTATTACGTTTCTTTTTTTACAGGGCAGGCAAATGGGAGCATTTAAAAGTGAAACATTGGCCTCTAGTTGCTAACTTTCTGGCATCAGAAGTACTCGTTTTTAACGCTGGCGTTTTTCCCAACAAGCTGAGATGCAATACTCTCTGCCAAAGGACTATGCAATTTAAGAGCTCAGACAGTTTTATAAAGATTAATACGCAGGTGAATTACATGTCTATACCAACAAGCTTGATATAGATAGCAGAGAGGTTATCCAAGAGGCTGAATCACTAACTAAGCCAATTTACCTGCCTAGATTTTATTGTTAGTTTTACTATTACTTTTTTAAGCCAGTCTCTGCAGACACTGGAAGTTCTATTCAGTCAATAATTCAACCAGCCCAAACCCTCTGGGTCTTCAGCAAGGCTCTGAAAACTTGGCTTTTCTCTTTGGCACGTGGCCAGGGTGACAAATGAGTTGGTATGCTGAAACTGTCATTTTGATTTTGTTCCTGACGATGTTGTTGGCTTTCATCGTAATATTGTTTTTCTTTGGTTTTATTGATGTATTCTGCCCAGGATCATGATCATTTGAACTGAGCAACTATATACTAAATGAAAATACTCTAAATAAATAAGTTTATTCATCCTTTCAAAAAGAAGAATCTCATCTCCATTCATTCATATATTTATTTAGGTTTTAATTTGATTTAAATATTCTTAATCTTCAGTGGTTAGAATATTTAGAATGATATATAAGGAAAAGAAAAAGCAAATAAAAAGAACTGATGTTTGAAAATAATAAGACAATTTAATACAATACCTGCTTCCACTTGTAAGAAGTGTACAATTAGACTCATTAACAACAATAGCACTTAGACTTATATACCGCTTCATAATGCTTTATAGCCCTCTCTAACTGGTTTACAGAGTGAGCACATTGCATCCAACAATCTAGGTCCTAATTTTGCCAACCCTGGAAGGATGGAAGACGGAGTCAACCTTGAGCTGTTCAGAATAGAACTCCTGGAGTGAGTAGTGAATTAGCTCTGCAGTACTGCATTCGAACCACTGCGACACTTCCAAAATGTTTACAATTTGTGACTAAAAATTTTCAATGATTAGATTATCAAATTAAGTTTTCAAAAATTACAGTAGCTTTAAATCCTAGGACTATGTTTGTAGACATTTTTAGGCCTTAAATATGACTAATTATAATTCATACATCTTAGGAGCAAAGTGTATAATATGGATAAACAAATTTTGGGATTGTTGGGCACATCTGGACTATTTGGAATATTTTGTGGTGGATCTATCATAAAATGTGTTATTAGACAACTCGCCTATTCAGAAAATGCCAGTTGTCATAACAAATCTCTGTCTCACATATAAATGCACATGCACTGACATAGACCCATACATAAATAACCACAAGATAAATACAGGTAGTCCGTGACTTACAACTAGTTGCTTAGCGACTGTTCAAACTTACAGTGGACCTTCCCAGAGTTACTTGCTACCTGGATTCAAATTTCCAATGGCCGCCCCCTCCCCACTATAGTCACATGACCACAGTTTTGGCACTTGTCCACCAGCCTGTATTTGCAGCATCCTATGATCCCGTGACCATGATTTATGATGTTTTTTGTCCAGTGCAAACAATAGGTTCATATAACAACAATGGTGCTTCACTTAATGACTGTTGCAAAAAAGGTTATAAAATCAGGCACCATCATGTGACCCATTTGACAACTACCATAATTTACAACCGTAATTCCAAGGTCAATTGCGGTCATAAATCAAGGATTACCTGTTGGCTTGCCTCAACCATAATCCCTCCCACTGATCTTTGTAGGATTAAGCTTTTAGGGTAAAAATAAACCATTGTACTTCCTTTGTTTTATTGTTTATAGAGGTCTACTCCTGGATATACCTATGGCTCAGAAGCATTCTTCTAAATAAAGATGATACTAGGGACTGATGTTGTGGATGACAAAGTGCCAGCTTTCCATGTCCTCTTTTATTAAACAAATGTGGTACAGCATAGAAACGTGCCATGGAAAATGTCTATGGATCCCACACTACTTGTTTCTGAAATAAAACAATTTGGACTATCCATCAGTATAAGCACAACTATTCTAATTAATCTAAAACCTTTCAAAATTAGCTGGAATTCAATAATCTATCAGATTAAATGACTCCAAATTTCCTTGTAATTCTATCATCTGCTTCTCTGCTTCTCTGCCTCACTTAATGACTTGCCATGCAGATCAATGCTATACTTCATACCTTACATGTAACCTGTTATATGTCACTGAATTAGCTTTCTTGGTATACTTACATGATTCCATTCACATCATCTTTTTCTTATAGGTCAAGGCTAAAAGACTATTCTAAAATTGATGCTAAGTAAAATTATGAGATTATTTAGTAAATGTAGCAATCCAAGTAAAATGTGATTCTTGAAGTAGAACAGTAGATGGCATAATTACCCTGTGGTGCTACAAAAGTCTCAGATGGCTCCCTGCTTTCAGCTGTAATCAAAAGAATGTATATTGTCCAGCCAAAGCTAAGCAATTTAGGGTTTGCATCATTATAATGGAGAAAAGAGAAGTAGAGATTTAGTTCCCTTGCCAATAACAATAAGAGATAAATAATTTTTGGAGAACATGCAATATAGTATTATTTCACTTTTAACTAAATTGCTTAAACCAGGGATCAGAACCTCTGCGAGGATTCTCAGTCATCCAGGTCATCATTGTCTCAAAGGTGCTTTTTCATAAGGCAAAAAAATCAGTTTTTTAAAGTGCAACATGCAAGTTTCCTTCCACATGGCATACCATTAGGGTATTGCATCAGTAGCTGAAAAATATTGAGGAAAAGGAAGAAAGAACAGGAAAAATGATGAGAGAATATTCAAATGAACAGTTTGGTTCTGGGCCTTTTGGAGTCATATAAAAACTTGTGGTCTCAAGGTGAATCCTGACTGAAGCTGAGGCTGGATAAAGCCATGATATATACTTTATAGGCAATAAATTTGTAGAAGTATTTAAAAAATATTTAGATATTCAGTTTGGACCAAAAGGGTTTATATGCCTTCAAAAATTCCTTTGGGGGCAATCTTGATCCCAATTTTGGATTGGCATTTTAAGATTTCAGGAGGAATACCCTTGAATAATTAAAAGTGAAATGCCAGCCAGGTCTCTTTCTGGAACGTTATTGAGATATGAACCTCTCACATACCTCATCATACATCAGTATTTTTCAGAGAATCTTGTGGCCTCTTGCTTTTATGGGCTGATTCATTTTTGTAACTGAGTAAAACAAATAAAACTATTACTTCAGTCAATGTTTGTCTATATGGTGTCATTCTTCACAAGCAATTTACGTATCAGGAAACAGGAGAATCATGTTTGCCTTTCCTAAGGGAGGTGAAGCCGTTTTCATCTCAGTTGTGAGCTTTTTAGTGCCAAGCCTTAAATTGTTTGGGTTCTTCTTAATGTGAGGGTGGAATCTAAAAATTATAGTTTACGAACCATTGTTAAAGGTTTGTGTATGACACAGGCCACTGTGGTTTGGTAAGTAAATCATATTTGAATGATCAAGCTTTATCATAATGTACTATACGAATCTTTAGCTATCAGATTATTGCAGTTTAGACCTAATAGATTGTGTCAATCGAAGACTTGTGTTGGATAATCCTCATTTCAGAATATATGGCATCCCTACATCATATCAATAATGTTACCCGCTCATACTGATGTGGAGATTTGCATTTTTGGAATTATTTTGAAGAAGGGGAAACATTCATGCTCCCTACTTTTACCCTCCTAGACCAATACCTACTTGGTCTTAACCTAGAGCTGGCCAAAACTAAATAATTCTTCTTTCTTAAAGAAGGAAGTGAAGGATGACCTGACTTACTTATGTATTAGCTTCATGGAGTATACTAATGCAGTGCTTTGCCTTGTTGGAAGAAATGTCCTTCTGGTTTCGGCTCCAAGTGGGGAAAAAGACACTGGAGATATGGAGGGTGCTTGGAAAGATGGTTTTAATGGTGAACAGGACCACATGGCTTGAGTCCTGAACAGAAAAGGTGATCACATGCTTCAATGTTGGTGGAGAAGAGAAGGGAAAGCAAGGAAGCAAGAGAAGCTGAGACCCTGGTTTTATGTCCTCTCTGGCCTCTGATCTTGATCTTGTATTCTGATTGGTTGTCAGACTCCCATGGGCCCATGCAGGGGCAACTCTCTAGGCTGCGTTTTGAATCCAGGTTTGATTGAGTTCTCAGATGCCATGTGGTGTGGTGGATTATGCCTTAATCCCAACACTCTGGAGCTGAAGGGGAGAACTCTTTTTATTTAAAGTGAACTAGCTCAGGCTTTAATGGCTCATTGACAAAGGGGGATGGGCAGGAAGCTGCAGGAAGCTATTCTGTCCTTTAAAACATGTTTCTTTCTTTTCACATCCAGAGAAATATTCAATATTTCCTAGGATATTTCATTTTTCTGGGAGAGGGCCGGGTGATACCTTCCTACAGCCTTAAGGATCTGACATAGGCACTTAACAGCAATCAAGTACACATCTGAACCGCTATATTACATGCAAGTGACATACAGAAAATGAAATTCATAATGAGTTTTTCTTCTCATTTATCTACACTGTTACCCCTCATAACCCCCAGAACGTCTGTCGAACATTCACCAACTTTAGAGAGATGAAAGTCAGCAGAATGTAGTCATTAATATGTTAGGCTAGGAGCTGAAGTAGCCCGTCCTAAATCATGGAAGCTAATTGGGGGGGGGGGGCTTTAATTCAGTCACTCTCTCCACCCAACATGTTGAGGGGGGGGTGGAAATAATAGAAAGATGTGCAAGATAAACCAACTTGAGGTCCTAAATGGAAGGCAGGGTACAAATGTAGTAAAAGAATATGTTCATATACCTAATTCTGAAAGTATAATTCTTTCATAGGAAGAAAAACCCACTGTATTATAGATGTTACTTTCAAGGAAAGAATTAAAAGGTATATAGCATTAGCGACAATGCTACAAAGACAATGCATACATATTATGCTAAGCAATAATGCAGTTAGACTGATTTTGACTTAGCTGTAGACTGTGAACTTGGTCTTTTAGTCTCTTAAATCAATATTTACAGCTTAGCAAATTGCATGAGATAAATCCATTGAGATTTATATAATAATCGATGATTAAGAAAATTACGACTTTAGTTCAAAATGTAAATGCAATCTAAAACTAGCTTACCTGACCATTTAAGATATGCAGCACTCTGGATTCAATTTTTCTACAATGCAAATTGAAACTTCACTTATAAAAATCTTTCCTCCTCCATACAAATAGTAAAATGGCTGTGTTAAAGTGTAATGAATATAAGCTATGTAATATTTGTCAAGATCCATTGCAAAATCCCTTTATTAATTTTTTCTGGGACACATCTTTCTCCAAATAGTGCTTGATAACTCTCATCATGACATAAGCATTAGATTTGATGGATAAATATTGTGCTATGTTAGCTTCTCCTCAACAGTATTCAGTTACCAGGCTGATAGATTGATGCAGGCAGACTGTTCACTTCACACATTCCTTTGCAGTTCAATGGAGACCTTGCCCTCTTATGAAGCATTCTTTGATCCTGGAGACCTTGAAACTGTGCTGATACATTTTCTGTGTCACCATCTCACTTCCAATAGAGGCATAAATTTCACAGGTTTTAAGTACTATGAATTCCTCTTGGGGAAAAAGAGAAGACATTGCATTCTGGATTAATTTAGAATATGTCTTTCCAAGCTATGCCTACATATTGGAAGATCTTGTCTTTCTGTATATAGGCCATAATCTGATAGCCTTTCTTAAAGTTAAAACACATATATCATTTTTATTCGATATTTTCACATGAGCAAAAAGGTAACAAAAAATAAGATCAAGAGAAAGAAAAGGAGAAAACAAAAAATATAAAAAGTAGCACAGGTAATCCTCGACTTATGACCTCAGTTGAGTCCAAAATTTCTGTTGTTAAGCATGATATTTTCTGTCTTTTACTCTATTTTACATCCTTTCTTGCCACTATTGAACACAGTTGTTAAATTAATATGGTTTTCCCATTGACTTTACTTGTCAGAAGGTCACAAAAGGTTAATCAATAATTGGAATAAAGCTGGAAGGGACCTTGGAGGTCTTCTAGTCCAGCCCCCTGCTCAAGCAGGAGAACTGTACCATTTCAGACAGGTGACTGTTCAGTCTCTTCTTCAAAACTTCCAGTGATGAAGCACCCACAACATCTGAAGACAAGCTGTTCCATTGGTTAATTGTCCTCACTGTTAGGAAGCTTCTCCTCAATTCCAGGTTGCTTCTCTCCTTGATTAGTTTCCATCCATTGTTTCTTGTCCTGCCCTCTGGTACTTTGGAAAATAAAATGACCCCCTCTTTTTTGTGGCAGCCTCTCAAATACTGGAGTACTGTAATCATGTGTGTGTCCCGCACCCACCCTAGTCCTTCTTTTCTCTAGACTAGCCAAACCCAAATCCTCCATTCTTCATGTGTTTAAGCCTCCAGATCTTCTTAGTTGCTTTTCTTTGCACTTTTTCCAAAGTCTCAACATCTTTTTTGTAATGTGGTAACCAAAACTGGATGCAGTATTCCAGATGTGGTCTTACCAAGGTTTTATAAAGGTGTACTTATACTTCACGTGATTTTGATTCTATGCCTCTGTTTATGCAACCAAGGATTATATTAGCTTTTTCCGCTGTTGCTGCACACTGCTGACTCATGTTTAAATGATCATCCCCTAAGACTCCAAGGTCCCTCAGGACATCCCAGGACACTGCAACTGTCATAAATAAGAGTCAATTGCCAAGTGTCTGAAGTCTGATCATGTGACCACGGGGATGCCACAACGGTCGTAAGTGTGAAAAACAGTTATAGTCACTTTTTCCAGTGCTGTTGTGACTTCGAACAGTCACTAAATGAATTATTGTAAGTCAACAACTACCTGTATAGATAGGGAAAAAACAAGTTCCAATCCCTGTTAGAGAAGTTAAAACACATGTTTTAACTTTTTTTATTGCCCAAGAAATCACAATTTTTCAGATAATGATATTTTGGGGACATTTGGTGGAAGTAAGCCGATCTAAAGTATTAATATCCCTGTTTGCCTATGACTTCAAAGAAATCTATTTATCTGCTCTTTTCAGACTGGAATTGTGCCAGAATGTATGTCATTATGTGAATAAGGACCAAATAATATTTTGTCTCAACAATTTCCTGTTATGCTTTACACCATTTAATCCAGGAAATACAGTAGAAGAATGACTAAAAATAGAGCCAGATCTCTAGTCTGATGTCAAAAAGCTCACATGGAACTAATTGGGCCCATAAAGTTTTTTTTAACATGATCACGCATGTTATTTGGCTATCACATGCCATACAGAAATTGAAATCAAAATATATACCCAATGACAAAACTGAAAGTTAGGGAAGTTAAAGATCCCATCATTTTAAGACAGCTATAATTTAGTTTAAGAAAATCTAGATGTTAATCATTCTGTAATATGGGCCCATTTCCAGCCTTCTGGAACTTCCAGGAGGCCTGTTTCCTCCCCCCCCCCCCTTCCCAAGCTTCCATGTGGGCCCTGCAGTTACCTTGCATCCAAAACAGGCCACGTGGAAACACCTGGAAGGGGAAGAGTGGATTGGGCAGAGCCAGACAGAGGTGGGATCATTTGGAGGTTTTCTGAACCGGCCATAACATTAGCTATGAGTTCTTCCAAACCCAGACGAACCTGTAGCAGCTCTCCCCTGCATGCAACCCTGGGATTGCAAACATTGTCCCCCCTCAATTACCAACGCTTTCCAAAGCTATCTGTAAGAGCCAGGTTTTAATGGCTCTCCAGAAACCAACTGGATGGGAGCCAAACTTATCTGAGGAGGAATGCTGTTCCAAAGAAAAGGACAAATCCCACCAGTCTTCTCAAACTTCCAGCTTCATGGATATTGTTATTTTCAGAATTACCCTAGTTTTCAACATAATGAAAATGAGGTTCTCTCTCGGTTCACTGTATAGATCAGTGATGGCTAACCTTTTTTCCCATCATGTGGCAAAAGTGGGGGGAGCATAGGGGGGTTATGTGCAGTTGTGCCCACACCCATAATGCTATGCATGCGACTTCAGGCTTCTCTGAAAGCTCCAGAGAGTGAAAAACGGCCCTATGGCCAAACCGGAAGTTCATTCCCAAACTTCCGGTTTGTCTGTAGGGTTAGGGAAGCCTCCAGAGGGCGAAAAACAACCAAAAAAGAAGGCCGAAGTCAGCTGGCCAGTGCATGCATGCACACTGGAGCTGACAGGGCAATGCCTTGCATGCCCTAACAAATGGCTCCGCATGCCACAGGTTTGCCATCACGGGTATAAATCATATGAATGTAGATATTCTGCAATACTCTGTGTTTGAGTGGAATTTTTTTGCTGTGATGTTCTCTAGGCATTTATCTTAGCTGAAGAAAATGAACAGAAAATTCTACAGGAATAACTTCAGCAGAAAGCAAAAGATGAGGGAATTACCTGGTCTATGAAAATATACTTCCTGTTCCCAATCTCTCAGTTGGTCTCAGCCCAGCCATCAAGTAAAAAGTTGACTAATAAAAGAAGTTTCATTTGAACGTATATTCAAGAGCCTACTTTATTTTCCACTGTTAGACTTGATGCAATTGATTGAAAATCACTTTTGCTTTTATTCTCTATTGATCATTTAGAGCTCAGCAGTTTATATGGGACTCTTTGCCCAAAAGGGAAAAAGACAATACAGAAGCCAGTTTGGCCCGCCTTGCAGTGAGAAATTAGATCACTTGCCTATATGTGTTCTATCTGTAATCTCCTGATCACTTCCTCTAGCAGTGAGAGCCTAGATTCATTATTCAGACATGAACAATAGTCAGCAGCAATTGAGGTTATGCAGTTTGTTCAATTGGTACAATTTAATATTTGCTTATCTTGTTAGCTTGTTTTTTTCTTGGCGTCCCTGTCAATTTGGCCTGGGATGGAACTTCACCTTTATCACACTACCTCCATGTTAAAAATCAAAACCAGGCCATTTCATTTTCTCACCAATAAGAGCAGTTCTGCTAGTTCAAGTGGGAGGACACTTTTTCTGCTGGTTCTGATTTTGGAAGGGGGAGGGGGAAATTAACTGATATTCTTTGCAGATCCTCTGGAAATCTCAGAAAATATCACTTGCTCTTAACAATGTTATTAAAATTGTATTGAGGTAGTTAACCCACTGCTCCTTCCTCAGTTTATATTACTCTAAAACTGGTGAGTAAATTCCTCACTGGAGAAAACAAATACCAATAAGTATTTGCAAATTGCAGCTTTGGGGAGAGTGCTTGAATTTGGAGCATTGGTAAGATATTGGAAAATACAGAGTCCTTCCACTGTAGGCCCATTTGGGGATACAAGCTACTATGTCTGGGGTGTGATAATACAGATGGTGGTTCTTCAGAAAACGCAAACTATTAGATATCACATAGTGCATTTCCATATACTTTTAGCCCAGATATAATCATAGTACCATTGTTTGGAAAAATCTGATCACCCTCTCCTGCTGCCAATTATGATGCATTGTTTGGGAAGAGTGGTGGGATTCAAACTACTGATTCTGTAGGCATGGCTTGGTGGGTGTGGCATGGCTTGGTGGGCATGGCAGGGGAAGGATACTGTAAAATCTCCATTCCCTCCCCACTCCAGGGGAAAGTTACTGCAAAATCCCCATTTCCTCTGGGTCAGATGGGACTTGGGAGGCAGAGTACAGATGGGGGCAGGGCCAGTCAGAGGTGGTATTTATCGGTTCTCTGAACTGCTCAAAATTTCTGCTACCGATTCTCCAGAACTGATCAGAACCTGCTGAATACCATCTCTGGTTGGGAAGCAGTCAGTCTCTCTAGTTGAAAACTATCTAGTTGAAAACTCAGTAGAGGTGTAGAGGAGGGGAGGAATTATCTTTCCTGGTGCTTTTGGAGCAACCTGTGCTGTGTTACCACTATATGCTGTTGGAGGTCTCAGGATATAACCTGGAGCAGAGGTGTAATTTTCCCCAAGGGTAGTCGCCTCTTGTCCTGCCCCATTTTAACCAGGCATGATCATGGGTTTCATCATTATAATTAAGAAAAATACTGAAACATTAGGCAATCCATCCACAATCTTTTTATCTTATCAATTCTGTGCCTTAGTTCTAGAAACTTTCTGAAGCCAAAACAATTCCCCCCCCCCCCTTTCCAATCCTGGGCTAACATGATAAGTAAGAAATAGCTGCCTTGCTATATAGCTTTGTTCCCACTGAAATCAATGAGTTTTGCAGTGTCCAGTCTGAAACAAAACTTGCTATTGCTTAAAATAAAACAGAGACATCATTTAGTGGCTAAGGGCTTCATTTTACATCTTTTGGAGAGCTGATGACTACAAAGTGGATGCAAAATTTTGTTCTAAAGTCAGTAATATTTTAATGCCAAAATCAACCTTAGTATTAAAGGTAATAAAACTATTTACTCTGCACTTATTAAGTCAGGTGAATAAAGAATTGAGAAAGTAAAGTGTAGGTGACATAATTTGTATAAGTAACTTATTAACTTAAAAGCTCTGCCTTAAACTAGATTGAGAATTTAAAAACCCAACCCAGATCGTAACAGCTGCTTGTTCTATAGAAGCTGCTTGTTAAAGGAAAGGAGAGCCATACCAATTCATTTCTTTTCCACACCAATCTCACTTTGTTAAAATGGTGAGGAGAAAGCATTCTTCTGGTGACTCAGATTTTCATTACAAGATTCAACCCGGCTTCTGCAAATCAAGTGATGAAGTATGTTGCCTTAGCCCTCTTGACAACACTGGATCAGTGTTCATCAGGTACATTTAGAAAAATTGCTTTTATTCCTTTTTCTGAATATTTTGACCAGATAGTTTATTATGATGGGCTTATCACATTGTAGCTTGGAAGCAATGCTCATAGCTTGCCCACTTTACCGAACATACTGTGAAATGATGATTCCGCATTAGGAAGCAGACTAACACATTTTAAATGTATTTGTTTGCTATTTTTAAACTTATACCAATTAATACCGTGTTTCACCTTTTTGGTAAAACAGGGCCTTATTTTCTTTTTACTCCTGAAATAAACAACTGGCCTTATTTTTGGGGAGGTCTTATTATTTTGGAGGTGCAGGAGGCGGCAAGCGTCGTCACTTCATGGCTGCTGTTGCATTGCAATATTTTTAGGGAGGGCTTATTTTGGGGGAGGGCTTATTTTAGTGCATGCATTCAAAAGCCCAATTGGGCTTATTATCCGGGGAGGTCTTATTTTCAGGGAAACAAGATAGTTGCACTCAAAACTCTTAGTTTCATTTAAAAATGAAACTATGTAAGCCTGCTAAAAGAACTAATGAAAATGAATCACGAGAAAAGGCAGGAAAAACCCTACTTTTCTATAATTTCAAAATAATAGTTTAGCATATTTAATTTTTAAATAAGAAATTAAAGCGAGACTGCATGATTTTGTTTAATCTTGCATCTCTGCTGATTCTAAGTTAACACAAAGGCTAACAGTTGCCATAATATATTAAACAAGTATAACAAGTATAAAGAACACTTGTCTATAATTTACCATTCCTCTATGGTAGCGAAACTAAATTTTCAAATTAAGATCAGTTTGGCTACTCCATGCACTAATTAAGTGAGCTATAGTTCAGAAAAACATGTATGCCCTTTAATAAAATGTAAGAGTTTGAGAAGTTGCTATTGGACTCCTGTTTTTGGTCTAAATTAGCAAAATTTAGTACAATTTTCTACATGTTATTCCATATCCTATAATAAGCATATCAATAAAGTTGCATAAGAAAGTGATTTTCCTAAATTATTACTTATTTTAGAATCACACTGAAGAAGGCAATTGGAAATCATTTCCATATTGAATATTGCACTATTAAAATATAAAAATAGGTCAGTAAAGTCATAAGGAGTTGACTCCAACATGGCTTGGCATCATCTATTCTTTATAGTATAGCCCAGTAACATTGTATAAATTCTTAGTCTGAAATATAGCTTCTGACATCATAGTGAATTGGATCCATACTGGCTGCAAAGTATATTTAAACCACATCACAATGTCAATATAAGGTGAATTAAACAGTGTCACCTTTAGTATTTGTCTGTTAAGCAGGGGAAGAGGTTGAAGCTTGCTCAAGTCAGGAATGGAAATATAATAAATAACATCTGAGACAGGAAAGAGCAAATTACAACCTTCAAGTCTCTTTCAGCCCACATCTCTATTATCAGGATTCCGAGAGCCAGTTTGGTAAGGAGATTAAGGCACCAGGCTAGAAACCTGGAAATTGTGTTCAAGTTCAGCCTTAAGTACGAAACCAACTGGGTGACCTAGAGGCAGTCTGACACTCTCAGTCTGCGGAAGAAAGCAAGGGCAAAATGCTTCTGAAATCTTGCCAAGACAATTGCAGGGACTTGTCCTGGCAGACACTAGGATTCAACATTGACCCGAAAGGCACACAAAAAAAACAAACCCAAAGAATTTCCCAGAATTTCTCCACCATCATAATTCATCAAAAACAAAGGGATGACTTACCAGTATATCACAGAAGTGAGTACACCCCCTCACATTTTGTAAATATTTAAGTATCTCTTTTCATGTGACAACACTGAAGAAATGACACTTGACTACAATGTAAAGTAGTGAGTATATAGCTTGTATAACAGTGTAAATGTGCTGTCCCCTCAAAATAACGCAACACACAGTAGTTAATGTCTAAACTGCTGACAACAAACACTTAAATATTTACAAATGTGAGGGGGGTGTACTCATTTCTGTGATATACTACCTACCTTATTTACTTACTTCCCTCTCATTCCCTCTTATCCCCTATTTTTTTTTAAAAAAAATCGCATTCATTCTTCCATCCAATGGGTCCAGCTCTAACCCAATGTGTTAACACTGTTTGGTGAAACTTTTTCAGGGCAGAAATTTCTGAAACCCTCTCTATAAATGCCAGAAATTAAATTTTCCTGTATCTGTTCCACCTTCAACAGAAACAAGGAAAATGAGAATCAGGAATTTCTTTTATCCCACCTATGCTCTTTGGTTTCATATGTAAAGTGAGAATAGCAGTGCAATGGGAATGATGACCTTTTGCCAACCTAAGGATGACAGAAGTTGCATGAACAAACAATTTTCTAGAATCAGCTCCTGATACCTGACCAGAAACAGAGATCAAATTTCAGAAAATGTTTTATTCATGCTTAACTTTCCAGACAGTGTTAGAAACCTGTCTTTACACTGCCATCTGAAATATACCTTTGGGGATCATATTGTATCTGACATCAGAAAATGGCTGTCAGGCTGTCAGCTTTTGTTCACAAACTATATTTTACTTCAAAATGCAGTAGATTTTACACTGCTGCTTTGACCTCACCAAAGGAAGTTTCTAGCAATGGTACAATCATTTATACAAGTACACACCTTTGATATGTCTCTGTAATGATGAAGTACTAGTAACTTGGGGAACTAAACTGAATCAATCCAAAATTATAGTGATGTAACAGGCAATATTGGTCTGAATCATGTACAACTAACCTACTTGTGGTATCAAAATGGATATTGCCATGGTATGGTTTAATGAACATGCTATAATGTCATTGGACTTATCCAGTTGGAAAGACTTTAAAAAAAACTGTTTTCTACCAGGAAAACACTCTTATTACACTGGTTTTAAAATATATAAATGTCCCCAACATTTATGGTTTGATTCAAAGACATATTATTTGTTTGACATTTTGTCCCTATAACAAGAAAAGTTTCATGCGTTGAATTTCTTCACATGCAGCTAAATGTTTCTTACCAAAATAGAGCTGAAATTCCCACATAGTAGAAGGGGGGGGGGGAACACAGGGATTGTCACACTGCAAAATGTCATTTATCCTTTTTAGAAGTTTCTTATCTCTGTAAATATTTGATGAGAATGATATATTCTCCTTAAATTAACTTAAAAGTATATTCAGATAAAAAGATGTTATGGGGCAGTTTTGGAAAGGTGGTAAGACAGTACGTATCTTAACATGTCTTTTTGTCACCAAAATGTCCAAGGTACATGCAAATTTCTCCTACCTCCAGTCATTTGCCACTAGATGGCGGCAAGGAGATTTTTTTTTTCCCTGATGTCATGTACTGGTAGTTGTTATGTGGATTTTGGCCAGCTCATGCAGAAATTCAGACTGGCACAGAACAGTCCAATGTCGGACTACTCTCAGGTAGTATCTTTTATTTTGGTAGCTTTCAGTAACAACCAGAACGTGGCCAATGATATTTCTGAGTAAATAAATACCAGGATAATAGTCCAGTTTTGAGAAGACCATTGTTCCCAAGGTGCCATGGCATTTTCTCCACCTCTATACTTTTTTACTTATCAAGAGCCAAGGTGGCGCAGTGGTTAAATGCAGCACTGCAGGCTACTTCAGCTGACTGCAGTTCTGCAGTTCGGCTGTTCAAATCTCACCGGCTCAGGGTTGACTCAGCCTTCCATCCTTCCGAGGTGGGTAAAATGAGGACCCAGATTGTTGTTGGGGGCAATATGCTGAAAGCCCTATGAAGCGGTATATAAGTCTAACTGCTATTGCTATTGCTACTTTTAACAAGACAAAAGTGTTGAAGTTATGAGGTACAGTAGGAAATCTGACACATAGAATGAAGCTTGCAGATAAGGAGGGCATATGGTACGTCATATTTGTTATTTAAGGAACTCAGTTCCTTAGAACAGTTCCTTAGAACCAGGTTTACAAGTTACTTCATTCTGCTCTTCCTATTCCGCCACCCTATGATATTCAAGAAAAATTATGTTTGCCCCCCCCCCAAAAAAAATAATTAATTAATTGTCAGCATGCACAAAGTAACAGGTATTAATAAAGACATGGACATTTTCATATGAGATTGGTACAAATATATGGATATGTATAACATGGCCAACATAAAATGAGTACATATCAATGGGGACAGTAGAACAGGGAAGGTAGGCATGATGGTGTGCTTATGCATGCCTCCTTAGGGACCTCTTAGGAAAGGTGTGAAGTCCACAGTTGACAGTTTAAGGTTAACAATATGGGGGTTTGAGGAACTAACAACAGAATCAGGTAGAGTGTTCCAGGCATTGATTACTCTATTGCTGAAGTTGTACTTTCTGCAATCGAGTTTGGAGGGGTTTACTTTGAGTTTGTATCTTTTGTTTGTCCATGTATTATTGCAGTTGAACTTGAAGTAGTCATTTACAGGTAGGACATTATAGCAGATAATTTTGTGTAAGATGTTTAGATTGGAACGTAGGGAGCATAGTTCGAGGTTGTCCAGGCCTAAAATTTCAAGCCTGGTAGCATAAGGTATTTTATTGTGAGCAAATGAATTAAGTACTCTTCTTGTGAAATACCTCTGGGCCCTCTCTATTATATTAATGTCCAATATACAGTGTGAATTCCAGGCAGGTGAGCAATATTCAAGGATTGGTCTAGCAAAGGTTTTGTATTCCCTATTTAGCAGTATACTGTTTCCAGAGAAAAAACTTCGTAAGAGCTTTTCCAGAAAATAGGCACATATTCCATCAGGACCAATAGATAGAGATGGTTTTAGGTTACGTAGCGCCCTTTGGATAGTGTCTTCAGTAAAATCAATGTGTATTAAATCGTTACAATTGATTGAGATACGACTAGGAAATGAGGGGGAGATGCCATTGCTGTTAACAAAGACTGGACTGAAAAATGTGTTGAAGAAATTGGCCTTAATGTCTTCTTCATTGCAGTCTTCCACGTTATGGCCTTTTAGAGGTGGGATAGTTTTTGAGTCTTTAAGTTTGGTGTTTACGAAATTATAGAAGGTCCGGATGGATTTCATGTGAAACAGTTCTTCCTCTTTTACACAAGGTGTTCTCTATACATACACATTTCCTTTCACATAGGACATGTTCCTCTTCCTATTACATTACATATTATGACATTTATTTGGCTCTCAATTTGTATTTGTATTGAATTGATCTGGATCCAGATTTATAATTGCCTTATGTTGATTGGGATCCAGATTGATCAGTCAATAAACAAAATGATTTCTTCCATTTCTTAAAGGCAAAGAGTCTGGCAGAAGTTTACTATAAAAGCAATCTTTCTCTTCTAGTTCCCCTTCCCATCTTCCAGCCATCAACATTAGAGGTTCATATCGTGCCACAAGATTAACTGAGCCTCCCAGAACAGAGGGAGAAACACAGGGCTTAAGGAAGATGGAGAAATCATGAAGATGAATTCCACATTCCTTCTTTTGGAACAAGCTAATTCACTTACTGCATCTATTTAACATGTTTTAGCATGCCTGAACCCATTATCTATATTTGTTAAGACTATGAGCAGACATATTCTAAATTAGCAGTGTGTCTCCATCAAGAAGTAAAATACTTCTGGCACAGGTTCCTTTGGAAGTGATCTATTTTCCCAATACTTCATATGATATCAACACTAGCATCAAATGCTTCATGTCATTCCCTGATCAAAAACTACCTTAGAAAAAAAGATATATGATGAAAGTGGTATTCAAACAATATTATTTTTTTTAAAAAAAATAATTAAGGGGTTTTTTTGCATTTAAAATGTTGTACAAAGGAAATTTACTTGACAAAGAACCATAATTTGCTGTTCTGGTTTTTAAAAAAAAATTCTGGCAATTTAAGGAAAGATGCATATAAATCCTGCATACATTAAAAATGTGAGTGGTTATAACTTTTTTTCATGAATTCTTTTAAAGTATCAATTAAAAATTGATTGTAATACTGCAGTTTGGGGCAGTAAAACTGATACTATTTTTAGATTTTTGCCCCTTAATATCATATAAAATCATATATATTTTCAGGTACATAAATGTACCAATTGATTGAATATGTAAGTGTAGATTCAGTTATTCACATAGTATTATTTTTCCTATTATTTTTAAAGTTATTGGCAGGCAACTACTTCTGTTATTTAAAAAGTATGCAAATATCTTTTTGTTATTCTTGATCTAAAGCACTACTAAAGATAATGGATCAAAATGCTATCATCCTTGGTGTCCATACAGAGAAACTGTTCATCTCTTTCTCTCTCACATGCAGAGAGAGAGGGAGGGAGGGAGGGAGGGAGGGAGGGAGGAGAGAGAGAGAGAGAGAGAGAGAGAGAGAGAGAGAGAGAGGGAGGGAGAGAATGAATGAATAACTGAGAATTAGGAACACCCAGAGGATACAGTTGTAGTAGTGATGGGGAACAGTGTTATGAATCCTCCCATTCTGCTTGAAATGGAAGTGCATTTAGGCATTTCTAAGAATTTCTGTCAAGACATTTTAGGTGCATGTATTAATATGGAACAGTATTGAAGCATTTCCTAGGCTCAAAGTTTAACATCCTTATGTCTAATTTGTTAAGTGACAGTTTGGTGCCCACCCGATTTCTTCAAAATTATCATAGAATATGTAGTATAAGCAAAGGAAAAAAAAGAAAAAAAGAATATGGATAGAAAAGTAGAGTAGGGTAGGATGGGTAAGACTATGAATTACTATACAAAGAATGCTAATTTCAGGTGAGTAACCTGTTGTTTTTCATGGGCTTTCTCTGGTAAAACTACATCGTTGCTATATCTGCAAGAGGAGCAAATTATTAAGGATGGCATTACTTCAAGACCACATCTAAGATGGATAAAAATTTATTTGACTAGTTTTGGCTATTTTTCAATACATAGTCCAGAAACAGTGAGAAGTCAGTAAAAAGAAACATCATTATTCTTTGAATAAATGGTGTTCACTATGATGTGTATTATTTGCAAAAAACATTTATTTGCATAAAATGTTTTGTCTAATCAGGTGGTCAAAAGCTTGGACACTGAAGGATGTTTTTAATATTAATCAAGCAATAAATAGATATTTGGATAAATATTTTAAATATGAAAATCATAGGGAAAAAATCCATCTCACTACGAAAACACATTGTATTGATGCAAGTAGATGAAGGGATATGGTGAGTCAAGAAGAGATCTCAATGGCTTGCATAATTGATAACTGAAGGAATTCTATCTTGAAAGAAAGGTTACAAGAAGCTGTAAATGTTTCTATAAGCAACTGGCTAAGCATTGATGACAAAATACAATCAGGTGCTGGAGCGGCCTCACATTGCTAAGACCTCTGAAGAAGCATTTAACTAATAAGTGAACACACACTAAATATCTATATACAGGCAAGCAGACTTCTAAAAAAAATACATGCAAATATAGAGTAAATGAAACTGTAACACTGAAGCAAAGCAGACACAAGTGAGTCTTTTCTTATATTTATCATTTAATTTTCTTGTAAAATGTTTATAAAATCTCCTTCTTTACCTTCATAAGGTCACACCCATGAGATTGGTTGAAGTGATCTAATGTACTAAGTGTTCCTTGATTCTAGATTTAAATCTTGGTTTTCCCATTTCCGTGGTGTACAATGGTTAGAATGCAATATTGTGGGTTAACTCTGCATTCCCACTGCCAGGAGTTCGATTCTGATCAGCTCAAGGTTGACTCAGCCTTCCGTCCTTCTGAGGTCGGTAAAATGAGGACACAGATTGTTGGGGGCAATATGCTGACTTTGTAAATCACTTAGAGAGGGCTGGAAAACACTATGAAGCAGTATATGGGTTTAAATGCTATTGCTATATCCAATCCAATATCCTTATCGCTACACCCAAAGGGGGGAAAAAACTTGGATCAAATCAAAAGATATATTCTTAGAAATCTAGAGGATGATCACAGATTACCAGCTTTTTTAAAAGGTAAGTAGCAGGACAAATATTAATAGTTGGTCCTACTAACAATTCTAAAATATTAAGGTTGGAGAAATAAATTTGTTCTTAGTACATTTCAATGTTGTGCATATTCATTCATAAGTTTCTTCCATTCAATTTCTTCATTAGTCTATCTTTAAAAAAAATCTTTGATGTCATGTTTCTTGAGCAATGATGAATTGGAACTACAGCAGTGACTTTTATTCATCTCTATAGACAACACTTCTGGTAGTAGATCAGGATTAGAATGTCACACTAACGGCAAAAAGCAATTTTGTTAATAGTCTAGATGGGCCTTTGGGGTATAGATAGCTGGAATGAATAGCTGTGTTACATTTGCTTTTCAGGGATATGTTTTACTACATCCATAATACATAGGCTATTAAGACTACACAATAATACAGCTACTATTGATTCTCATACTTGCGTAACAGGATCTTTTTACAGAATAAAAGCTCACAGTTTGAGATTGCCCATTCACATTCACTGCTCAATTTCCTATTTATCTTTTATAAGATTCTGTAAGCTTGAAACTTAAGGTCACATCAAACCATTAATGTTTTAATAGAAATTAAATGGGAATGGTGCCATTCACCATTCCAAAATCTAGACAATTTTTTTCTTTAAAAATGTTTCATAGGTCCATTAATTCTTCTGTGTCATTACTTGTTCACTTTTTGCGTAAGAGGAAGTTAATGCTAGTTTTATATATTTAACAGAGAATTGCAATTTATGCACCAGCATGAGCTGGAAAAATTAGTTTGGCAGCAGAAAGTTACTCCTGCACCAAACATTTTAATGGGAGAGAAGGGAAAAAAATATTATAGCATGAGAAATCTATATGCTACTAATCCGCTATGTATAGATAAGAAATCTAGTTTCCATTATTCCTGTGGAATTTAAATTTCCATGGCGTTCAGACCAGTTTTATTTACAAACTTGTGGCCATTGCAATATCCTTGGGACCACATGATCACAATTTCCAATTCTTGCTGCCAGCTTCCTACAAGCAAAATCAATGGGGGAATGGGCAGGAAGTTGGTAGCACCCCCCATTGCTTTGTTCAGCAGCCGTGGTCATTCTGTTTATCTGTTTAGGTAAGTAAATATTGACTTATTATGTTTGTTTGCCACTATATACATACATACCTACATACATGTGTGCATGCATGCATGTGCACACACATACACATACACACATACATACATGCATGCATACATACATACATATATATATATATACATATACATTTGGCCTATGAATGAATGTAATGTTCATTCTGGCCACATTAGAATGTCTCAAAGGGTGAAGCAACAGGTGACAGAGTCTCTTCCCCCCGCTTCCAGTAAACACACAGAAAACATGACTAGATGAGTGGTTATCACTTTATTATGAGGTTACTAAACAGCATCTTGCAAGCTAAAATTACAAACTTCCCATCACCACTTGATCGCTCCTTGATCCATCAGGACAGGTCCTCCCTAAATTTCCTTCTCATACAATTAAGTCACTGGGAGCTTGCCGTATATATATATATATATCAGACTGGCACCAAGTGTGATTTTCCCATCAGTGCTGCAGAAAATCAGTACATCTACTCTGAGGAGATGTTTTACTTCATTGGGCCTGGCAATTTTAATATGGAATAAATTCTGTCATTATCACAGAACACCAATAACTATATAAATGCAGTCCTTACCTACATGTAGTTACATGATGTGGAACAGGCTATGGGACTGCATGCACCTCTTCTGAAATCTTTTTAAAAATCTTAGTTAAATGAAAACTCACTTAGCCTTAACTCATGATTAGGTAAGTGAGATACCGCACAGCAGGAAAGTCAATTCACTCAAAAAATAGATATGGCATGCTGGCAAAAGGCAAGCAGCCTGATCTGATGGGCCAGTCTTCCCAGAAAATTAGTGATACATTGGACAACATCTATCTCTATTATACTGAGGCATAATTTAATATAATGAACATTATTTCAAGCCAGAATAAGAATGCACACTATTCCACTTCCAAAGCCTAAGTTAATATTTGTCTTTTTAAGGAATTTCATATTTGCAGATTCTAGATAACTGTAAATTAGTTTTTCACACATTATATACTTCTGCCAGCTCCTAATTATACTATAGGAAACATTGGCTGTCTGCACTGTTTACTTCATGGAGAGGATCTTAAGGATTGTTGTAAATCTGCTGTTCATAATGTTCAACTTCCTAAGGGAAGATACATATTTAGATGGAATTCATGTGAACACAGTAAATCATTCATAACAAATAAAGATAACTCCACTCAGACTGTTTTATTGAACTGACAGTAGGGAATCAAGTACTTTTTTCCAGCTTCCCAATTCTTTACTAAACAAAAAGTAAAGCAAATGCACAAAGGATAAAATGATAGCATGATAGTTCCAAGTTCAACCAAAGGATGATTAAAATGTGGAATAATCAATCTTCATATATGTGGAATGATCAATCTTCAATATATTTAAATTGGGCAATGTAGAGGAAAATAAGTTTCCTACAGAAGTGTTTATGCCAAAAGTAGCTTTGAGGGTGGAAAATTACAACAGAAAAGCAATCTACAAAAAATGCAAGTTAAGATTTATAGCTCATACTGTTTTTCCTTTAGTAAAATTATATTAGTGACTTAAATAGCTCTAGTTGTCTTTCACAACCATGTATTTTATCTGGCAATCATATTTTTTTAAAAAAAATAGTTCCTTTAATGATTTCATAAAGTATCCATTGTTTACATATGTTGATTATAATTTTTCTATTAATTTGATAAAACTAGCATGAAAATTAGTTGTATTAGTCAGTAGGATAGCACATTTTCACCATAAATAACTAATGTGACAAATTGGCAATCTGCTTCTGCCAGACCCCCTGCTCCCTTTACCTTAAAAAATTAATTAAAAGAAATGAAATATGAAACTGGCATGTCACACACAACACATCAGTTTTTCAGCTTTATTTCCAGGAATACCTCCTGGCCTGACACAGATCATGTAAGTATCCTAGAGAAATAAACATGGTGAATGGCTGGAGCCTAATGCTTGATCTGAATAAGTGCCCTCCTTCTGATAAATTTAAGATGAAGTGGTACTTAGAATCCTCAATAATTTGTCCTTTAATAAATTGATATTCTATTTACAAAAACTAGGGAGCCATTTTTTGAGATTACTAAAATAGTTTTATTTTTTCCTTTCATTAACTGGTTTATATTCTGGCCAAACCAGAGTGCATTACGGTTTCCTTCATCTCCCCCACCCCCTCCCCAAAAAGTCTAGTGTGACTTTAAACCAATCATTGTTTTTCAGTCCAACCTAACTCGTAGAATGGTAACTGTGAGGGAGGCGGAATCATTGCATCACACCGACTCTTCACAAAATTGGCCATGTATTCAGCGGCTGGAAAACAAACATTATCTTGGGAACTTAAATTTGGAGAATATGCAGCAATGGGAAAATGAATACTGTACAGACATAATAGAAGAATAAACAAGAATAGCTTCCATTACTGATGTGTGTGTGTGTGTGTGTGTGTGTGTGTGTGTGTATGTATGTATATGTATGTATATGCACACACATACATATACATACATACATACACACATACTACGTGACTATGAATGTTTTTAGTAAGTTAATTTGATAACAATATAATGCAAATGGTGCCAGTGATTTAGGTTCAGTTGCAAGTATTGGTAATTGTATTGGCCATAACAAGATGATTTAAATAGTTACATCCAATTTGTATCACAATTTTAATATCATGCTCTATCTTGCATACTTCCATAAGGAATGATGATTCACCCTAGAAATTGGTGAATCACTATATTTAGAAAATACAGTTTCACAAGTGGGTGTAATAATTCCTTCCACCCTCTTTCTGCATTAAACTACATATTTTTAATGTGCATGAAAATTTAGACTTAAATGTGTACAATATATGTCAAGTGTACTTTCACTCATTTTTAAATTTATTTTGATATGTTTTAAGCCAGGAAATGTCAGGCCAATCAGAACTGACAGAGCTGCAAGATTTCCAAGCTATATGTTAATCTGGGAAGCACAGATCAGATCAGTCCGTATACAGCAGGGTTGTCAAACTTGCATCGTTATGGCAACGTCACATGATGTATCAGGACTTCCCCCCCACCTTCGCTAAACCGGGCAGGGTGTGGCCAGCACATGACACATCCAGCCCACGGGTCAGGAATTTGACAGACCTGATATATAGTATGAATTTAATGTGATTGGATTCCTCATCTGTTTCAAATGAAACCCATGTTATAACTAGCAATAGAGGGGAGATATGCCCAGGGAGGTCTCTACTGCCCTCAGAATCTCAAAATTGCTGGAATTTCTTAATATGTTGAGTGAGAACCATGAGCACATTTAACTGCAAAATGTTGTGGCTAACTATTCAACTCCTGAAGATTCAGATCATATCAGAATGCTAACTTGAATTCCAGTAGCATTTAACAATTTTTAAACTGCATTTCACAGCAACACTTTCATAAAGTGGCCTAGAGGTAAGCAAAGGGGACAGCTACTCTACTCTAAATGACATAATCCTTACTGGAAGCATACAAAAGATTTGAAATCACTTAACAATTACACAAGAAAAAAGTGAAATCCAGAACAACAACATCAATGTGGTGATTGTGTTAGGAAATCTGGCTGAATGTTTTGAAAGTCATTGCAGGTTAAGTGTCCTCTGGGGAAAGAGCATGTAACTCCACTAAAGAGGAAAACACAAAGAGTAATTGTGTTGATTCCTCAAAGTTTTCATTGTTAGGAGACCCTGTCATTTTTAACAGATTCAAGAAGATAAGACAGGACAAATGATGTGCTTTCTGGTTAAAAATGCACAGAAAATCCTGTCCTCTTTTTTTTAATGCTCTCCAGGCAGCTAGAAAAAGATGACATAGAACCTCAACTTTGGCGACTTTAAAATGTATAGACTTGAATTCCCATAATTCCCCATGTAGTTGGTTAGGGGATTCCAGGAGTCGAAGTCCATACATCTTAAAAGTTGTTAAAACTGAGAAACACTGACATAGACTAATAACAAGCTATTCATTATCTTACTATTCTTAAGACAATATTGTAGCTCAAAACCAGTGGGGGTTTTTTTCACCTTCCCCACTCTCAAAATGTTTGGACTAAAACTCTCAGAATGCTCAATTTACTTGGCCAACCATTCTGGAACATTAGACCAACCTAATGCTACTATGGGTAATGTTTGACTTACAATCATTCGCTAAGTGGCCATTTGAAGTTACAACAGCACTGAAAAAAGTGACTTATGACCATTTTTTGCACAACAGATGCAGCCCATGGACACATGATCAAAATTCAGGCACTTAGCAACTGGCAGGTATTTATGACAGTTGCACTGTCCTGGGATCACGTAACTCCATTTGTAACCTTCCCAGCCAGCTTCTGTGGAGCAAAGTCAATTGGGGAAGCTGAAATCACTTAACAACCATGTAATTCACAACAATGCAGTGATTCACTTAACTGTGGCAAAAAGATCATAAAATGGGGTGAAACTCACTTAACTCACTTGCTTAGCAACAGAAATTTTGAGCTCAATTGTATTCATAAATCAAGGACTACTCATAGCTTAGGGTTGAATTTTTGGGTTCTTTATATTCTCTGAGGCTGGTCCTCTGAATACCGCAATTTCAGGGACCTCAGAAACCCAACTGCTAGAAGGTTTCCAATCAGAGAAAACCACCCGAAACAATATCATCCTATCTACCAAGCAAGGCTGAATTCCTAAGCCTACCAGTATGGGAGCAGTGTGTGGGGTCTCCATGCTTGGAACCTGTAGGTTACCTGCCTCAAGCCCTCCCACACTGGGAAACTGAATCACTCCCTACCTATTCTTCAGATCAGCAGAAAAACGTGCCCAATCTGAAATTTGCTAATTTCATTGCTAATCCCCATACAGCTCACTGCCACTCTTTCAAGCCAAGAGCTCAGGTGAGTCCTCAGACACCAGGAACCAAAGGGCCTTTTTTTCTTATTCCTATCCCCCACATGAAACATTCAGGAGGTCCTTTTGTATTCATAAGCCACCCAGTGACAATAGCTGAGCAGGAAATATCCAGCTGTGAATCATTTAAACTCTGTAATAAGCCTTAGAGTCACCTAAGGTGCCTTGAAGGGGGTCCTATCCAGAGTTTAGGATCAGGCCAAATGACCTTCCAACTTTTTTTTCTCCACTTCCACGTTTCACCTTGGGCAGACTTTTAATACGAATTTCATTGCTTCAGTCCCCTCAGTCCCACCGTGATCTCCATCTTCTCTCGATTTTTTCTTAACCCTCTCATCCGACTTTTTCAAAGCTGCTGAGCTGTAAAAAGAGCTGTCGTTTCCGCGTTGGAATAATCGGGTGAATCTCCGACGAGCTGGTGGGACTGGTTTTTTCTCTTTCCTTCCAGAGTTTGTGGGTCGAGAAGAAGGCGGCTGGCTCGCTCCCGGACTTTCCTTCTCTCCTCCCTCTGTGCCTCAGCCTATAAAGCTGGGCGGGCAACCATACCAGTTCAAACTCGCTCAGGTTAGTTAGGGGCTAAGGAAGAAAAAGGGAAGGGGGGAGGGGAAACCCCGCGCACGGTCTCATTTTGTGCTTTGAGCTTGCGAAGTAGTGTAATGTGATAGGAAGGCGGAAACGCTAGAAATGCTCGGAGGGAGTCCCATTTGAATATTATCAGCAGGGAGAAGGGGGAGTACAGCCAGAGGAGAGGACCTAGCAGAGGCGAACTTTTGCTTCCCGATGGTGCTCATGACTGATCTTCAGCCTGACGGGGACGAACTAAAGCCCATCAGAGTGGCCAGTAAAAAGGAAACAGCGGCTTTAATCCAGTAAGTATGCTGCCTGGACGTGTATTGCAAGGAATAGTTTTAGGGGCTCCTGTGATCTAGCCACAAAGTCGCCTCTTTATGCCAAAAGACGGTAGGAAGTTTCCTGGCCGGTTGCTTGCCTAAACTTTAAAAAGAAAGTCCCACTTCTCAAGAGCGACTGAGGAAAGTTTGTTTGGATCTGAAGAGTCTTGGGTAAGGGATCAGTTCTTGACCCCATCAAACAATGCTCGGACTCGGGAGTGGGGGTTCAAATGGCTACAAGCGAGGGGCAGCTGTTTACTCTCTGTCAGCACAATATATAACAGGTTACAATATCAGAAAGGATCTCAATAAGGGGACCTTGGTGCTCTCTGGGCTTGTTTTCTTAGGGATGTTTCATTACCATAACTAGGTAACATCATCAGTGCTGTAAAGGAGTGCTGTTTGCTGTCAGTTTATATTCTGGTGTCTGTGTTGGGTGGGGGCGGTCACAATAGTTTGATGGTTTATGTTAAAAGTAATAAAATGCTACAGATCCCCCCCCCTGGTTTGGTTGTTGGGAAGATGAATTAAGCTTTGTCTGGTGTTCAGTGTGATTTGGCCTCTTGTGTTAAGGGTAAATCAGAAACTTTTTCCATGATGTTTCTTGATATCTACGTTGAGTGCCTCTGAAGGATTGGTTCTCAGGTGGTTGGAGAAGTATATGATTTTGGATGTCTCTTTTCTATGGGCAAGTCTTAACAGGTGGTGATGATGAGCCAATTATATGGTCAGTCTTGTTGCCCACTTTGTAGAGCCGAAGCTTGGATTCAGCTCCAGAGTCTAATAGGGTTCATCACATTATAGAGATTTTTTTTTAGACTCCATGGCAGTACATGATAAAGCTATAGTTGCCAAGACTATCCAGGTCTTCTGATGGAAGGCTTTGTTTAGTCAGTGATTACTTTTGGCCACTGCCTGCAAGGTGGTGGTTGTTATTGTTTTACAGAATTTCAGAAGTGGTTTGCCATTGCCTTCTTTTTAGGGGTGAAAGAGAGTGGTTGGCCCAAGGTCACCCAGCTTGTCTTGTTCTTAAGGTAGGACTAGAATGCGCAATCTCCAGGATTCTAGCCAGATGCTTTAACCACTATACCAAGCTGGTTTATTCTGATAGATTTACTCCGATATTATCAATATTATCAATTGGATTGATGAAACTAGTTAGCTTCTTCCACACTCTTTCCTGAGATTTCATATCATCTGGTAGGAAAAGAGAGTCCTTATGAATCTGCCAAATATTATTACAGTTTCCTAATTCACAAGAATTAATATGCCAACTGTGTTATCTGTAGGATTCATATGAGATTTTATTTCTATCTAATTACGCAGGACAGGAGGGTGGCTTAATTTGAAGATTTAGGAATGCATCTGGAAAATGTGTCTTCAATCTGTTAGCTTCCTCTTCTATCAGCCCCTTTGAGCTCTTTTCAGCAATGAAAGAAAAGGTATTCAAAGCATGGAAGCATCTGATAACTTCACCTTTCTTGGCATGGTGCCAATGATGAAAACAGTACCTAGTTTGGGGTTCTGGTTTTAAGTAGGCTAGCTTAATGAAAAGGAAAATGTAGTGGGCCTGTACACTTCCATTCTAGGAATTACAAAAGATAGTTCCATAGCTCAGATTTGTAGCTGACACACAGTTTTAGAAAGACATAAAAGAAACCTATGGAACACTTTGAAAAAAGTGTTTGGATTTTGTTGTACTTGAGAAAGGGGGCTAAAAGAAGGGTGTTTGGTAGGTTTTTTTGTTTTGTTTTTTTGATGGAACTCTCATTTTTCATTTTGAAATTAGTATACAGCATTGTGTTCCACTGTTATTTCTTTGCATTGGTCTTGAATAGACAGAATAAATAGCAGAGTTGGAAGGGACCTTGGAAGTCTTCTAGTCCAGTCCCCTGATCAAGCAGGAGACCATATACCATTCTAGACAAATGGCTGTCCAATCTCTTCTTTAAAATCTGCAGGAGCACCCACAACTTCTGAAGGCAGCCATTCCACTGATTAATTCTTCTCATTGCCAATAAATAAAGATTTTTTATAATTGACATGACCTGCCTCTATTTACAGCCATTCCATTGGTTAATTGTTCTCACTGTCATGCTAGCTGATAGAATTTCTTTTTTAATTACATAATTCACATCAGTATCAATCAGTGATTTTTGAAATAGAAAGGGATGAAACAAGTGCAAATCTAAATATTGCAAATGAATATATTTAGTATGCCACTTTATTAAGAATTGAATAAAGTTATATTCAGAATCCATTTTTCTTTCATTTCTCCCATTTTCCTTGGAATGGAGATAAACAGAATATCAGAGTTGGGAGGGGCCTTGGAGGTCTTCTAGTCCAACCCCGGTTCAAGCAGAAGACCCTATACCATTCTGGACAAATGACTGCCCAGTCTCTTCTTTTAAATCTCCAGTAATGGAGCACTCATAGCTTCAGAAGACAAGCCATTCCACTGATTAATTGACACTGTCAAGTAATAAAGATTTTTATAGTTGGCATGACCAAACTGTATTTACATTTAGTAAGTTTATGTAAGTAGAACTTACATTTTTCAAAGACATCATCAGCATCTAGTCCAAATTCCCAAATTGAAACCATGAACTTCCATTTGTGGGAGGACATAAGCCCAATCTAATATTAGTTAAATCTCAATGAAATGCAAAAGGTGGGTTTCAAAAGCAGTGCTCTATTTCCTTTATACTTCAGTAATTGATGTGGTAGTGCATTCAACTTTACTAATAAAGCAAAAAATAAAAAGGCAGAACAGTAAAAAAGACTTTATTATTTATTTATATTATTATCTCTTTTATTCATTAAACATGAAACTCAGCCAAAATTTAAAAATGTGTCACAAATACCATTGACTGGTGCTAATGGTTGATCGTGATTGCTGCCAGCATCCTAGGTATCAACCAAGTATCTTCTTAAAATATATAATGTTCCAAGTAGCACAGTTTTTTGTAGTTCCGCTGGTATTATTGCAGAAGCTGCAATTTCTTGATGTGTTTTGTAAATTTCTTGGACATGGTAGCAAGTTTCAAGGGCCAGGTCGTGATATTTCATGATTTTTTCCAGTTCGTTTTCTTCGACTCTGGCATCTCCTGGTCAGCGATATCAATAAACTGTATGCTTCGGTCCTCAACAACCATGATATCTGGCATGTTGTTGTTATTATTATTATTACATTGTTGTTGCATTTAACCTTTATACGCTGACCAGAGTTACTTTGGGGACTGTGTGGCTTTATCAATTGTTTGTAATTTTTTAAAATACTATTTGTTGCTCTCTAGTAAATGACTTTCCAGACAGCCAGATTGGCCAATGTGAGGTAGGAGCAAGTCAATTATTTTCTAAAAATGAAGAAGGGCTATCAGAAAAAAATTAGGTGTTATAGGCATCTGCTAAAGAGGCAGGAAATGAAATACTTAATATGATGTTGCAACAAGCTTCTATTAGATACTTGCAATGTCACACGCAAGTACAAAAGGAGGAAACACACATTTCATCATTTCTGTATCCATGTGTTTAAGAATCTATGCCTATGGCAGGAAATCTGATCTACCAATTTGAATATCCTTTTTGAAGTCAGTGGCTTCTGTATTTAAGAAGCTGTACTTAAGAAATTTAAAGGGGGAAATGGTCACAAATGCCAGTTTTTATCCTGCATTTTACCAGTTTTCACTCTTGCTTTATTCTGTTTAATAACCCACACAAATAACAGTAGTGATGTTGCTGTGTTCAGCAACAGCAACAGCAAGTCAGGATTTACATAGCGTACTTCTCCAATTTCATCTTAGCCTTTTTAAGATAAAATTAATTACACAGAAAGCCACCACTTGTTTGAGAAACAGAATAAATGCCTAATGGAGTCAGTTTGCATTAATTTATTGAGTAAAATCCTATAATAGGATTTTAAAATCCTAAAACTGCATCAGTTCTTGTGCATTTAGTTGCCATGTTGTTTTAAATTAAATTATTTGCCCTATTGCTGTGAAAATTTTAATCAATCATGTTCGATTGCTAGTTTTGCACCTAGTCCAGTTGAAATTACTAGCTCTAGTAAGCAAAGCAACATTTTGTACTCTAAAGAAAATCATACCTTTTTGTTCTGAAGATTGCCAGTTTAATTTCAGATGTCATCTGAAGTGGCAGGTGCTTTCTCACTTTCGTTTTTTCCTCTTATATTTTTCCTGACAGGTTGCATGAAGAACTAAACAGACAGCTAAGCTTTCATATCGCCTTGGAAAAATGCATACCCCTGCACACTTTGTAGCTCTCTTTTAGAGTAGTATATATTTTGATCAACAGGTTTCTACTGAAATTCAGTTCAGACCTGTTGTTTGAAACACATTTGATACATAATTCAGGATGAAACTACCTTGTTTAAAGAAAATGTTGGCAGGCCATTTCTGCTGTAATCATAACAGCTAAGAGTGATAAATTGTGGTGGGAAATAGGTAAAATGAATAAATAAATGCACAATATCTCTATACTGAGGCTGCATGTTATACTTACATAAGAATAAACTATGTAAAATTCAGTAGGACTTAACCTGTTTTCTTGTAGGAACCTGTAACTGCCAGATTCAATATTCCAATCCCAAAAATGTTTTTGCAGTATAAAGCCAATTGTCAGTTGCCGCAAAAGATTAGTAATATGGTATCTTTGTCCTATGTGAGGTTGATGGCCCATTTTAAGTATTATTTTGTTTAAGTGTGCAAATGATGGCTTCCTTCATAGGTATTTTCACAAACTAAATTAAAATTAAGTTAAAATTAGAAGTGACAGGTGCAGTCATCATTATGTTTTCAGATATGTCCTTTTGCCTTTAAAGAGGCAGAACTAAGTTGATATTATGCAAAACCTTGTGGAGGACAAAAATGTATGGGGAAAGAGTAGTGTCTTCAGTTCACTATTAGTAAATGAGCCAAAGTGATTTCAGAAAATCTAAGGTCATTTTGTTACTTCCCTTAAATACTTTGTAATAGTTTTTAAAACTATTTACACTAAACATTTAAGTGGCGTGGGTTTTTTCTTTCATGTAATCATATCTGATCCGCAGACTGCCTGGACAAATCCCTGCAGTTTTCTTGGCAAGGTTTTTCAGAAGTGGTTTGCCATTGCCTGCTTCCTAAAGCTGAGAGAAGGTGACTGACCCAAGATAACCCAACTAGCTCTGTGCCTTTGGTGGGGCTAGGACTCAGGCTCCCAGTTTCTAGCCAGATGCCTTAACCACTAACCAAACTGGCGCAGGTGGCCATAGAAGTGTTCTAAATAAACAAATGTGTCAAACTACAATGGAGAAAGTCCATTTGAAAAGTTAACATAGCAAGTCAACTCTGTGATCATTTTTCATAGGGGAGATAACTTAAAATGATGATCTTCTGGGGGAGGTATAGTGATCTGAAAATAGCTATACAAAAGCAGAGCCAATGACCGCAGCAAAGATCAAGGAACCAAGAAGTAGACCACTTTCTTGGAACTTCTTGAGGAGATCCTCTTCTTGAGGATAACTTCTACAGGATATCACCTACATATACCCCGAACAGCTGTCCTTCGTGACAAGAATGCAGGGCAGCAGTTTTCTATCAGTTTGACCATTGGGAAATGATATGATTAGCCATCTTGCTCACAACGACAATAGAGACTTTCAAAAACACTAAGTTCAAAAACCTCTATTTCTAAGTTATTAAGGTCCTTTGGATTGACAAGTTTGAAAATGCTGAATAAAAGAAACCTTAAGAATATAGCAAAAGCACTTAGATTTATATACTGCTTTACACAATGGTAGATTCAAATAATTTAACAACCGGTTCTCTGCCCTAATGATTTCTTGCAACAGACAATTCACCAAACTGCTCCGAAAGCTAACAACCAGTACTCCTGAAGTGGTGCGAACTGGCTGAATCCCACCACTGGCTTTACAGTGCTTTACAGCCCTCTCTAAGCAGTTTACAGATTCAGCCTATTGCTCCCAACAATCTGGGTCCTCATTTTACCCACCTTGGAAGAATGGAAGGCTGAGTCAACCTTGAGCCTGGTGAGATTTGAACTGCCAAATTTCAGGCAGCAGAAGTAGCCTGCAGTACTGCACTCTAACCACTGCGCCACCGTGGCTCATATAAATCGAAAATAAATAGCAAAACACAAAATCAGATTTGGATCTTAGAAAGTTATAAATGGACTAAAGGTCCAGATAAAATTGGAATAGTAAAACTTTTTCAATAAGATTTTGGGCTTAATTAGGAGGGGAGCATAAATTAAGGCAATATTATATTATTGCCAAGAAATTTACATACTGTATTTTTCAGAGTATAAGACACACTGGAGTATAAGACGCAGCAAGGTTTTGAAGAGGAAAATTTTTTTAAAAAGTTTTTGCACTCTGCAAACATCCCAAAAATGACCCATTTTTCGCAAAAAAAGGGCCCATCCCCTTCCAAAAGGCATGAATAGCCTTTAGGGAGCTTGCAGAGTACTGCTGGGGGGGGGGAAGGAGCAAAAAATGGCCCATTTTTCGTGAAAACAGGCCTGTTTTTCGCAAACAAAAGGGCATGGATAGCCTTTAGGAAGCTTATAGAGTGCTGGGGGCTGGGGGGGGGGGGTAAAATTGAGTAAAAAACAGGGTGTTTTTTGTTCATTTATGCCTAAGGTGACCAGATTTTCAGATTGGTAAAGAGGGACACCTTTGACCCAGGGGGGGGGGGGGTTGATTAAAAATTTTATACGGAGCAACAAAAATTTTCATACAATGCAAAAATAGTATTGTAATATTTTTTTTATTTCAACATAACTACAATTTACAAATATAAATTGTAGCTGTTGCCAAACATCAAAATTTTGATCACGTGACCATGAGGATGCTGCAACGCTCGCTAAGTGTGAAAATGGTCGCTAAGTGTGAAAAATGGTCATCAGTCACTTTTTTCAATGCCATTGTAACTTTGGTCACTAAGCCCATTATACCACCTTTCTTGCCACAGTGCTTAAGTGAATAACTGCAGCTGATAAGTTAGTAACATAAGTGAATCTGGTTTCCCCATTTGACTTTGACAAAAGGTGATTATACGACCCCAGGACACTGAAATCATCATAAATACGAATCTGTTGCCAAACATCAAAATTTTGATCACGTGACCATGAGGATTCTGCAATGGTCGCTAAGTGTGAAAATGGTCGCTAAGTGTGAAAAATGGTCATCAGTCACTTTTTTCAATGCCATTGTAACTTTGGTCACTAAGCCCATTATACCACCTTTCTTGCCACAGTTAAGTGAATAACTGCAGCTGGTATTTTGTATTTTGGATAGAATCTTTTTTTAAAGAGTCTAATACAATTTAAAAAAAGAATCCACACAGAATAAATTGAAGTAAAACATTTCAAACTATTATTTCTCTGCACAATATATTTCAAAGTATTGTGCATAGAATTTTTAAAAATGGTTTCACTTCAATATATTTTGGATAGAATCTTTTTTTAAATAGTCTAAGACAATTTAAAAAAAGAATCCACACAGAATGAAACTATTTAAAAAAATCCTATGCACAATAAATAAAATATTATTTTTAAATACATTAAAATAATAAAAGAAAAAAAACCCAGCTCACTTACCAGCAGGCACAAGTGAGCACTCCAAGTCAATCCAGAATGATGTAGATGTTAATACAAAGAACTGAGCAAATTAAAATGGTGAAATTAGTCAGGGAAATATTTTTCAAAGAAACTTTGCCACCATTTTTCCCACACAAGCCGACAAGCCGACCTCCAACCTCCGTGCCCCTCTCCTCTGGAAAATCCAGGAAGGAACACTTGCGGCTTCTCTAGCCAAGTATTTCCTGGAGCTCTATGGTACTTGGTCATTTTTTCTTATAAAATGAGGTAAAAGGGGCGCGTGGGGGTCCGTTTTCTTGCTTTAATGTTTTAATTATATCTTCAATGAAAGTACTGAGACAGAGAGAGAGGTTAGGACAAAGTATCTTTTGTCTTGCCCCGGTTAGGATTTCTTAAGCAAATCCACTGGGCTTTCAACATGAAGCCAGAAAATCGGAACTTTTTAAAAACGCCCCGGGACACGGGACAAATTGTTATAAATCGTGACTGTCCCACCATAATCAGGACGTCTGGTCACCTTATTTATGCCCTCCCCAGCCCCCAGGAGCTCTCTAAATGCTTCCTAGAGGTTATGGACGGCCATTTTGGTGAAGAGGTAGGGTTTTGGGAAGCAAAAAATGCTGTATTCAGTGTATAAGAAGCACCCAGCCTCTTTTTTGAGGGAAAAAGGTGCATCTTATACTCCTAAAAATATGGTAATTACGAGGAAAGAAACTCAGCTGAAGGAAAACTAACCTTTTCTTATATAAAAACCTTGCTTCCTTTCACTTCTGTTTGATATCTTGCTGGAATAACAACTTATTGCAATAGATCAATGGTCAGGCCTCAGAGGCAAGGTATACAATGAAGTAAATACTCTAAAGCTATTAATTTAATTGTTGTATCTCACTAGAAGAATGTTAGTCTTTGACATCAACTTTAAAAGTAGGGATTCCAAGCATTATTGTTTCTACTTGTATCCTAATCGGTACAGTGGGGGACTTTCGGTCTCCAAGGTCTCATAAATCAAATCTGAGAACATTATTAATGTTTATCTAGATAGATGAAATATATATTTGGTTTAAGTGAAGACCTTCTCAGTACAAGCATACAAATATATAAAGACTGTTACTTTTATTTAATCTAAAGCCAATATAGCTGGATTTCAAAATCAGAAAATGTATCATACACATGTTCTCTGAGGTCAACAGCAATCCTGCTACAAAAATCTTGCTTTTTTTTTTGCTACAGCAGACTTTTCCATTTACTTCATAAAAAAATAGTTTCTCATCCCTCAAAAGTGTTAACATTATCTCAAAATCTGTGAAGCTGTTTCAGCTGAATAAGGGAAGGCCAAAGTTCTTTCTTTGAAGAGCAGTTACAGACAGGTTAATAAATAATACACAATGCTTTCACTTAGCCAATATTTCCATAGATGTATTCAGGGATAATGAAAGGAAAGTGGGAACATTGTAGGACAGTGGTTCTCAATCTTTTCTTTACCATGGACCCCATTTAAATATCTTTTGTAGCCACAGTTCCATAAGATTTAACTCAAGATTTAAATCATAACATTTCTGGGCCCCCAAAGGTCCATAGATCACAAGTTGATAGCTACTGTTTTAGCATAACTGGGATTTCACTACAGCATACATGATTCTTATCGACTGGTTTAATGTGTGCCATTGAGTTATTCCTAACATCTCCTTTTATTAAATTAATTTTTCTTAGGGTTTACAAAGCCAAAACAAAACAATACTTTAAAATAAAAAAAAACAAAAGTGATAAGAAAGAAAAAGACGAGGAAAGAAATAATAATTAAAAAATAAACACATAAAGAAGGGGCTTTCAATCTTTAAAATAAAGGTAAAGGTTCCCCTCGCATATATGTGCTAGTCATTCCCAACTCTAGGGGCGGTGCTCACCTCCATTTCAAAGCCCAAGAGCCAGCGATGTCCAAAGACGTCTCCATGGTCATGTGACTGGCATGACTAAACGCCGAAGGCGCACAGAGTGCTTTTACTTTCCCACCAAATGTGATTCCTATTTTTTCTACTTGCATTTTTTTACACGCTTTTAAACTGCTAGGTTGGCAAAAGCTGGGACAAGTAACGGAAGCTCACTCCATTATGCGACACTCGGGATTCGAACCGGCAAACTTTCAATCTTTACAGCAGTTATAAATGTATTTATATTTTATCTTGTCTCTAAGGTAGAGAGATAGATAGATTTTCTACTTAATAAACAGAAGTTATATTCTGCATATAGAATATTTAGCATGATGGGATAACTTAATAATAAATTAAATTATTATTTAATTTAACCTAGATACAATGTGACTGTTAATGATTTCAAAGTCAAACCAAGCTTCATATTTATACATTTAGTTTCTTACATTAGTTAGGTATACCAGATACAAAAATTGGGATGAAGCAAAGAGACACAGAAAACTTATCTCCTGCATTGCCATTTAGGGATCATTGGGATTTTTGCACCCCTGATCTGGACAACTTTGGTGTTATGGTAGTTTTTATTTAACCAAATACCGGTAGAAAAAACAAACAAATGGAATTTGTCTATCAATGTCAATCAGAATAGAGCTGGAAGGAACCTTGGAGGTCTTATAGTCCAATGCCCTGTTCTAGCAGGAGACTATACCATTTCAGACCTGTCCAGTTTTTCCCTAAAAACTTCTAGTGATGAAGCACCTACATCTTTTGAAGACAAGATGTTCCACTGGGTTAATTGTCCTCAGGAAGTTTCTCCTTAATTTCAGGTTGCTTCTCTCCTTGATTAGTTTCCATCCATTGTTTCTTGTCCTGCCTTCTGGTGCTTTGGAAAATAAGCTGACCCCCTCTTCTTTGTGGCAGCCTCTCAAATATTTGAATACAGCTATCATGTCACTCCCAATCCTTCTTTTCTCTAATTTAATAATTAAATCTTTAACCATTAAACTTTAATCATGTCATATATACAGGCATCCCATATATTTAGCTACATATAGGCAGAATAACAGAGTTGGAAGGGATCTTGGAAGTCTTTTAATACCGTGTTTTCCCGAAAATAAGACAGTCTTATTTTCTTTTGACCCTCGAAATAAGCGCTTGAACTTATTTTGGGGGAGGTTTTATTATTTTGAAGGTGCAGGAGGCCCTTAACCTTGGCCCATGGATCAGCTGATCCAGAGAGGGCCAGAAGTTCTGTCTCTGTTTCTGGCACACTCTTGTCAGCCATAGCCTGCTGCTCTTTTTGCAGCCGCCACTTAGAGAAGGGGCGCAGTAGCTATGGGTTACAGGAGCGGCCTCCACAAGGCCATTCCGCATGGATGGCAGGTGCATGTGGGATGCATGGGGTATGTTTCCCACCCCTTCCCACCCCCAGGAAATGTCGGGGACTGGCTGCACATGCATTTAAATATTTTTGGGGAGGGCTTATTTTGAGAGAGGGTTTATTTTATTGCTTGAGCTCAAAAGCTCAATTGGGCTTATTATCCAGGGAGGTCTTATTTTCAGGAAAACAAGGTACAACTCCCTGCTCAGACATGAAACCCTATACCATTTCAGACAAATGGTTGTCTAGTCTCTTCTTTAAAATTTCCAGTGTTAAAACACCCACAACTTCTGGAGGCAAATCATTCCACTGATTAATTGTTCTGTCAGGAAATTTCTCCTTAGTTCTAGATTGCTTCTCTCCTTGATTAGTTTCCATCCATTGTTTCTTGTCCTTACAAAGAAAGATGACCATATTTCATTATAATTAACTATACAGAGTCTGATTCTGAAAGCAATTCATTCATAGTTCCCAAGTAACGTTAGCCTTCAGTCTATTGAGTGATTAAGGCCACATATTATCTTTCTAATGTTGAGGAACAAATCTTTTAACCATGAGGAATATATGGCAAATCCATATATTTTGTCCAGCACATATATAATTCAAAGGAACATGACATCTGAGAATATTAATGTCTGTATTAAAGTCAGATTAATGACTTATTCCCAAAAATTATTTTAGGTCATCACAAAAACATAATGTTTGCAGGAGACATTATTTTCATTGCATCTCCAGCACTATGGTGTTGTACTCATTCTTTTTCTAATGAATAAAAAGAGTATTTTAGTCTGATAAAAGATCTAAAGGCATTAAAACATTCCCCAATTTTTAGATAAAATGAATTCCTTATTCCAGTCAGTTTTTAAAGTTTGCATTTTGAGTTGATTTATGGACTACAAGCATTTATGAATACTGTTCGATTTTTAGTCTCATGAAATTTGATAACCACTTCTAAAAAATTAAGTGCTTCTGGAACTGGAAGTACTTCTGGTCCAAACTGCGCTTTTAAAAATATAAGTAGTGTAAATATTATCAGTGGACACCAAGGTGTACAACATTTGTCCTTCAACAGATGACATTAAAAAAATTAATCATTATCACTTAATAACTGGTCTAAAGTTCACTAAAGGTGCTATGTAGGAATATAGGGCCTAATAAGGACTGTTCAGGGCAAATATACAAAATAAAGATCTGCTCACAATTGTCAAATTTGTACTCAACCTTCTTATCTCAGTTGTCCTTGATAGCATATAATAAGTGGCTTTAAAAAGTTAAAGTCCTAGTGTGTTCTAAGCCAGGTATCTGTAATTTAATAGTTCAAGGTGAAATAGTAAGCTTAGTTGAAGTTTCCCAGATTACTAAAACAAGATTGTGACAAGACGCAGCCACAGCCACAATCTTCATTATATTTCAGATAAGCCTCAATTCACCAGATTAATAGATACTTAGATACTAAGGCACAGATATTAAACTTGAACGTATCACGAGCAGGATCATGACATATGATGTTTTTTGCCTTTGTGGAATGGGGGTGGGTATGGCCTACATGTGACGTATCTGGCCTGCAGGCTGCCAATTTGACAGGCCTATAATAAAGGCATCCATATTTTGTATCAGTTAAGATTTCAGTCTACCAAAGTAATAAGGATAGCCTAACAAAAAAAAAAAACCCTACGGTATTTCTATAATAAAAGAAGCTATGAAATAGGGGAAAGTGTTCTATTTAACTGGCCTCTATGTTCATGTACTTATAAGAAAATTGTTCAGGTTTCAGCTTATTTTACACTATAGCTTCATATTTACATGTAAGGGTCTAGCCTGAATTTCTGTCAGTTTTTCTCCTCCAATAGAATGATTATAGGCAAAAAATAAATTCTTATGAATATACAGTATCCTTTGAAGTCCAGGCATTTATGTATTTTTCATCTTTAAAGCAATCTTTTGTACACTGTAGTTTAGAACAAAGAAGAAGCAAAGGAGAGGATTACATAAGTCCTAAGCTATTATTTCTGCTGGCCAAAATAAACATAATATATTTGTACTATATGACTACAGGGGAAAATAACGGGTAGTCTTCCTGATAGTAAAGTGTACAAATTGGGAGTGGAGGCATACTAATTAAACATCTGAATGCATATTTTCAGGGATCCTTAGTAGGGGAAGTCCGAATCCAAAGGCAAAATAAATGTCACGCCTTAGGATTAATATGAAGTAAAACAGCCAATACAAACCTAAACATATTTATTCAACAGTAAATCTCACTGATAGGATTTTTTTTCCAGGTAAGTATTTGTATGTTTGCATCTGGTATGTACATACATACTTCAGGGTGCTTAATTCTGAAAAGGATGTCAAATTGAGCAGTATAGTTTTCACCTGTTAAGCAATAAATTGAGCAGAATTTACTCAAACAAACAGTAACTTTTCTGCTGAACGCATTTCCTCAAATGTTGTTTCACTCAACATTGCATCTTTCTGCTTTAGAAATATTACTGTTCATGTCATCTTGTTTTGAAGATGCTTTAGTAAAATTGTGGTTTAACTTTGTCCAGCCTAGTGCTTCTGCATGTGTTAGGTCTTCCCAGTAATACATATTTCAAAGAAAACAAACACATGCTCTGTTGTTACATCTTCTAACCCCCATAGCTTCAACCTTAAACTGTCTACCATGGACCTCACCCAATTCCTAAGAGGTCAGTAAAGGGGGTGTGCATCAGTGGTGGATTGCAGGCGGTACACCCCAGTACAGGTGTACCGATGCCTGCCGGAAGCATCGGGTACCATTCCGGTATGGTGCTCCGGAGGGCCCACCTGCTCGCCCGAACTCCTTACCTGTATTTGAGCTCTTTGGCGCTTCTGCACACGCACACGGAAAGTATTGAGCATTGCACAATGCTCCGCCGAGCAGTTGGAGCATTGTGGAGGCGTTGCGGAGGTAAGGGCACATGCACACGTGTGCGTCAGTCCTGCGCTTGTGCATGTGGGGGACACCGGGCCATGTTGCACCGTACCAGTTGCACCGGGATCCGGAACCCACCACTGGTGTGCATAAGCACAGCAGAGTACCTTCCATCCCTGTCCTACTGTCCCCATTTATTTATACTCATTTCCTTTGTTCATGTCAATGTTTATATGGATACCTGTTATCATGTACATATTTGACAAACTAAATAAAATAAAAAATAAAAACATTGAGACATTGAATTTATCATCATTAAAATTATGTGCTTTTCTTGGCATTGGTGGTTAACATTTCATTAAGAATTATTATTTTAATCAGGAGCTAATGAATTAAAGCTTGATTGGGCTTAATGCAAATCTTTTATGATGTGAGAAAACATCAGCCTTCAAGAAAAAAACCCATGGATTTTTAGTTTATCTATTTAAAGTGCCTTACGAAGCAATTTTTTATCTATTCACCTGTCTACCTCTCTATTGCCTTGAGATTCTTAAACATCTACTTCCATACGTATAGATGAGAGTAATGTATTAGCAAAACTTTTAATAAAGTAACTGAAAATGGTTACTAGATTTGACTGATTCTATTTTCCATTATAACATTTTTCAGTTCCTTTTGATAATTTTTTCAACTAAAGCAGTTTCTAAAGTTTTTTAAACTCCACCAGATTCTGTGAATTATGTGTCTTAAGGTTTTTAGGGATTGTGAATCCCTAAATTAGAGCTAAATCATTTTCTTTCCTGGATCATTTTATATATATATGAGGTAGTTTATAGCTGATTCAGAATTCATTATAAATCTTCATTCAGCTTTTTTTATTTATCTGATTAACCAGGTGTTGACTAAAAGTACTAATTACCTAACTGAATGTTGCTGTTAAATACCATATTTTACAGAGTATAAGACACACCGGAGTATAAGACGCACCAAGGTTTTGAAGAGGCATTTTTTTTAAAAAAGTAGGTAGATAGAGGGATAGAGAGGGAGAGAAAGAGAGAGAAATACAGTAGGTAGGTAGGGGGGGAGAGAGAGTAGTTAGGTAGGTAGATAAAGGGAGAGAGAGAGAGAAAGAGAGAGAGAGAAATACGAGAGAGAGAGAGAGAGAGAGAGAGAGAGAGAGAGAAGGTAGGTACATAGGTAGATAGAGGGGGAGAGAGAGAAAAATATAGTAGCTAGGTAGGGAAAGAGAGAGAGTAGATACCGGTAGGTAGGTAGATGTTTCCAGGTATATTTATCCATGTGCTGGAGAAGGAAATCGCTGACAATCTGCAGCACCTAAGACTTTCTTTCTGCTGGCATAGCACTTGATCAATGTAATTCTCATCAATCAGTTAAAGAGCTTTCCAAAAGGAAAAAAAAAGTTTTTGCACTCTGCGAACCTCCCAAAAATGCCCCCCAAAAGGCATAAATAGCCTGGGGGGCGCTTGCAGAGTGCTCCTGGGGGTGGGGTAGGGCCAAAAACGAGCAAAAAACAGCCCGTTTTTGTCAAAAAAAATATGCATGCATAGCCTTATGGAAGCTTATAAAGTGCTGCAGGGGGCTGTGGGGGCAAAAAACAGCCCGTTTGTTGCTCATTTCTATCCTCCCCAGCCCCCAGAAGCTCTCTGAAAGCCTCCATAAGGGTATGCATGAGCATTTTGGTGAAAGAGGCAGGACTTCGGGAGGCAAAAAATACTGTATTCGATGTATAACACGCACCCAGATTTTCAGCCTCTTTTTTGAGGAAAAGTGTGTCTTATACTCTGAAAAATATGGTACATATACAGACACACACACACACACACACACACACACACATATTGTAGGAAGAAAAATCCATCTGTTCAGTTCCAAGCAGTTCCAAGCAGGGAGAAAGGTGCTGGAAATAAAATGGAGGCTAGCTGCTTAGAAAGGAGTTCTATTTATTGATGAACAGAATCACAGCATGCAGTTCTGGGACAGCTGACAAATTAGCTTGATGAGTACAAGGATTTTTATACAGTTTCTGAAATGCTGCTGGGGGTTGTGCAATGTAGTGAGCTCTGTGCCTTTTGCTATTCTAAAGGTGATGGGTTAATCCTATTATGTCCTAAACATCATGTCCTGTTCTTAGAATTTGGGTGGGGAAGGATGTAAATTTTAATCCCATCACTGAGGGTGTTTTATTTTTGAATAAGCTGGCCCAGGATTTCTTAATGGGTATCTGCCATAGGCTATTGAGAAAGACTCAGCTTTCTGCCTCTAAGAACATGTTTCTCCATTTCTCCTTTGGGGAAATATAATATTCTACCTCTTTTAATATTCCCCAAAATATTTTATTCTCGGGGGGGGGGGGGCGCTTCCCATAATACATATATAATGTATTAATTCTGTTTTCACCCTATCTACAGAAACTGTAATTTATATTTTACTAACAAATTCTGCACTTTGGGAGAAGTCACATAGAAAGATTTTTCAGTAAGTGTGGAAGGGCTTATTTCCCAATGATCTAAAAGTGCCAATTATGAAATTTTAACTGCTAAAACACAGAAAGTTTGGAGTACCCTTGCAACCAGATTTTATGTAAGTTAATCATTTCTGAAATCAACTAATCAGCTCAGTATGTTCCCAAAGGCAGCCCCTCTTTATATCCCAATTTAAATATATTTTGCATATACCGTAGCCTTGGTTAAGGATTTTGAACTCTGCCTTATGCTATTGCAAACTGAGAAAAATAAATTCTTCAAAATATTGCTAGGGCAGCAGCTCTGCACCAGCTCTGTGAGGTATGGATCCACAATTATATCCTATATACTCTGATATCATCGTGCAATTGATAAAGATTGTGTAATTTATTTCTGTAGCATCCGGACAGAATGATCAGATCATTTTCTCTCTGCAAGTATCCATGCTTGCTGGCTTTGTTATCATTTATATGGCCAGTTTTTCCAAACACGTCAAATCATTCAACATTAACTGATCTTTCTACCTAGAAAAATATTTTAACAGACACAATGATGATAATATTCTCAGATAAGTATAGGCAGATTTCACAATTAGCTATTTTCCCCCCTTTATCCTGTCATGCATAACTTAGATTATGAATCCCATGGCTAAAAGAGTTTATCTCTGTCAGTATTAAAGACTTACTATTTCAGGGGATCCAAAAGAAAAACCATAGAAGGAGCAGCTTTTTTCAGTGAGACATCTTATTCCAAACTGTTGGGCTTTGTTTCCAGGCGATATAAGAAACAACAGGTAAACAGATTGTCAAAAATCTAAGTGGCATGTTGTGTTACTCTGACATTTTTATAGTGTTGAATATAAGAAGAAAAAATTCTCCATTTTCAGCAATTTCTATTAAAGGGAAATTAATTCCAATTAACTGGTGAAACAGCAGGGAAGTACAAGCAAGCAAAGCTTATTTTAAACAACTATTTAAGTTTCATCTTACAGCGGCAATGGAAGAGGCCATTGTAAACATGTTTATTTCAAATAAATGAAGGTTAACTTCTGTGTGAATGGATTCAAGTGTGGGCACAGTATCTTTCACACTTGAATGTTCCTTTAAAATACTGACAGTCTTGATTCCCTAACATCCTTGATCTCTATTCTCTTTCCCCACAAATTGTCAGAATATATATACTCTGTATATAGGATCATTAGGCAGCCATCTCATCTCAGATTGTGAATGGGAAATATTTGTTCCAAATAACTGATGTTATTTGGAACAAATATTTTTATGGCACGAGCACAACAAAATCACGTCATTTGAAACCTCTCTCTGTAGTTCTTGCTTTGTTTGCCCTATGTATTGCATTTATATTCTGCTTGTTGTCTGAGAACTCAAGATGGCTTTAATCTCTTCCCATCCTCCTGCCTGGGTTTGCCTTTAAATAACTCATGTTATTTGGAACAAATATTTTTATGGCACAACTACAACGAAATCATGTCATTTGAAACCTCTCTCTGTAGTTCTTGCTTTGTTTGCTCTATGTATTGCATTTATATTCTGCTTGTTCTCTGAGAACTCAAGATGGCTTTCATCTCTTCCCATCCTCCTGCCTGGGTTTTCCTTTAAATCTATCTCTGACTCCTAAACAAGTCCATGCAATCTAAGGTTGCGCTTCCTAATTTTTTTTTGTCTCTTATGAATAATAATCATGAGACCTAAATCAATCCAAAGACTGGTCCAAAGTTATGAGCTATCTTTCTGAGTGAGCTTTTGAATCTAGGTTATTTTAGTCCTATTCCAGCACCGATAGATATAAAGGGTAGTTTCAGAGTAGGATGTCTTCTTTTTTGTTTCCCCCTGTCCTGTTATATATATCTACACTATAGGAAGTACCCAGACGACAATCTTGATTTGAGGTACTGTAGTTTTAATTTAGTAGTGAAAAAAGTCAATTTTGCCACATTTCAGCATTTAATGGGGGGGGGGAACCATTTCATTTCAATTTTATTGTGCACACATTTGTCGTCCTATGCACCACCTGGCAGAAATGAATTTCTTTCTATCATGACTTTTGCAATTGAGACATCACCAATCCTTGTAGCAATAGCAATAGCACTTAGACTTATATACCACTTGACAGTGCTTTACGGCCCTTTCTAAGTGGCTTACAGAGTCGGCAGATTGCCCTCAAAAATCTGTGTCCTCATTTTACCAACTCGGAAGGATGGAAAGCTAAGTCAACCTTGAACCTGTGAGACCCGAACTTAATACAATACAGTATAATACAATAGCAGAGTTGGAAGGGACCTTAGAGGTCTTCTAGTCCAACCCCCTGTCTAGGCAGGAAACCCTATAGCATTTCAGACAGATGGCTATCCAACATCTTCTTAAATACTTCCAGTGTTGAGGCATTCACAACTTCTGGAGGCAAGCTGTACCATTGATTAATTGTTCTAACTGTCAGGAAATTTCTCCTCAGTTTTAAGTTGCTTCTCTCCTTGATTAGTTTCCACCCATTGCTTCTTGTTCTACCCTCAGGTGCCTTGGAAAATAGTTTGACTCCCTCTTCTTTGTGGCAACCCCTGAGATATTGGAACACTGCTATCATGTCTCCCCTAGTCCTTCTTTCTATTAAACTAGACATACCCAGTTCCTGCAACCGTTCTTCATACGTTTTAGTCTCCAGTCCCCTAATCATCTTTGTTGCTCTTTTCTGCACTCTTTCTAGAGTCCCCACATCTTTTCTACATCGTAGTGACCAAAATTTAATGCAGTATTCCAAGTGTGACCTTACCACGGCATTATAAAGTGCTATTAACACTTCACATGATCTTGATTCTATCCCTCTGTTTATGAAGCCTAGAATTGTGTTGGCTTTTTTGGCAGCTGCTGCACACTGCTGGCTCATATTTAAATGGTTGTCCATTAGGACTCCGAGATCCCTTTCACAGTTACTACTGTTGAGCAAGGTACCACCTATATTGTACCTGTGCGTTTTGTTTTTGTTGCCTAAATGTAGAACCTTACTCTTTTCACCATTGAATTTCATTTCCTTAGATAGTGGCCAATATTCAAGTTTGTCTAGATCCTTCTGTACCTTTAGCCTATCTTCTGGAGTGTTGGCTATTCCTGTGAGTTTGGTGTCATCTGCAAATTTGATGAGTTCCCCATTTATTCCCTCATCCAAATCATTGATGAAGATGTTGAAGAGTACTGGGCCCAAAACAGAGCCTTGGGGTACTCCACTGCATACTTCCCTCCATGAAGATGCAGTTCCATTGAGGACTACACACTGAGTGTGATTGGTCAGCCAGTTACAAATCCATCTGGTGATGATGCTGTCTAACCCACATTCTTCTACTTTATCTAGTAGTAGGTTATGGTCTACCTTATCAAATGCCTTACTGAAGTCCAAGTAAACTATATCGACGGCATTCCTCTGGTCCACTAATTTTGTCACATTATCAAAGAATGCAATAAGATTAGTCTGGCATGATCTGTTTTTGACAAACCCATGTTGGCTAAACTGCTAAACTGCTGGCAGCTGGTGATCAGCAGAATAGAATAGAATAGAATAGAATAGAATAGAATAGAATAGAATTCTTTATTGGCCAAGTGTGATTGGAACACAAGGAATTTGTCTTTGGTGCATACACTCTCAGTATACATAAGGAGAATAAAATACATTCATCAAGAATAAAAAGATGAAACACTAGTGATAGTCAAGGTTACAATAAGCTATCAAGTACTAGGAAACAAATAAAAATATAAATTAAAAGATACAAGTAACATAGTTATAGTCATAAGTGGGGAGCGATATATATTGGAAGGAAGAGAGGAATAATAGTAATACGGTCTTAGTAAATTATTGACAGTCTTGTGGGAATTAGTTGTGATGGCATTTGGGGAAAAAACTGTCCTTGTTTTCTAGTTGTTCTGGTGTCCAGTGCCCTATAGTGTTGTTTGGAGGGTAGAAGTTGAAACAGTTTAAGTAGCCTGCAGTACTGCATTCTAACTACTGTGCCAACACAGCTCATAACGCATCTTAGAAAATCTACCATCGCCATGTGCTTTCTAAAACTGGGAACCAGTCTCACAATACAAGCTAGTTGAATGAGCAGTGTATTTACTGAGATTATTTTCTTTTATTTTCTTTATTATGTTATTAATATAGCTCAAATAATGACTCCAAAAAGTCAAAGGGTCAGGACCCTTAGGGTGCATGGGAAGTATGTATGCCATTTCACTAATAATCCAGAATTGAAGCTATGACTTAACCATAAGAACTAAGCAGCTATGAATATAATTTGATTCCCCCTCTCCTTCATTAATGAAAGAAAAAAAATGAATGGCACTAATGAAATTAGAAAAAAATGGTTTGATAATAAGAAATACAGTAAGCATGCAAGTACAACTGACTCTATTTTGCTTTATAGTGATATTTTCTGCATTTGCTCTTAGTTTCCATCTCACTTCATGATGGTTAATTTGGTCCTATCTCAAGAGCTTGGGGCAGGAAAGACACTAGCTCCATTTTGGATCTTTTAGATACATGTAAGGAAAGTCAGATCTTCTGGTTCTTTACTCATAATATAATTAATTGAAATATCTAAAAAAATATTCAGTTCTTCAAATGCCACCATTCAAAACATAAACTATATAGGTATGCGGTTGGATTGGCAACTGTAATTGAAGCTTTGAACTATAGCTTTATATGTTTTAGCCCTAACAAATGATATTACTTTCTTGCAGTTCAGAAAATGAAAAGGGAACAGAAGAAAAGAAGAAATCGGGAAAACCAAGCTTTTTGGTGCCACAAATATCATTTAATGAAGCTGATTATTTTGAAGACCAGAAAAAAGCTGCAATTTCACGGTAATGAACTAGATTCATCTAGAACCAACTAGATAAACTTTTAGATTAGATAAATGGTTAAATCTCTCTTAAAGAAAAATGACAACATATTTTGTGAATGTTGGAAATCTTTGAATTCATAGGTAGGAGATAGGTTTCTACAGTATCTCTGATCAGGATAAACTTTGAACCTCTTTTATAAGATCTGGCTTTCCCTTTTATATTAGACACTCCCAGTGGTTGAGTTCCCAGCCCAGTAGGGAGGTAGCAAGAACATCTGTGCAAATCCAACCACCACATCCCTCTATGTGCCCAATTAATTTGCAGATGCCAAACACTGCATTGGAAAGTATAGAAGGGCTGGAAGTAAAGTAATCTAGATGCAATTACACATTTCTCCTAATTGTTTACAGGTTCTTGCTCTTCTTATTTCTAAATCAGCTGGTTTTAATTCTTTGGATGGCACTTTTTGGAATTGGGAATAGTTCTGTATATAAGTGCAGTAGTGCACCAATTCATCTTCTCTTTCCTACAGCAGCAAAGCTAACATGACTGTTGGAAAATAAAATAATGCCATTTGTAACTGGAAACAAATGTTGGGATTTTGCCAGTTTCCCAAATAATAATTATTCAGAAAAATTACATTAAGAGAACCATTCCCAAGTTTTGGAGGCTAACTTGCACATTTTGAAAACTTGACATAGGCTTGCTCACAAAATGGCTGCATAGAACTCCAATAGCCCCTTTTTATTTTCTAAGAATGCCTCTGGGTCCACAATGGACTTCAAACCATTTCTGGAAATCAAGATGATGCAGCATTTTTCAAATTTAAAACAATCATAAAATTTAGGGCATGTCAAATTTTTAAACTTTCAATTTCCAAACATTAGGGATGCTCAAAAGTTGTGGCATGCCTTGGGGACTGTAAAGGTATTTTGATTACTTTAATATAATTTAGATGTGCTTCTTAAATAACTATATAAATATCATAACTTTTTAACATTTTGTTTGTTTCATTCCACTAAGTATTTATCTTGTATTTTGTTTGCAGTGCAGTTTATATTTCTTTCCCTTTTCCTATGTTTCTGTATATCCTTATCTCTTTGAGAGTGATGTGTATTTTTTCTTCTTCTCTGTTTGACAGAAGTACCCAACTGTGCTTTGGGGCAGAATTGAAGTTTTTGGCATTGTAAAAACTTGAAAAGAAGGGACTATTTCCACTAATTAGAGGTCAGGAAAGGATTTAGTCAAATGAAATGAGAAGAATGTTGCCTGTGAGAAGGGTGGATTCTTCAGTCACATTCTTGGCTGTGTCAGAATGTTCAGTCTACTCAAGATACTTCACAGTATTAGGCTTGTGCAATGTTTCAAAGAGGTGCTTTGCTGTGTTGAAGATTCATTCAAAGCACAGCCCTTCAAAGCAGTGGGATCTCCTCACTTGTGAAAGCAAAGAGATGGAGTTGCTTCACTTCTGCTGCTCCAAAGTCTCTTTGACAACCTTTTTGCGGCTCTTCCAGTAAGCAGAAAAGCTTTGTGAATGCACAGTAGGCTGTAAGATGATGCAAAATTCTTAAAAAAGGAAATTATGTCATGACTCCTATTTACAAGTTCAGTTGCATTAGTCTATAACGCACAGTGCTTTATTGTGACAAATTTGAACACTCAAATTTTCTTAACCTCCAGAGATGTGACATTTAGCTTTCAGAATTGTCAGTAATGGCCACACTGGAGGGGAATACAAGGAACTGAAGTTCATGTAGGGAAATGCTAATATAGGCACCATTATACTACTGTACAGATTCTTTACAATGTGCGAGATACATGACTAAATAGACAGATCTGTTAATACTAAATATCCGGGTTAAGGTTCAGATAGTCCTCAATTACAACCACATATGGGACCAGAATTTCCATCATAGGTTATTATGGTTGTAAGTTGAGTTGGATCCAATTTTATAACAATTTTTACAGTGGCTGACTCTCCATGGTCATTAAGAGAATCATGCAGTAGTTAACATGAATCCAGCTTCCCCATTTTTGTTTTTGTTTTGCCAGAAATTGGCCAAAAAAAGGGGGTTACAAATTGTGATCATGTGACACTGCAAACTGTCATAAATATGAGTCAATTGCCAAGCCCCCAAATTGTGGTCATTTGACCAAGAAAGTGGTACATCTGTTGGACATACAAGTACAGGTCATAGGTCACTTTTTCCAAGACCATCATAACGTTGGATTACTGTTAAATGAATGGTTGTAAATTGAGGACTAGCTGTATTTTCAAGAATAAAAATTTTGGTCAAAGGCTTAACCAACAGACCTAATGAGCTTTCTTCGTTAGGGGTAAAAGATAGTATATTTTCCTCAGTGAAACACACTACATCACCTTGCAGCCTGCTTGTTGTTTCTTACAATTCTTCCAATATTTGCAAGAGTTGAAAGAGGCTTCTCATCCTATATAGCAAGAGAAGGCTGTAGAGCATTGAAGTAGCAAAGTCAAAGAATGAAAGTCATTCTCTTCACAATCAGAAGCAAGAAATCCGCACTGTTTCATAAGTATCTTGAAGGGCATGCTTTATACTCAGAAATTCATCCAAGTTGGCTAAACTTTTTAATGTGAAAAACCTGTCTTTATAAAATGAGAATAATGTAACAGCACTATAATGGTATTTCCTTTAGGTCAAAGACAATTGTGGATAATAGTTTCTTGATGTTAGATGGCAAGAATGACTCAAAGGCTGAAAGGAAGAAGCATACTTCAAACCAGGTATTGAGAACTACTCATCTGTTTAGTATCTGAAATGTTGAAGACTCTGGTTGTGGCAGAACAACAAAAGTACTGCACACATCAGGCTGGAATAGCACATCGGTGGTGAAATGTCACTTTTCCCCATCTATCCCATAACTCTGACTTATAAATAAGGGGCATATTTAGAATCTGTAAGAGCTGATCCTTAGATGCACTTGAATCCTCTGAATTAGTTCACATATTAAGCTAAAGTGTGTGTTGTTTAACAAATCAGTAGTTTTATGCAGGGGTGCTAAGTCTAACCTGCTTGCTCTGGTTCACATGGAGCAGTTTTGAAATGCAAATCTACCCACCCTTCTTTCATCTTCTCTCATTCTCCCTTTGTGTCTCACAAACTTGTCTTGATTCCAGGCAATAGTACACAGTGTGATGCTAAATCAAGACAGCTGTCCTCATGGTGAAAGAAAGACAGCAGCAGCTGCTGTTACTCACTTGGCTCTTGATGGGGTGGTATTGGATGAGGGAAAAGATTGTGCTATATAAGGGAGAAGAACAACTGGGTTCTTCATCCTGCTCCTATGCATTCCACAAGAGCTATTTCAAGGACTTGCACTGGTTTAATAGAGACCAACATGGATCTTGCTCAGATTTTCCATGCCACTTGATAACGGCAATTATATATCCCAAGATATTTGGCTCTATGTATTGATGCTATAGAAAGAATGGTGATGAAAGATGTTGGCTGTTTTTGTACTCTTATTCTTTATTAAAGTTAGGGTAAAACAGGGCTATATTTCTTACTAACAGCTGCATTAATATCAACATTTGAGCTTTGATCACCATTATTGCTACATGGCTTTGCATAATTAAAGTGTTGTCTAGCTTACCTGTGACATGGACATTGAGCACAATACAAACAGTGACTTGTAATGCAGTCTGGATAGGTCAACACTGCTGAATTGTTTAAGAGACGACTATAGGCGAGTTGTATGTGCTGACAACCAAGAACAGATCAAGAGATCTGCTGCTATCCCATCGTTAAAGTAAAATACATTTTTGAATTAGAATATTGCATGAAGCCAACAGTGGTGGGTCGTAGGCAGTACGCCCCGGTACGAACGTACTGGACCCTGCCCGTAGCACCAGATACCATTCCGGTATGGTGCTTCAGAGTGCCCACCCACCAGCCCAAGCTCCTTACCGATCTTTTCAGTCTTCTGCGCTTCACATGTCCACGATGCATATAGAACCTGCGCAATGCTCCGCTGAACAGCTGGAGCGGCATGGAGGCGCTAAGATGTATGCACGTGCTGCGCGCATCCATGTGGATGTCACCGGGCCTGTTCCAACCATACGGTTGGAACAGGATCCAGAACCCACCACTGGAAGCCAACCAGCCATTACAGCTCATACTCCTTTTTTTATTTGTTTGTTTAAATATGTGATCCTAAGCAGGGGTGGTTTGTTAGGCAAACTATGGCTTGCAAGAGTCAGAGGGTTAGGATAGGATAGTGATAGGAATTCAAGAAAGGGAAATAGTTGGGCACAAATGTATTCGGCATTGACCTTTCCCCAAGTATTGCCTGCAATGTAAAGCCCTGCTTATGACATGAAACTATGGGACCTGAGGTTTGAGGCAACCTATACATAGCTCTTGAAGGAATGAATGCAAACATATATCAAACAAGCATACACTACTCTTAAAATGTCAGTATGCATACAGTAAAAGCTCTGTTCATGATTTATCAAAACAAAATTATGCCTAATTTTGACGTATCTGGATTGATCTTCACTGAATAAGCTTCAGTTGATTAGGTTTCCTCCATATGGCTAGCAGTTAACCATGGCTAATAAACCACAATGACTGTTTTACTGATATGCTAACCAAAAAGAAAATAAATTCATCTTATGTTGATTATATCCACATATAACTAAGCCCAGAATCATCAAAATACTTAATAATTTTGTTGATTCTGATCCTCTTCGAATAATGAACCATTTGAGGAACTACAGCAGTTTGCCTTATTGTACTCTTAGCAGATAAGAAAGACTAAGAAATCTTATGCCCTTAGGCTAGTGGTTGCAACCGGTATGCTGCAACATGGCCCGATGCCCACCACATACACATGCATAACACACACACAGCCTGCGACACTCCAGCTGCTCAGGAGAGCATCACGCAGGCGCCATACTCTCCGTGCATGAAAGCCCTGATCGGTTCAAATACGGTTCCACCACAAAACCACGGAGTACAAAATCGCGCTCGATGAAAGCGCGCATTTGACGTCATCACAGCGCGACGAAAACATCACGCTGTGATCGAAAAATGTAAAAATAAAGCGAAAACCTTACCCTAACCCCCCCAAACCTAACCCTTAACCTAACCCTAAATCTAACCCTAAACCTAACCGTTAACGTAACGCTAAACCTAACGCTAACCCTTAACCTAATGCTAAACGTAACCCTAACGCTCTAAACCTAACCCTAACCCTTAACCTAACCCTAACCCTAACCCTAACCCTAACCCTTACCTTTATGTGAATCGGCTTGCTTTAATTTTAATTTTATTTCAATTTTTAATTTTTTCCGTCGCGCTGTGATGACGTCACATGCGCGCTTTCGTCGAGCGCGATTTTGTCCTCCGCGGTTTTGACGGGTCACGTCAAATACAGGTAAGGGGGGCAGGTAAGCAGGTGGGCCCTCCGGAACACCATACCAGAACGGTACCTGGTGCTCCCAGCAGGCACCGGTACTTCCCTACTGAGGTGTACCGGTCATATCCCACCACTGCCTTAGGCACAGTTTGTTGTCTGTGTGGTTTTTATGTATAAACACTGTGCCAAGCTTGGAAAATAATTGGGATCAAAATAATTCTACCTAGCACATACAGAGATGAGTTTCTTTTGAATGTATAAACTCTGTTTCCAGCCTGGAACAGGAACAAACTGACCTTTCCAGAATATTAGATTCTGATTCTGATTCTGATTGATGGAAGCAGGAAGTCAAAAACAGTCAAGATAGCAACTGCAAATACACCATCTAAGCCCTGCACTTTTTTATATGTCTCATGTTCCTATGGATTTCTTCATTCTGTTTTTGAGAAGTATGTGCACTCAATATAGTACAGTTCCAGTCCTTTCCATCTGCTGATGGAAAAAAAAAACACTATGCCCAGGATTTAATAATAAACTAGGCAAACACGGATAATGATTGTTAAATAGCAGTAACCAAATTCTGGTTTGTTTGTTTATTTGTTTGTTTTGCTTTAGTTTAAGGCAAATGCTCATTTTCACAAGCTGTTTCTGGATGTCCCAATTGATGAACCCTTGAGACAAAGTAAGCAGAATACTCTTTTTATCTGTTATGTTGCATTTTTGTAAGTCATGTTTTCTACAGGTAATCCTTATTTGGTAATTTTGCTTTGAATAGTAACCATTCACAAATACAACAGTAATAAAAATTCATTTTCTAACCAAGGCAGCATTTAGGACAACAAAAAGCCTTCAGGGTAAAACTGATTAAGGTCTGGTCAGTTTCAGGCAGGACCTGCCAGTCTGCAGGAGGTTTCTAATCCGCTCATCAAGGTCACAGATCTGAGTTTATTAACTTACCTTAACATTTTTAGGGACATGCTCTTCTGCAGAGAAAAGCAACTCAATAAGGGATAGCTTGTTTAAACAAACTCTGCCAGATGGCAAAAAGAGAAGACAAAGATGGATCATGCACGGGACACAGTATAAGAGAACTTTATCTGAATAAGAAGGCAGCAATCATAAAGGCTTCCTTTTTTGGCACACATATACATACAATATAGTTTGGGTTCATAGCACATTCTAATTATGAGTTTGCTTTCCCATGTAAAATCCCAGTACAGGTACTCCTCATTTAGTGACTGACTCATTTAGCAACTATTCACAGTTACAGTAATGATTAAAAAAGTAATTTTCTGACAAATCCCCATATCTACAACTTTTATAAGTCTGTGAAGCAAAAGAAAATTATAGTAAGAGCATAAACAGTCATGGCTTCACATTGACAGCTTTGCTTAACGTCCAAATTGCTGTCCCCAATTGTAGTTGCTAAATGAGTCTACTGGTATTTAGTACTTAATAGCTCTTTCTATTCAATATTCATATACACAATGTAGATTCTAAGACAACTAGACTATTTTTCCAGACTTTTTAATCTTTGCAGAGGGCTTACCTTTGAATTTGCAATATTTGTTTTAAGAAAATTATCTTAGATATATAGTGTGTGTTAGATGCATTGCCTGGCCAGGCTGTACATATTCCCAGTTAGATAACATTACTCATTTGACCTTTGTAGATTTCACCTGTGCCTTACAGAAAGAAATTATGTACCAAGGGAAGCTATATGTATCAGAGAACTGGATTTGCTTCCATTCCAAAGTCTTTGGCAAAGATATCAAGGTAAACAAATATAAATAAATATAATAAATATATTTTAATAAATAAAACATAAATATAATATATAGACCATGCAGGTACAAAAATAGCCAGGGAAATGATTGAAGCCTGGGAAATGGACCCCTTGTCAGTTAACACAAATGCTGAATTGCCCCAGCTTATCAAATATTTAGGAGCCAAGTGTTTGGCAGCACAAGAAAATGACAGGCGATCGCCAGCCATCAACACACCATTCAGCCAATAAGAAGGCATCACATAAGCGTGACTCACAGAACAACCCAAAGCACATATTCTGGGAAATTCCCTGAAGATGGGCTCCTGCATGAGTCCAAAAGCGTGGAAGAGTAAATCTCTGGTCCCGGTAACCAACCCAAATTTGATCTCGCATCATTATCCTGGAACACATATATTTGCCTTCATTCATAAATAAATATAGCTTATGGTGTTCTGTCGATTATGCATGCCTATTTTTTCTGTAATATGCACCCAAACGATAGTTGCAAATGCTAATGTTTTATGGCAGGGGTCCCCAACCAGGGGTGGGTTTCAAATTTTTTTACTACCTATTATGTGGGTGCGGCCTATTTTGTGGGTGTGGCTTAGCAGTCATATGACTGGGTGGGCATGGCCAACTTGATGTCACTCACCAAGAGATGTCATGAATTGGATAAAATGTGGTGAAGCTCACTTAACAACGCTCTTGCTTAGCAACCAAAATGTTGGGCTCAATTGTAGTATAAGTATAATCTTTATTGTCATTGTACTTAAATACAACAAAATTGGTTATCTCTGCCTTCCTCTGCATGGCAACCTTGTCCTAGTAAACTCCTTCTCCTTTCTGGCAATTTTCCTCTCTGTTAGAGGCACCAAATAATCCAGACAATGTAAGCTTTCCTGTTGTAGCAGGGGGTTGGAGTAGATGACCTCTGAGTAACCTTCTAGCCCTAAATTGCTGTGCTGTCTGTCTGTCTTTCCTTCCTTCCTTCCTTCCTTCCTTCCTTCCTTCTTTCTTTCTTTCTTTCTTTCTTTCTTTCTCCCTTCCCTCTGTGGGAAGCAACCACCACCACCACTCAAATAAAATATTACTCCCAGAAAGGCTCATTCCACATGCCTGCCAGATGAGATAATGAGCCTATAGAAAGCAGGGATGTGCTGTCAGGGGAGAAAAAAAAATGTAAAAGGAAAAAGGCTGAGGTAGTTGCTGTCAGAATCACAGTGGATGACTCTGCTTAGTGCTTAACTGTTTAAAAAAGCCTCTTAAAAAGTGCCCTCTACAGGAGGAGGCCAGAGAACCACGTGCCTCATTTAGTCTATCTATATGATCACTTGAGCAGAGTTAAGGGTTAAAAGCCGAAAAATTCCTGACGTAGATGAGGCACGTCGTTCTCCCACCTCCTCCTGTAGAGGGCACATTTTAAGAGGCTTTCTTGAAAGCGGGCAAAAGCCGCCCTGCCGCCCTGCTGCCCCGGCACTAGAGGCAAAAGCCGTCCTGCCGCTATGTCCAACATAGAGGTGTCCCACCTCTATGTCAGACATAGCACCAGGATGGCAGGGCAGCTTTTGCCCGCTTGCCTCACCAGCCATAAACCTCACCGCACATCACTGATAGAAAAGTTTGGCTCCATTCACAAGCAAGGAATGATCCAAACCCTTTTAGAAACACAAAGCCCATATTGCACAAACCCCAAAACTTCAAAAACATAGAACCAAGAATCCTACCTTTTATCCAGTTTGTTGTTCAGTTGACCCAGAAACAAACTGCTGAATGTCACTTTGCAAACTTCCTTTTGAGCAGCTTTTCAATTTAAAGCAGATTTCAATTTAAAGTTTGCAGCATTAATACTTGTGGATTTCAACTCCCAGAATTCCACAGCCAGCAAAGCAACTTTTGCAACTTTAAGACTTGTGGACTTCAACTCCCAGAATTCCACAGCTGGGCATGCTCAGTTCCAATTTAAAGCTAGATCATTTTCTTTCTACTTTGGTGAACCCTGGTTAAAAAGTGAGATTCCTTCTTTTTATTTATTTTTCTTTCTCTCTCCCTTCCTCCCTCTCCCCTCTCTCTTTCAGTTTTTAAAACCTCTTTTTCCTTGCCTGAACCGGCAAGGAAAAGGGGCTTTAAAAAAAAGCTTCTGACGAAGGTTTGGGGGCGTGGCCAAGCCACCATTACTACCAGTCTGGTCCAGTACACCAGATTTTCGCTACCTCTTCTGGCATACCGGACAGGACTGGGAGGAACCCACCTCTTTCCCCAACCCCAGGCTGCGGCCCAATTCCAGGCCACAGTCCATAGGAACCAGGCCTGTGGAAGTGGTGGGAAAGTGTGTATGCATGCGCACACAAAGCTGCATTAGTGAAAGCAGTGTGCACATATGTGCAAAACCATCCCCTCTCTTCCCCAGCTGCCACCTCCCCCGTTCTGCTGAGCTGAAAAGGTTGGGGACCACTGCTATCTGTCATATGCACTATATAAGTAGAAAATCAGACACCTTTATAGCATGTGAGCTCTTCAAAGTATTACAGTGAAATTATTTCTATTGGCTATTTGACCAATAATTTCAATGGTAAATTCCCACTTTGTATAGGCAAAACCATAAGAAAGCAGCAGGCTTTAAAACTTCATTCATAAATCAAATTTCACTAGCCCTGGAACAGGATGCAATTTAAGATGTTCAGCCTGAACTCCCAACAATAATGTGCGTTTCTTGCTTTATAACAAACTATAGTTAGATTCTTCCTTAGCATTATGTGAAGATGCAATTTGCATCTTTACTTGTAAGCAAAGTTTCTCCAGTGTGATTTTATTCTCAAAGAAGTGCTCAGCTAATTTCATTTTTAAAAATCCTTTCCTTCACGGCAAATTTTTGAACTATTTTTTTGATTATAACATTGTCAGGAAGAAAACAAATACATGGAGTGCTTCCCAGCTGGATATAATCGAAATGAGATTTAGTTGAATATTTTGCAGCTTTAGAAAACTGCTTAATTATAAAGAATTTTGCCAACCATTCCTTTTTATGACATTTTTAATCAATCTGCTTCCATTCCCCAATAATTAGCATTGTTGTAACTATTTTTGGGTTAAATAGAGGTCAGAACACAATGTAGTGGAACTGTGTTATGTATGTATGTATGTATGTATGTATGTATGTATGTATGTATGTATGTATAGTTTTAAATGATAAATACCAAAACGCAATGCATATCAAAAGTAGTTTGCAGGCCTTTTGCATTCATCACAGATTGAAACATAATAATTTTAAGATAACATCCATCTATTTTACATGTTTTATTATTTTTGTTATTATGTAATGTAGGCATCAAATTGGCACTCAAATTATCTTAAATCTAAAAAGATGGCTTTATCTGAAAGTATCTAGGTATCCTCACAGCAGAAATTACATTATAAAAACCAGTATTCACTTCTTTGCATGGGTTCTGCTGCATAACCAATCAATATTGTTGGCTCAGTTGACATCTTCATGTTGTAACAATTATTATGCTTTCATTTTAGATTACTATACCTGTGTTATCTGTAACACTAATAAAGAAGACTAAAACTGCCATTTTAGTGCCAAATGCTCTCATTATAGCTACAGTCTCAGATAGGGTAAGTTCACATTTTATTTACCACATAATTTTGTTATGGTGGTTGTTTGAATTTCTTTATCCCTGTTTCTGGGAATATAATTGGGAATAAAAATTGAGAACTATATGAACTAGAAATCGTATATTCCTCTTTTACAGTTATTCTCTTATGTTCTGCACTCTTTCAGAGTATCGTTCCCAAATATGGGAAGTGGCACTGAGTGTGATTACATAATAAATAGATAAAGGATTCTTAATATATCATGTTGAAACTGATCTTGCTCAGGCATAAATGTGGTAACTTGATGAAAGCCTTGGCACAAAGTAATAGTTTAGAGAGCCTCTTGTAAACTTCATTTATGAAAAGCAGATGATTAAAAGTCAGCTGAGTACATGGGATTGCATGTGGTATGTAGATGCCTCAGATTCTTAAGTAATAATTAATGGGATATACTTTAGTAAGAATAATAGGATAGGCAAGCTCTACCAGTTTTTCCTGATTTTAAATTATATTTGTTGGTGGTTTTCTTTACAGTACATGTTCGTCTCTTTTCTGTCCAGAGACACTGTTTACAAACTGTTAAAATCTGTTTGCAGTCATCTAGAGGTAAGCAAAATTTTCTTCAGATCTGTAAATCATACGTGTGAGGACAAATCAGTGGAGTGGAGAGTGGGGAATGGAATGGAATGGAATAGAGTAGAATAGAATATTCTTTATTGGCCAAGTGTGATTGGACATACAAGGAAGTTAGATAAACTCTCAGTATACATGCAAGTAAAAAAGTTACATAGTCATAAGATACCAATAGAAGTAGGTAATAGGAAAGATAGTTACTTTTTCAGCACCATGTCATAATCCTGAACAGTTGCTAAGCAGGGCAGTGGTTAAGCAGGTTCTACCTGTATATCTGTGACTATTTCTGATATTACTTAGTTAATCCTACTCCAATTGTGTAAATTTTAAAATTGCACATTTCAGGATGTGAGTGTTGGCAACAGTCCTAATCCTTCTCCCCTAGAAAGTAGTTTCAGAGCTGATCGTCCTACAACATTACCTCTGGTAAGTTTATTTTTGAAGAGAAAAATATTTATAATGGAGAACTACATTAGAAATAGCCTTTTTTATAAAATAAAATAAAATATTTTATTAATTTTATTTATGTACTGGAATTTCTATAGTTTCTAATGGCTCTGAGTGGCTTATGACCAGCAATAGAAATTTAATTGCTGTCAAAATACACCAGCAGACATCTAGACAATGTCTTATTCAGAATAAGTAGGTTAATTTTCATTGTCCCCAAACATTTTCTGAATATCCATATCTTCAAGAGACCCTCTGAAGGGACCCTTAATAAAATTTCTCTCCCACCTATTATCGCATGGTCACATTCAACCTGAGAAAGTAGTCTTTTCAAAGATAGTCAAGTGTTGAGCCATGAAGAGCATATTACAATATTCAGCCATGAGATGACAAAAGCATAAATTACTTTTATTTTATATTGTTTAGACTTCTATGCCGCCCATCTCATCAAGGTGACTCTGTTATAATGTACAATAGCTCCTCATACAGAAAAGGATACAACTCATGTACATGACATAATTCTGCAAGGATCCTCCTAACATATACTAGAATTAAAGTCTACTTTACCAGAGGCATGAAATTTATCCTCTATCATCTGTATGCATACACCCATTCACACATATAAATATATAGTTAGACCCCCATAGAAAAAACTGATATCTGATGATTCTTCCACGCTGAGTTATTTATTGTTTGCATACCTACAGAGTCTTGTCAGTCTAAGCACTCTATTATCAACATCCACCAGACATTCAGAGAACTATTTGAGAGAGGCTATTTTCACCTGCTTTCTCTAACAAAATATCTGGACTGAGTTGTCTCTTTTTTCCTCTGGAATGCACCCTCTGCCACCTGGGAATCCAGCCTATTACATTTCATCACAAAAACAATAAGATTAAGTAACATCTGCACAACTCTTCAAGCTCTAACATTCCTTCCCATCAATTTCAAAGATTTAAAAGAAATGATATTATCTGCAAACTAAATTATTTGAAATGACACGGCTTGATGAAAATCAATTGCTGACGTTTATGCACCGGGAAGTCTTCCGTCTACAGTCTTACTGTTCTACCCATTAGGTTAAGATACACTTTGGCTGCAATTATAGAAACAGCAGGGCTGCACAATATTTTTCAGGCTGAAAACCACCTTCAACTTTGAATGATATTCTGGAGGACACACAACAGTAGATGGGATTGGGTGGGGGAACTAAGTAAATATAATTAAAATTCAAGTAATTAAATGTATTACATTTAATGTGCATTAATTAAAAGAATACCCATTTTAACATTATACATTACAAGTTGGTAGTTTTAGCGGGGTTTGGATGGCTGATGTCCTGAGACCTAAAGTTGTTGTATCCCTATTATATATACTGTATGTAACTACCAGCAAGCCTCACTATGTTTTATGGAATACTAGTTGATAACCCTATATTGCCTGGGTATTTATTTATAGGGGGGAAATGTCCAGACCAAACATAATTTCATTGTATTTAAGTATTATTTCGTTGTATTTAAGTACAATGACAATAAAGATTATACTTAATTTCTAATGTTGGATTTCCCCCCTTACCAGAGGGAGCCCTCTTGTGGAGTACTGGGAAGCTGTTACCATGGCAACTCCATTGCGCTGTACAGTAGAAGCCATTTTATGGCAGTACAGTAGAAGCCATTTTAAGGCTCCACAGAACACACACCCCGAGTCATGTTAGGGGTGTCTTACCCCCACATTTTATTTTCAGAGAGTAAGTCATCTGTGTACTAAGTTTGGTTGAAATTGCTTGAGGCGTTGCAGAGTTATGCTGGAACATACATACACACACACACACACACATAATAGCCATTTTGATGGATGGATGGATGGATGGATGGATGGATGGATGGATGGATGGATGGATGGATAGATAGGTGGATGGATGGATGGATGGATGGATGGATGGATGGATGGATGGATGGATGGATGTGGAAGTCGGTCTACACTGAGAACATTTCATTGTAATAGTTTTCAACTTTATGGGTACAAAGGAAAATAACAAATTGATATTTAATTGGCATTTCTAATACATTGACCCTTTCCAGGATTTCAGTCATGATTTCTCTGAACTGGATGGCATCATACAGAGACGTAGACAGGAGATGGAAGAATCCAGCAGCACTGGTTCTCAAAGCCCAGAATTGGAACACTTTCAAGGTTTGCTTTTTAAAAAAATGCTTCTTGGCTATCTTAAAACACAATTTTTTAGTCTAGACCGGGGGTGTCGAACTGGCAGCCCTTGGGCCAGATGTGTTACGTGCAGGCCACACCCACCCTAGATCTATGAAGGGAAAATATGTCACAATACATCATGTGGTGGCAACGTGATGCCGCAAGTTTGACATCCGTGGTCTAGACATTTGGAAGATTTCGACAACGAATGAGGAGTGCAAACATTGTTCAGATCTATCAAAGTACTTCGTTAGCATTTATTGGTCTCAAAACTATTCAAATGGCCTATCTTTTGTTTTAGTATATGTTTCTTCTTCTCCAATAGATTACCATGAGACTGATAAGCAGTCTCATTTCAAAAGTTCCAAGACAGACATGAAAGATGTACAGTCCAAATGTAGATGTGATGATCAAATTAGGAATGTTTCAGGAAACAGTAAGTAAATCTTGTATTTCTTTGGGGTGACCCATAACTGTGCCCAGAATTGTATAGTTTCTTGTTTGTCAAATGTTGATTGATTCACTGCAGTCTCTTCATTAATGGATAAGTAGAAACCTTTCTGATTTGACTGAAATTGGAGATTCTGCCTACAAGGTGCAATTCAAATTTCATATCTGCTGATCACCTTGGCAATAGCTGTTATTTACTGCTTTATGCTTTCCAGTCCTTCCTTGATCTTCCTTGTTTCTAGGTGACATTTCTTGATTAGGTATACTTTGACAATCTTTTCTCCATTTCTTTCTCTTTTTTCATCTGTTCTAGCCTATTTGGATCTGATCTTAGCATGCAGATCTTATTTTCCAACATAATATTTATTTATTATTGGTGGTGGGTTTATGTAAATCAGTTTTGAAGTACAGTTTTCTAGATTGAAATGAAATGATAAGATATGTGGATTTATATGGAAAATGTAGGAGAAAGGGAAGAATAAGAGACATTCGGGGAAGGAGGCCTAATTTATAGCTGTGACAACATAAAAGGACTGTGACTTCCCATGTAGTCTCCCAATTTCCTTTAATTTATAGCAGGGAGTCTGCATATGCTTGCAGATCAATTTCTTAACCACAGATTGTAGCCTTGAGTATTTTTGGAATTCCTTTCTTTGCCTTGTTATTCTGAACATATTTCAGTTTACATCTTCAAATGCAACTCCCATATGGTGAAAGAACCTAATCTGGCTGATAGAGTAATCATATATTTAAGCTGTAAATTTTAATCAAGGCTTTTTGAGATTAAAAAAAAATGTCGTGATTTACCATGTTCATGTTAACTAGACAAAGCTAGTTCCCTTTAATTAAGCAACATTAAACTGCAACTTACATTAACATACTTATTTAATATATTTCATAGATGAGAAAAAAAAGGAATCGAATGGAATCTCTTTGTTATTTTGCATTTGTAATCCCCCACTATTGCATGTGTTTAGCCGCAGTATTTTTCAAAAGCTAGGTTAATTTTTCTTTTTCTCTCATTGTTTCTTCAGGAATCCTCGGATCTTTCGACAGAATGAATTTTCAATTATTTTTGTCGGTGACTCACATACTCATTGTTTATGCTATTCTGTAAGTATGTAGACCCATTTCCTCAAATTACAAAGTTAAGCATAAGGCTGACAGCATCTTTCCTGGGATATATTCTGAAAGTTGGATGCGCAGCAGCTAAATAAATGTTTTCTGAATTTCTTTTTCTTACTTGCTGCATGCAAATAAAGATCTGAATGTGTTCCACTGTAAACATTTCCACTGGGGAAAATGGAGGGAGAAAAATGTGATCT